>NC_056436.1:5283503-5468503 GCF_018296145.1 Oncorhynchus tshawytscha | reverse complement strand
CTGCTGGCCACCTCACCTACCAACCTGCTGGCCACTCCACCCCACCTCACCTACCAACCTGCTGGCCACTCCACCCCACCTCACCTACCAACCTGCTGGCCTCTCCACCCCACCCCACCCCACCTCACCTACCAACCTGCTGGCCTCTCCACCCCAGCTCACCTACCAACCTGCTGGCCTCTCCACCCCACCTCACCTACCAACCTGCTGGCCACTCCACCCCACCTCACCTACCAACCTGCTGGCCACTCCACCCCACCTCACCTACCAACCTGCTGGCCTCTCCACCCCACCTCACCTACCAACCTGCTGGCCTCTCCACCCCACCTCACCTACCAACCTGCTGGCCACTCCACCCCACCTCACCTACCAACCTGCTGGCCTCTCCACCCCACCTCACCTACCAACCTGCTGGCCACTCCACCCCACCTCACCTACTAACCTGCTGGCCTCTCCACCCCACCCCACCCCACCTCACCTACCAACCTGCTGGCCTCTCCACCCCAGCTCACCTACCAACCTGCTGGCCTCTCCACCCCACCCCACCTACCAACCTGCTGGCCTCTCCACCCCACCTCACCTACCAACCTGCTGGCCTGTCCACCCCACCCCACCCCACCCCACCTACCAACCTGCTGGCCACTCCACCCCACCCCACCTCACCTACCAACCTGCTGGCCACTCCACCCCACCCCACTCCACCCCACCTCACCTACCAACCTGCTGGCCACCCCACCCCACCTACCAACCTGCTGGCCACCCCACCCCACCCCACCCACTCCACTCCACCCCACCCCACCCCACCTACCAACCGTCTGGCCACTCCACCCCAAACCAGTAGTGTGTAGTTCCAGTAGTTAACCACACCGCTACCTGGTAAAACAGTAGTGTGTAGTTCCAGTAGCTAGCTACACCGCTACCTGGTAAAACAGTAGTGTGTAGTTCCAGTAGCTAGCTACACCGCTACCTGGTAAAACAGTAGTGTGTAGTTCCAGTAGCTAGCTACACTGCTACCTGGTAAAACAGTAATTAACTACTGAAAACACTACCAAGATTTTTATTTAGTTCAACTACCACCAAGCTACTGCAAAATGTAATTAAATGACTAGTTGACTAGTTGAAGTAATGCCCTGGTAACTTCTCTGACCTGTCGGTACCACATCAGGGTGTAATGCCCTGGTAACTTCTCTGACCTGTCAGTACCACATCAGGGTGTAATGCCCTGGTAACTTCTCTGACCTGTCGGTACCACATCAGGGTGTAATGCCCTGGTAACTTCTCTGACCTGTCGGTACCACATCAGGGTGTAATCAGGGTGTAATTCTCTGACCTGTCGGTACCACATCATGGTGTAATGCCCTGGTAACTTCTCTGACCTGTCGGTACCACATCATGGTGTAGCTGGGCATGCTGAAGCCTGGACCCAGGGAGCACTGCAGGGTGACTGGACTGGAGGTGGTGGTGTTACCAGGAAGGGTGAGGAGCTGTCTGGGCTGAAGCACTATGGGGCCTGCTGCTCCACACTGACCTGTTGAGAAGAGAGGAGAGGAGAGGAGAGGAGGGCAGGGGAGAGGATCAGAGGACAGGAGAGGAAGAGAGGAGAAGAGAGGAGGAAGAAGAGAGACAAGCCATCACTGTGTCTATTAAGAGTTGGTACAACTCTAATTACTCCAAGAATCCCAGCTACAAAGCTAACCTCAGACACTCACTTGGGGACAGGAGAAACAGCCAACTCAGGAGGACTATAGGATGCGTCATGTCACTCATCATCTCTGTGAATGACATTCAACCTCATTGTACACAGAGTACGGCTCTCACTGAGGCCCTTCCCCCAGGGTCACTGAGGCCCCTCCCCCAGGGTTACTGAGGTCCCTCCCCTAGCGTCACTGATGCCCCTCCCCAGAGTCACTGAAGCCCCCTCCCAGGGTCACTGAGGCCTCTCCCCAGGGTCACTGAAACCCCTCCCCCTGGGTCACTGAAGCCCCTCCCCTGGGTCACTGAAGCCCCCCAGGGTCACTGAAACCCCTCCCCCTGGGTCACTGAAGCCCCTCCCCCAAGGACGCTGAAGCCCCTCCCCTTGGGTCACTGAAACCCCTCCCTAGGGTCACTGAAGCCCATCCCCTGGGTCACTGAAACCCCTCCCCCAAGGTCGCTGAATCCCCTCCCTCAAGGTCACTAATTGTGTCAGTATGCTTCAGTTCGGCTGGCCCCTAGTGTCCTCGCATACTCTGTGAAGACCTCTGTGAAGACCTCTGTGAAGACCTCTGTGAAGACCTCTGTGAAGACCTCTGTGAAGACCTCTGTGAAGACCTTCACTTGAAAAAACGAGAAAAAAGTGACAAATAGTACTGTTGGTCCATCTTGATACGCAGTAGCCAGTATACACTTCCTCAAAATTGTCCGAATTAATCTAAGACAACTCAATGCATCTGTCATTTATTTTGACATTTTTACAGAGGAGATTTTAGTCTCGCAATTTTACATTTAATTAAGATGTGTGGTGGTGTATTTCTAAATGACAATGAGTCATCTCTCACTGAAAACAAAATCTTTGATGAAGAATCTCTACTTTTGACCAGACCAGAAAAGCGCATAGACTTCGGCTACTGACATTTTGTGCCCGATCAGCCGAAAATAAAATGAACAAAAACTTCACAAAATGTCATCATAATACAAACACAAACTCTTCTGAACTGAAATATGCGGACACGTTAACACAAACTCTCTAAAGTTAAAACCACCAGATGTCATATAAGACCGTTTGAAAAGCCGGAGCGGCAGCCTGCGTTGGATTTCCTGAGCGCGCGCGTGTGTGTGTGTGTGTGTGTGTGTGTCAGGTTTTTGGTGAGAGGCTGACGTAAAGCCACATCACTGTGCGACTGGCTGCGCAGAAGTACACAGCAGAGTCTGCTACTGTTAGTTTGGAGATGACGAGAGTTCCCTTCAGGTTTTCCTCTCTCTTCTGCCTGAACCTCTCCTCAAACAAACCCTCGTAGTTAGGCTCAGTGGTGCCGTAACTGTACCCGATCAGAGTCATACCAGGACTGGCCTGTCTCTGTTGGTACCACAACATCACCAACAGGTTACTGTCATCATGGCTACAGTGGATCTCCGCCTCGCGCCCGTCCTTCACTGTCAGGGACGGAGACTGACGAAACGCAACACACTTTACATGACCTGTTGAAAAGCCAGTTTAGAGAGTGATTATGAATTCAGAATTCATCAAAGCTGGCAATCAGATAGTTGGATGATACAGAATTCACCAAAAAAGCATATTAAGATATATACAGTAAGATACAGTTAGCTATTATATTGATTTATTTTTAGATTGAGGGAACCTCACATGGAAATAAGATGAAGAACAAGCCTAGACAACATGTTGTCGGAGACATCTTTCTACACTGTACTGAAAGTACCAGCTGCCTTCTACAGCAGGGTAGAGAGAGAGAGATGAATTCATCACCACATCCTCTTGAAAACTGTTAACATGTCTGGGCTGTGCCTCCCCCTGTCGGATAGACATCCTTCCAGACTGTTCCTCCCCCTGTCAGATAGACATCTTGCTAGGCTGTTCCTCCCCCTGTCAGATAGACATCCTGCCAGGCTGTTCCTCCCCCTGTCAGATAGACATCTTGCTAGGCTGTTCCTCCCCCTGTCAGATAGACATCTTGCTAGGCTGTTCCTCCCCTGTCAGATAGACATCCTGCCAGGCTGTTCCCCCCTGTCGGATAGACATCCTTCCAGACTGTTCCTCCCCTGTCAGATAGACATCCTGCCAGGCTGTTCCTCCCCCTGTCAGATAGACATCCTTCCAGACTGTTCCTCCCCTGTCAGATAGACATCTTGCTAGGCTGTTCCTCCCCCTGTCAGATAGACATCCTGCCAGGCTGTTCCTCCCCTGTCAGATAGACATCTTGCTAGGCTGTTCCTCCCCCTGTCAGATAGACATCTTGCTAGGCTGTTCCTCCCCTGTCAGATAGACATCCTGCCAGGCTGTTCCCCCCTGTCAGATAGACATCTTGCTAGGCTGTTCTTCCCCCTGTCAGATAGACATCTTGCTAGGCTGTTCTTCCCCCTGTCAGATAGACATCCTGCCAGGCTGTTCCTCCCCCTGTCAGATAGACATCTTGCTAGGCTGTTCCTCCCCTGTCAGATAGACATCTGCCAGGCTGTTCCTCCCCCTGTCAGATAGACATCTTGCTAGGCTGTTCCTCCCCCTGTCAGATAGACATCCTGCCAGGCTGTTCCTCCCCCTGTCAGATAGACATCTTGCTAGGCTGTTCCTCCCCTGTCAGATAGACATCTTGCTAGGCTGTTCCTCCCCCTGTCAGATAGACATCCTGCTAGGCTGTTCCTCCCCTGTCAGATAGACATCTTGCTAGGCTGTTCCTCCCCCTGTCAGATAGACATCTTGCTAGGCTGTTCCTCCCCTGTCAGATAGACATCTTGCTAGGCTGTTCCTCCCCCTGTCAGATAGACATCTTGCTAGGCTGTTCTTCCCCCTGTCAGATAGACATCTTGCTAGGCTGTTCCTCCCCTGTCAGATAGACATCCTGCTAGGCTGTTCCTCCCCCTGTAAGATAGACATCCTGCCAGGCTGTTCCTCCCCTGTCAGATAGACATCCTGCTAGGCTGTTCCTCCCCTGTCAGATAGACATCCTGCCAGGCTGTTCCTCCCCCTGTCAGATAGACATCCTGCTAGGCTGTTCCTCCCCTGTAAGATAGACATCCTGCCAGGCTGTTCCTCCCCCTGTCAGATAGACATCCTGCTAGGCTGTTCCTCCCCCTGTAAGATAGACATCCTGCCAGGCTGTTCCTCCCCTGTCAGATAGACATCCTGCTAGGCTGTTCCTCCCCTGTAAGATAGACATCCTGCCAGGCTGTTCCTCCCCTGTAAGATAGACATCCTGCCAGGCTGTTCCTCCCCCTGTCAGATAGACATCCTGCCAGGCTGTTCCTCCCCTGTCAGATAGACATCCTGCCAGGCTGTTCCTCACCCTGTCAGATAGACATACTGCCAGGCTGTTCCTCCCCCTGTCAGATAGACATCCTGCCAGGCTGTTCCTCCCCCTGTCAGATCGACATCTTGCCTACAGTATCTTCACATAGAGGGCCAGGTCAGTCAAGTGCCAGATAGTGCCTCCTTGTCAGCCTCCCAAAATGTGATTTTGTCACAGAGTTCAAATCAAATCAAATTTATTTATATAGCCCTTCGTACATCAGCTGATATCTCAAAGTGCTGTACAGAAACCCAGCCTAAAACCCCAAACAGCAAGCAATGCAGGTGTAGAAGCACGGTGGCTAGGAAAAACTCCCTAGAAAGGCCAAAACCTAGGAAGAAACCTAGAGAGGAACCAGGCTATGTGGGGTGGCCAGTCCTCTTCTGGCTGTGCCGGGTGGAGATTATAACAGAACATGGCCAAGATGTTCAAATGTTCATAAATGACCAGCATGGTCGAATAATAATAAGGCAGAACAGTTGAACTGGAGCAGCAGCACAGTCAGGTGGAAGTTGAAACTGGAGCAGCAGCATGGCCAGGTGGACTGGGGACAGCAAGGAGTCATCATGTCAGGTAGTCCTGGGGCATGGTCCTAGGGCTCAGGTCAGTTGAAACTGGAACAGCAGCATGGCCAGGTGGACTGGGGACAGCAAGGAGTCATCATGTCAGGTAGTCCTGGAGCTCAGGTCCTAGGGCTCAGGTCCTCCGAGAGAGAGAAAGAAAGAGAGAAGGAGAGAATTAGAGAACGCACACTTAGATTCACACAGGACACCGAATAGGACAGGAGAAGTACTCCAGATATAACAAACTGACCCCAGCCCCCGACACATAAACTACTGCAGCATAAATACTGGAGGCTGAGACAGGAGGGGTCAGGAGACACTGTGGCCCCATCCGAGGTCACCCCGGACAGGGCCAAACAGGAAGGATATAACCCCACCCACTTTGCCAAAGCACAGCCCCCACACCACTAGAGGGATATCTTCAACCACCAACTTACCATCCTGAGACAAGGCTGAGTATAGCCCACAAAGATCTCCGCCACGGCACAACCCAAGGGGGGGGCGCCAACCCAGACAGGATGACCACAACAGTGAATCAACCCACTCAGGTGACGCACCCCCTCCAGGGACGGCATGAGAGAGCCCCAGCAAGCCAGTGACCCAGCCCCTGTAATAGGGTTAGAGGCAGAGAATCCCAGTGGAAAGAGGGGAACCGGCCAGGCAGAGACAGCAAGGGCGGTTCGTTGCTCCAGAGCCTTTCCGTTCACCTTCCCACTCCTGGGCCAGACTACACTCAATCATATGACCCACTGAAGAGATGAGTCTTCAGTAAAGACTTAAAGGTTGAGACCGAGTTTGCGTCTCTTACATGGGTAGGCAGACCGTTCCATAAAAATGGAGCTCTATAGGAGAAAGCCCTGCCTCCAGCTGTTTGCTTAGAAATTCTAGGGACAATTAGGAGGCCTGCGTCTTGTGACCGTAGCGTACGTGTAGGTATGCGGCAGGACCAAATCAGAGAGATAGGTAGGAGCAAGCCCATGTAATGCTTTGTAGGTTAGCAGTAAAACCTTGAAATCAGCCCTTGCTTTGACAGGAAGCCAGTGTAGAGAGGCTAGCACTGGAGTAATATGATCAAATTTTTTGGTTCTAGTCAGGATTCTAGCAGCCGTATTTAGCACTAACTGAAGTTTATTTAGTGCTTTATCCGGGTAGCCGGAAAATAGAGCATTGCAGTAGTCTAACCTAGAAGTGACAAAAGCATGGATTAATTTTTCTGCATCATTTTTGGACAGAAAGTTTCTGATTTTTGCAATGTTACGTAGATGGAAAAAAGATGTCCTTGAAATGGTCTTGATATGTTCTTCAAAAGAGAGATCAGGGTCCAGAGTAACGCCGAGGTCCTTCACAGTTTTATTTGAGACGACTGTACAACCATTAAGATTAATTGTCAGATTCAACAGAATATCTCTTTGTTTCTTGGGACCTAGAACAAGCATCTCTGTTTTGTCCGAGTTTAATAGTAGAAAGTTTGCAGCCATCCACTTCCTTATGTCTGAAACACATGCTTCTAGCGAGGGCAATTTTGGGGCTTCACCATGTTTCATTGAAATGTACAGCTGTGTGTCATCCGCATAGCAGTGAAAGTTTACATTATGTTTTCGAATAACATCCCCAAGAGGTAAAATATATAGTGAGAACAATAGTGGTCCTAAAACGGAACCTTGAGGAACACCGAAATTTACAGTTGATTTGTCAGAGGACAAACCATTCACAGAGACAAACTGATATCTTTCCGACAGATAAGATCTAAACCAGGCCAGAACTTGTCCGTGTAGACCAATTTGGGTTTCCAATCTCTCCAAAAGAATGTGGTGATCGATGGTATCAAAAGCGGCACTAAGGTCTAGGAGCACGAGGACAGATGCAGAGCTCGGTCCGATGCCATTAAAATGTCATTTACCACCTTCACAAGTGCCGTCTCAGTGCTATGATGGGGTCTAAAACCAGACTGAAGCATTTCGTATACATTGTTTGTCTTCAGGAAGGCAGTGAGTTGCTGAGCAACAGCCTTCTCTAAAATCTTTGAGAGGAATGGAAGATTCGATATAGGCCGATAGTTTTTTATATTTTCTGGGTCAAGGTTTGGCTTTTTCAAGAGAGGCTTTATTACTGCCACTTTTAGTGAGTTTGGTACACATCCAGTGGATAGAGAGCCGTTTATTATGTTCAACATAGGAGGGCCAAGCACAGGAAGCAGCTCTTTCAGTAGTTTAGTTGGAATAGGGTCCAGTATGCAGCTTGAAGGTTTAGAGGCCATGATTATTTTCATCATTGTGTCAAGAGATATAGTACTAAAACACTTGAGCGTCTCTCTTGATCCTAGGTCCTGGCAGAGTTGTGCAGACTCAGGACAACTGAGGTTTGGAGGAATACGCAGGTTTAAAGAAGAGTCCGTAATTTGCTTTCTAATATTCATAATCTTTTCCTCAAAGAAGTTCATGAATTTATCACTGCTAAAGTGAAAGTCATCCTCTCTTGGGGAATGCTGCTTTTTAGTTAGCTTTGCGACAGTATCAAAAAGGAATTTCGGATTGTTCTTATTTTCCTCAATTAAGTTAGAAAAATAGGATGATCGAGCAGCAGTAAGGGCTCTTCGGTACTGCACGGTACTGTCTTTCCAAGCTAGTTGGAAGACTTCCAGTTTGGTGTGGCGCCATTTCCGTTCCAATTTTCTGAAGCTTGCTTCAGAGCTCGGGTATTTTCTGTGTACCAGGGAGCTAGTTTCTTATGAGAATTTTTTTTTAGTTTTTAGGGGTGCAACTGCATCTAGGGTATTGCGCAAGGTTAAATTGAGATCCTCAGTTAGGTGGTTAACTGATTTTTGTCCTCTGGCGTCCTTGGGTAGGCAGAGGGAGTCTGGAAGGGCATCAAGGAATCTTTGTGTTGTCTGTGAATTTATAGCACGACTTTTGATGTTCCTTGGTTGGGGTCTGAGCAGATTATTTGTTGCAATTGCAAACGTAATAAAATGGTGGTCCGATAGTCCAGGATTATGAGGAAAAACATTAAGATCCACCACATTTATTCCATGGGACAAAACTAGGTCCAGCGTATGACTGTGACAGTGAGTGGGTCCAGAGACATGTTGGACAAAACCCACTGAGTCGATGATGGCTCCGAAAGCCTTTTGGAGTGGGTCTGTGGACTTTTCCATGTGAATATTAAAGTCACCAAAGATTAGAATATTATCTGCTATGACTACAAGGTCCGATAGGAATTCAGGGAACTCAGTGAGAAATGCTGTATATGGCCCAGGAGGCCTGTAAACAGTAGCTATAAAAAGTGATTGAGTAGGCTGCATAGATTTCATGACTAGAAGCTCAAAAGACGAAAACGTCATTTTTTTTTTTTTTTTTTGTAAATTGAAATTTGCTATCGTAAATGTTAGCAACCCCTCCGCCTTTGCGGGATGCACGGGGATATGGTCACTAGTGTAGCCAGGAGGTGAGGCCTCATTTAAAACAGTAAATTCATCAGGCTTAAGCCATGTTTCAGTCAGGCCAATCACATCAAGATTATGATCAGTGATTAGTTCATTGACTATAATTGCCTTTGAAGTAAGGGATCTAACATTAAGTAGCCCTATTTTGAGATGTGAGGTATCATGATCTCTTTCAGTAATGACAGGAATGGAGGTGGTCTTTATCCTAGTGAGATTGCTAAGGCGAACACCGCCATGTTTAGTTTTGCCCAACCTAGGTCGAGGCACAGACACGGTCTCAATGGTGATAGCTGAGCTGACTACACTGACTGTGCTAGTGGCAGACTCCACTATGCTGGCAGGCTGGCTAACAGCCTGCTGCCTGGCCTGCACCCTATTTCATTGTGGAGCTAGAGGAGTTAGAGCCCTGTCTATGTTGGTAGATAAGATGAGAGCACCCCTCCAGCTAGGATGGAGTCCGTCACTCCTCAGCAGGTCAGGCTTGGTCCTGTTTGTGGGTGAGTCCCAGAAAGAGGGCCAATTATCTACAAATTCTATCTTTTGGGAGGGGCAGAAAACAGTTTTCAACCAGCGATTGAGTTGTGAGACTCTGCTGTAGAGCTCATCACTCCCCCTAACTGGGAGGGGGCCAGAGACAATTACTCGATGCCGACACATCTTTCTAGCTGATATGCACGCAGAAGCTATGTTGCGCTTGGTGATCTCTGACTGTTTCATCCTAACATCGTTGGTGCCGACGTGGATAACAATATCTCTATACTCTCTACACTCGCCAGTTTTAGCTTTAGCCAGCACCATCTTCAGATTAGCCTTAACGTCGGTAGCCCTGCCCCGGGTAAACAGTGTATGATCGCTGGATGATTCGCTTTAAGTCTAATGCTGCGGGTAATGGAGTCTCCAATGACTAGAGTTTTCAATTTGTCAGAGCTAATGGTGGGAAGCTTCGGCGTCTCAGACCCCGTAACGGGAGGAGTAGAGACCAGAGAAGAATCGGCCTCTGACTCCGACCCGCTGCTTAATGGGGAAAACCGGTTGAAAGTTTCTGTCGGCTGAATGAGCGACACCGGTTGAGCGTTCCTACAGCATTTCCTTCCAGAAACCGTGAGAAAGTTGTCCGGCTGCGGGGACTGTGTCAGGGATTTATACTACTATCTGTACTTACTGGTGGCACAGACGCTGTTTCATCCTTTCCTACACTGAAATTACCCTTGCCTAACGATTGCGTCTGAAGCTGGGCTTGCAGCACAGCTATCCTCGCCGTAAGGCGAGTACAGCGGCTGCAATTAGAAGGCATCATGTTAATGTTACTACTTAGCTTCGGCTGTTGGAGGTCCTGACGAATCGTGTCCAGATAAAGCGTCCGGAGTGAAAAAGTTGAAAAAGTTGAGGAAAAAATAAATAAATATATTTGCAGTTGCAGTACACCTGCTTCACTGGTTGACTGGCAGCAAACAGATACACTGCTTGGTCCCTTCTTTGCATCCTGTGTACTGTCAGAGACCACTGCCTTACTGAGATCCGACTGCACTCCTGGCTCTCTGGGCTCCACACCTTGAATACAGACTTAAACTCTGTCTCATAGCTCAGTGATCCCACTGGGAACTCTGTCTCATAGCTCAGTGATCCAGCTGGGAACTCTTGTCTCATAGCTCAGTGATCCCACTGGGAACTCTGTCTCATAGCTCAGTGATCCAGCTGGGAACTCTGTCTCATAGCTCAGTGATCCAGCTGGGAACTCTGTCTCATAGCTCAGTGATCCAGCTGGGAACTCTGTCTCATAGCTCAGTGACACCACTGGGAACTCTGTCTCATAACTCATTGATCCAGCTGGGAACTATGCCTCATAACCTGGCTAGTAGTTTAGGGCCCTCTCCCTGGAAATGCCTGTCCCAGTATATGTATATCGCAAATTGGTTGTTGATCATCGCTAGACAGCCATTTTCAATTCTTGTCTTGGATTTTCAAGCAGGTTTAAGTCAAAACTGTAACTAGGCCACTCAGGAACATTCAATGTTGTCTTGGTAAGCAACTCCAGTGTAGATTTGACCTTGTGTTTTAGGCTATTGTCCTGCTGAAAGGTGAATTTGTCTCCCAGTGTCTTTTCTAAAGGAAACCGAACCAGGTTTTCCTCTAGGATTTTACCTGTGCTTAGCTCTATTCCATTTCTTTTTATCCTAAAAAACTCCCCAGTCTTTGCCGATGACAAGCATACCCATAACATGATGCAGCCACCACCATGCTTGAAAATATGAGGAGTGGTACTCAGTGATGTGTTGTGTTGGATTTGGCCCAAACATAACTAATTAATTTCTTTGCCCAATTTTGTGCTGTTTTACTTTAGTGCCTTATTGCAAACAGGATGCATGTTTTGGGATATTTTTTTCTGTACAGGCTTCCTTCTTTTCACTCTGTTATTTAGATTAGAATTGTGGAGTAACTACAATGTTGTGGATCCATCCTCAGTTTTCTCCTATCACAGCCAACTCTGTAACTGTTTTAAAGTCACCATTGGCCTCATGGTGAAATCCCTGAGCGGTTTCCTTCCTCTCTGGCAACTGAGTTAGGAAGGACACCTGTATCTTTGTAGTGACTGGGTGTAATGTTACCCCATTCAAAGTGTAATTGAAAACATCACCATGCTCAAAGGGATATTCAATGTCTGGTTTTTATTTTATTTTTACCCATCTACCAACAGATGCCCTTCTTTGCGAGGCATTGAAAAACCTCCCTAGTCTTCGTGGGACCTTAGAGATAATTGTATGTGTGGAGTACAGAGAGTGCAGAGATGAGGTAATCATTCAAACATCATGTTAAACATGATTTTTACACACAGAGTGCATCTATGCAACTTATTTTGTGACTTGTTCAGCACATTTTTACTCCTGAACTTATTTAGGCTTGGCATAACAAAGGGGTTGAATACTTATTGACTCAATACATTTCACCTTTGCATTTTTAATGAGTTTGTATTAAAACAAAAAAGATTTATTTATATTTGAGGTTAATTAACCTTGATGACAGCTTTGCACATTCTTGGCATTCTCTGAACCAGCTTCACCTGGAATGCTGTTCCAACAGTCTTGATTGACTTCCCATATATTCTGAGCACTTGTTGACTGCTTTTCCTTCACTCTGCGGTCCGACTCATCCCAAACCATCTCAATTTGGTTGAGGTCGGGGGACTGTGGAGGCCATGTCATCTGATGCAGCACTCCATCACTCTCCTTCTTGGTTAAATAGCCCTTCCTCAGCCTGGAGGTGTGTTGGATCATTGTCCTGTTGGAAAACAAATGATAGTCCCACCAAGCCCAAACCAGATGGGATGGCGTATCGCTGCAGAAGGCTGTGGTAGCCATGCTGGTTAAGTGTGCCTTGAATTCTAAATAAATCACAGACCGTGTCACCAGCAAAGCACCCCCACACCAAAACACCTCCCCCCATGCTTTATGGGGTGAAATACACCATGCGGAGATCATCCGTTCACCTCCACCGCATCTCACAAAGACACAGCTGTAGGAACCATAATTCTCCAATTTGGACTCCAGACCAAAGGACAAATTTCCACCGGTCTAATGTCCATTGCTCCTGTTTCTCGGCCCAAGTAAGTGTTGGAGGAATTCTAAATTCCTCTGTTTTAATTCCCAATCAAAATGAAACACTCTGTCAATGCATAAGGGTTTGTATGACCCTTATTTTATAAGAATGGACAGAGCCCCGGTCT
This sequence comes from Oncorhynchus tshawytscha, assembly GCF_018296145.1. NCBI lineage: Eukaryota > Metazoa > Chordata > Actinopteri > Salmoniformes > Salmonidae > Oncorhynchus > Oncorhynchus tshawytscha. The sequence continues at coordinate 5,455,777 of NC_056436.1, read as the reverse complement.
TAAAACTCAAGTAACAGCCTTTATCAAGAGAGCACTGAGTTCATACACATTTTACCACAGGTTATAAACTGAAAATGACGTCAGCGTTTTCTAAATGTTCTAACTCTTTCATGACACCGGTAGAGAGGCCCTATAGTTCTCGAGCCTTCCCTCCTCTCCTAAAGCCAAGGTCAGTCACTGTAAATCAGCATTCTAGACAGTCTGGAGATAGTCCGTCCCTGCCATCTGGAGATAGTTCATTCATTTGTACAAAGGAACAGACCGTCATTGTACTAAACTCCTGACTACATTATATTCAATACTGGGAGCAAGAGAGAAAATTCATACATGTACAGTAACATAACAGTATTTGGATTATTCAGTCCTGATTGAAATGTATACATAATTAGTCATCATTGATAAAAATTCCCTTAACAGTAAGTCTCGTATTCTTATTGGTGTCCTTTAGTAGTGTTTTCTTTACAGCAAATCGACCATGAAGGCCTGATTCACGCAGTCTCCTTTGAACAGCTGATGTTGAGATGTGTCTGTTACTTGAACTCTGTGAAGCAGTTCTTTGGGCTGCAATTTCGGAGGCTGGTAACTCTAATAAAGTTATCCTCTGCATTAGAGGTAACTCTGAGTTTTCCTTTCCAGTGGTGGTCCTCATGAGAGCCAGTTACATCATAGCACTTGATCATTTTTTGGGGACTGCACTTGAAGAAACTTCTGAAGTTCTTGAAATTTCCCCTATTGACTGACCTTCATGTCTTAAAGTAATGATGGACTGTCGTCTCTCTTTGCTCATTTGAGCTTTTCTTGCCATAATATTACATGTTTTATTTTTTAATTTTTTATTTAACTAGGCATGTCAGATAAGAACAAATTCTTATTTACCGTTTTGCCAAATAGGGCTATCTTCTGTTTATCCCCCCTACCTTGTCACAACACAACTGATTGGCTCAAACGCATTAAGGAAAAAAGAAATTGCACAAATTATTTTAAGAAGGCACACTTGTTAATTGAAATGCATTCCAGGTGACTACCTCATGAAGCTGGTTGAGAGAATGCCAAGAGTGCGCAAAGCTGTCACCAAGGCAAAGGGTGGCTACTTTGAATAATACTTTTTTGGTTACTACATGATTCACTTGTGTTATTTTATCATTTTGATGTAAAAATAAAGAAAAACCCTTGAATGATTAGGTGTTCTAGAAATTTGACTGGTAGTGTAATCATGTACCTTCACCTGATATACTGAACCTTACCTTCACCTGATATACTGAACCTTACCTTCACCTGGACCTTACCTTCACCTGATATACTGAACCTAACCTTCACCTGATATACTGAACCTTACCTTCACCTGGACCTTACCTTCACCTGATATACTGAACCTTACCTTCACCTGATATACTGAAACTTACCTTCACCTGATATACTGAACCTTACCTTCACCTGATATACTGAACCTTACCTTCACCTGATATACTGAACCTTACGTTCACCTGGACCTTACCTTCACCTGATATACTGAACCTTACCTTCACCTGGACCTTACCTTCACCTGATATACTGAACCTAACCTTCACCTGATATACTGAACCTTACCTTCACCTGGACCTTACCTTCACCTGATATACTGAACCTAACCTTCACCTGATATACTGAACCTTACCTTCACCTGGACCTTACCTTCACCTGATATACTGAACCTTACCTTCACCTGATATACTGAACCTTACCTTCACCTGATATACTGAACCTTACCTTCACCTGGACCTTACCTTCACCTGATATACTGAACCTTACCTTCACCTGATATACTGAACCTTACCTTCACCTAATAATGAACCTTACCTTCACCTGATATACTGAACCTTACCTTCACCTGATATACTGAACCTTACCTTCACCTGATATACTGATATACATAGTCTTCACCTGATAGCCAGAGGAGTGAGACAGTGGCTCTGAGGAGAACTCTGATCATGCTGTCTGTTGGCTTGTCTGTCTGTTTGTCTGTCTGAGCTGTAAAGTTCTATGATCTATGTCTTTGTTCTGAGGTGGGAGGAGCTTAGCTTATAGCTGACCTATTGGCTTACAGTACAGTGGAACATTACTGCCCTCTGCTGGATCTGCTGGAAGGTAGTGGTACAATAACATAAAACAAAACGGAATTTGCAAAATAAAAGGCCTCTTGATTTTGAAGAAAATAAATCCTAAATGTTGCAGTTCTTTAGGAGTTTAGTAATGAGGATGTTTAGTAATGAGGATGTTTAGTATTGAGGATGTTTAGTATTGAGGATGTTTAGTATTGAGGATGTTTAGTAATGAGGATGTTTAGTATTGAGGATGTTTAGTATTGAGGATGTTTAGTATTGAGGATGTTTAGTGTTGAGGATGTTTAGTATTGAGGATGTTTAGTATTGAGGATGTTTAGTATTGAGAATGTTTAGTATTGAGGATGTTTAGTGTTGAGGATGTTTAGTATTGAGGATGTTTAGTATTGAGGATGTTTAGTATTGAGGATGTTTAGTGTTGAGGATGTTTAGTATTGAGGATGTTTAGTGTTGAGGATGTTTAGTATTGAGGATGTTTAGTAATGAGGATGTTTAGTATTGGGGATGTTTAGTATTGGGGATGTTTAGTATTGAGGATGTTTAGTATTGGGGATGTTTAGTATTGAGGATGTTTAGTATTGAGGATGTTTAGTGTTGAGGATGTTTAGTATTGAGGATGTTTAGTATTGAGGATGTTTAGTATTGAGGATGTTTAGTATTGAGGATGTTTAGTATTGAGGATGTTTAGTGTTGAGGATGTTTAGTATTGAGGATGTTTAGTATTGAGGATGTTTAGTAATGAGGATGTTTAGTATTGAGGATGTTTAGTAATGAGGATGTTTAGTATTGAGGATGTTTAGTATTGAGGATGTTTAGTATTGAGGATGTTTAGTATTGAGGATGTTTAGTATTGAGGATGTTTAGTAATGAGGATGTTTAGTATTGGGGATGTTTAGTATTGGGGATGTTTAGTATTGAGGATGTTTAGTATTGAGGATGTTTAGTATTGAGGATGTTTAGTATTGAGGATGTTTAGTATTGAGGATGTTTAGTAGTGAGGATGTTTATATGGTTCAGAACACTGTAGTGGAGGTGTGAGGTGTGACTTTGTATTTGAGATGTGGTTTTTGTAGGGCTGAGACAGGATCTGCTGCACTGTGCTCTCTGGCAGCACAGAAATACACTGCACTGTCTTCTTGTGTCAGGTTGGAAACACTCAAATCACAATACTGTTCTGCGTTTCCTCTCAATTTCATTTGGTCCTTGAAACTAGATTCTCTCTGTCTCTATGCTCTGATCTCACTCTCTTTGTCTCTCTCTAATCTCTCGTTCTCTTTCTCTCCCCCAATCTCTGTCTCTTTCTCTCTCTCTCTCGCTCTCTCTCTCCTTCTGTCTCCTCTCCCCCACTCTCTCTCTCTCTGAACAGACGTCTGTTAGTTCATGTGGTTTAATGCAGGTGTTGATAGTATCTGAACAGAAGTCTGCTCCTTCATGTGGTTTAATGCAGGTGTTTTGATGTAGTGTCAGATGGAGGTTTTTGTAGAGTGGACTAGGTCTCTGTACCACTGTGTATACTGGCAGCACAGAAATACTCCCCACTGTCGTCATTTTGTCTCGGTTTGAGGATATGAAGGAAGGCTTCGTTCTCTCCATCTCCTTTCACATCAAAGTAACCTTTATATGAGAGTTCAACTGTTGGGGTTTTATAGTATATATAGGCTATGAGGTTTAGAGCCGTGTCTTCCACAGAATGCTTGTACCAGAGGACTGTGTCATAGCTGGGGATTTTATGACTGCAGTTGAGTGTGACAGAGGCATTAGGCTTCACCAGCGACGTAGAGGGAGACTGGTACACTGATTTACTGAGAGAGACACCTGGGCGGAGACAGAGGACATAACAAAGGATTGTACCACCATTTCTCAAGTTTGAATAAAACATATAATTAGTAATTATTTGTACACATTTAGGCAAATTATTACATTTTCATGTTTAATAAGTAATGTAGGGAACTACTAAATATCTGAAGTTTAAATTACCTGTAATCCAGAATAGTGGGACAGTGATAATGATAAGAGGTGTGATCATGTTGACTTAGTGATCGTTGACAACCAACTGACATCTCATCTCATCTCATCTGAACTGACTGGAGAGGAGGAACAGGAAGTGACCTCATCAGTGATGTAATGCCAGAATGCAGCGTGGCATCAGACAGCTGTACTGTTTTATTATATTGGCACTGAATCAAATCCAGACCTCAGTGCAGGTGTGAGGGAGGTGATGCTTCAGTATAATCTAGTGAGACAGTGACTGAGAGAAGGTTTTTGTAGCGTAGACAGGGGAATCTGCAACACTGTGCCTTACTAGCAGCACAGAAATACACAGCACTGTGTTGGGGTCGTCTCAAGTTGAACATGTTCAGAGAGGCATTCTTTGGGCCACCTCCACCCAAATCCCCACTCATATTAAAATGCTTCTCATATGAACTCTCAATGGTTTGAGAATTAAAATTCAAATATCCAATGAGTTTCAGTGCTGTTTCTCCTCGTGGTTTCTGGTACCACAATATCACTCTATAGTCTGTTTTCGGATGTTGGCAGAAGAGTTGAACATTCTCTCCAGGTCTGCTGAAGACTGCAGAGGGAGTCTGGTGAACCTCAACACTGAGACAGAGACCTGGAGAGAGATGGAGAGAAGACATTCACTAGCAGAGGCAAACATAAAGGGAATATACATCATACCATATTATGAATCTAAAACAAATGTTAATTTCCTAGATTACTACCTGTGAGCCAAAAGACTGTGTAGATGATGAGAGTTTTGTACATGTTGACTGTCAGAGATGATCGTCAACAACCAACTAATCTGAATCAACCAACAAACCATCTCAACTGGCAGGAGAGGAGGAGGAACAAGAAATGACATCATCACTGGTGTAATGACAAAACCCTGTTAAATTGGCACAATCAAATTCAGACCTCAAATGCAGATGTGAGGAAGACATATAATTTGATGGTATAATCTACTGAGACAGTTTTTGTAGTGCAGACGATGGGGATTCTGCAAAAATTACAGATCACACCTTCAACGTAGAATGTTTAAGATTTTATTGAAAGGGAATGGGGGGTTGGGGGGGGTGGATGAGGTAGCTTGGTAGCTACCTACCAAGGAGCATGCCCCTTGGTAGGTAGGGGTGTGGTTGTCCGTTGGACACTGGAGAGCGACTGTTCTTGGTGTGGGGAAGGAGTCCTGTTTTGGGGAACGTGAAAAGTCAGGACTCAAGGATTATGGTTCAAGAACACAGAGTATTGTGGGCACAGAGGAGATCTTGTGGCTTGGATCGGATGTAGCTGTGGTAGGCTTGGGAGGACCAGCGGCCTAGATGTTGAACTGTGTGGTCTGGAAGCCCTTGGTGAGAAGCAGAGGTGGCAGGCACTGATATGGAAGGAGTGTCCAGAGAAGTGATAGGCGAAAAACGGATTTGGAGATGATGAGATGGAGATGGAACCAATGGCGGAAGGTGACATGGTCGGTTTCTGTGATGAAGAGGGGGTCGTGAGGGATGACCAGAGGTTGAAGAGGAAGGTTAGAGGTTCATAAGGGCTGATGAAGGATGGGAGGTGGAACAGGAAGACTGTAATGGGTTTGACAGGCTGATCTGTCTTGCTTCTTTTGATAGTGAAGATGAGGGAGTCTTGAGATTGGAAGTTGATTTCTGAGGGTTGATGGGCAAGATGGAAGGAGTTGGAAGCAGAGGTAAATTTATAGCATCACGAGGACCGAGTTTGGGAAACGATGCCCTAACCCTAACCTTAACCCTTTAGCCTAATTTCTAAACTTAACCCCTAACCCCTAGCATAGCTAACATTAGCCAGCTAGCTAACGTTAGCCACCTAGCTAGAGTTCGTAACATATCAAACATTTAGCAAATTCGTAACATATTGTACATTTAGCAAATTCACAACATATTGTACGTTTTGCAAATTCATAATATATAATACGAATTCTAATTCTTCTTCATACAAAATGGGTGATACTAATACATACCACACAAAAGGTAACATATCATACTCAATAGAGAGTCTGGGATTTACGTACAAAATAGCAGGAAATGCTCTGAGACCAGGTTGGGACATCTGCAAGCTGGTGCTGGCATTCTTTAATAATATATTCATGTCAAATCAATTGCACTAAGTTGTTGTCCTTTTGGTTTTCTGTCACAGCTCAGCAAGATGGCGCTGACAGAGATGGTCACCTCACTTCGAGTCCTTAAGAACCTATGCAGTATTTCATTTTTTAATGTATTATTTCTTATGTTGTTACCCCAGGAAATCTTAACATACAGCCGGGAAGAACTATTGGATATAAGAGTGACGTCAACTTACCAACATTACCAACATTACGAGATTGTAACATTCTCTGATTCACATAAACATGGCTCTCTCGGGATATGTTGTCGGAGTCGGTACAGCCACCGGGCTTCTTCATGCATCATGCAAACAGAGATAAACACCTCTCTGGGAAGAAGAAGGGCAGGGGTGTATGCTTCATGGTTAACGACTCATGGTGTAATCATAACAACATACAGGAACTCAAGTCCTTCTGCTCCCCCGACCTAGAATTCCTTACTATCAAATGCAGGCCATATTATCTCCCAAAATAATTCTCGTCAGTTTTCGTCACAGCTGTGTATATACCCCCTCAAGCAGACACCACAATGACCCTCAAGGAACATCACTGGACTCAATGTAAACCATATATCCAGAGGCTGCATTTATTGTAGCTGGGGATTTTAACAAAGCAAATTTGAGAACATGGCTACCGAAATTCGATCAGCATATTGATTGCAGCACTCGCGCGGGCAATACACTCAATCACTGCTACTCTAATTTCTGCGATGCATGCAAGGCCCTCCCTTTGGCTAAAATCCCGAGAATGACTCCATCTTGTTCCTTCCTCCTTATAGGCAGAAACTCAAACAGTACCCGTGACTAGAACCATTCAACGCTGGTCTGACCAACCGGAATCCACGCTTCAAGATAGTTTTGATCACGTGGACTGGGAAATGTTCTGGGTAGCCTCAGAGAATAACATTGATCTATACGTTGACTCGGTGAGTGAGTTTATAAGGACGTGCATTGGAAATGTTGTACCCACTGTGACTATTAAAACCTTACCAGAAACCGTGGACGTATAGAGGATGTCGCACAAAACTGAAAGCAGGAACCACCACATTGAACCACGGGAAGAGGACTGGGAATATGGCCGAATATAAATAGTGTAGTTATTCCCTCCGCAAGGCAATCAAACAAGCATAATGTTGGTATAAGGACAAATTGGAGTAGCAATTCATCGGCTCAGACACGAGACGTACTATGTGGCAGGGTCTACAGGCAATTACGGAATTCAAAAAATAAAACAGCCAAGACACCAACATTGACGTCTCGCTTCCAGACAAACTAAACTCCTTCTTTGCCAGCTTTGAGGATAATGCTGTGCCACCGTCGTGGCCTGCTAACAAGGACTGTGCCCACCACCCCCACTTCTCCGTGGCCAAAGTGAGTAAGACGTTTAACTGTGTTAACCCTCACAGGACTGCTGTCCCAGATGGCATCCCTAGCCGCGTCCTCAGAGCATGCGCAGACCAGCTGGCTGGTGTGTTTACAGACATATTCAATCTCTCCCTATCCCAGTCTGTTGACCCCCACATGCTTCTAGATGGCCACCATTGATCCTGTACCCAAGAAGGCAAAGATAACTGAACTAAATTACTAGCAGCACTTACTTCTGTCATCATGATGTGCTTTGAGAGACTAGACAAGGATAATTTTACCTCCACCTTACCTGCCACCCTAGAACCACTTCAGTTTGCATACCGCCCCAATAGGTCCATAGACGATGCAATCGCCATCACATTGCATACTGCCCTATCCAACCTGGACAAGAGGAATACCTGTGTAAGAATGCTGTTCATTGACAGCTCAGCATTCAACACCATAGCACCCTCCAAGCTCATCATTAAGCTGGAGGCCGTGGGTCTCAATCCTGCCCTGTGAAATTGGGTCCTGGACATTCTGATGGGCTGCCCCCAGGTGGTGAAGGTAGGAAACAACATCTCCATGTCACTGACCCTCAACACTGGGACCCCACAAGGGTGCATGCTCAGCCCCCTCCTGTACTCCCTTGTTCATCCATGAAATGCGTGGCCATGCCAGCCTCCAACTCAATCATCACGTTTACAGGCGACACAACAGTAGTGGGCTTGATTACCAACAACGACGAGACAGCCTACAGAGAGGAGGTGTGATGTCAGGAAAACAACCTCTCACTCATCGTCAACAAAACAAAGGAGATGATCATGGACTTCAGGAAACAGCAGAGGGAGCACCCCTTTTCCACATCAAAGGGACAGTAGTGGAGAAGGTGGAAAGTTTTAAGTTCTTTGGCATACACATCACAGACAAACTGAAATGGACCACCCACACAGACAGTGTGGTAAAGAAGGTGCAACAGCACCTCTTCATCCTCAGGAGGCTGAACAAATGTGGCTTGTCACCTAAAACCCTGCCAAACTGTTACAGATGCACAACTGAGAGCATCCTGTCGGGCTGTATCACTGCCTGTTAGAGTCACTGCAAAGCCCTCAACCGCAAGGCTCTCCAGAGGGTGGTGCGGTCTGCACAACGTATCACTGGTGGCGAACTACCTGCCCTCCAAGACACCTACAGCACCTGATGTCACAGGAAGGACAAAAAGAAAACAAAACAAATCTAAAACAAATCCAAATCCAGGAATGATAATATTATGGGGCCTGTCATGCCCGATACTGTTTATTAACAATCATTTTACCAGGTATGTTGACAGGAAACACATTTGAAAGCTATAAAAAGAAACAAGTAGGTTACCACATGTTTTAAATGGTAGGGCAGCAGGATCTGTGAGACCTCCATCTCTATGAGTAGAGTGTAGAACACCAGCACACATTCTGAGTGTTCTGAGGTGGGAGGAGCTTATAGCTGACCTATCGGCTTACAGTACAGTGGAACATTACTGCTCTCTGCTGGATCAGCTGGGAGGTCATTGGAACAATAACATAAAACAAAACAGAATTAGCAAAATAAAAGGCCTCTTGATTTTGAAGAAAATAAATCTCTAAATGGTTGTGGATGTTGTGGATGTTTAGTAATGAGGATGTTGAGTATTAAGGAGGTTTAGTATTGAGGAGGTTTAGTAATGAGGATGTTTAGTATTGAGGAGGTTTAGTATTGAGGATGTTTAGTATTGAGGAGGTTTAGTATTGAGGATGTTTAGTATTGAGGATGTTTAGTGTTAAGGATGTTTAGTATTGAGGAGGTTTAGTATTGAGGATGTTTAGTGTTGAGGATGTTTAGTATTGAGGATGTTTAGTGTTGAGGATGTTTAGTATTGAGGATGTTTAGTGTTGAGGATGTTTAGTATTGAGGATGTTTAGTGTTGAGGATGTTTAGTATTGAGGATGTTTAGTAATGAGGATGTTTAGCATTGAGGATGTTTAGAATTGAGGATGTTTAGTATTGAGGATGTTTAGTATTGTGGATGTTTAGTATTGAGGATGTTTAGTAATGAGGATGTTTAGCACTGAGGATGTTTAGTAATGAGGATGTTTAGCATTGAGGATGTTTAGAATTGAGGATGTTTAGTATTGAGGATGTTTAGTATTGAGGATGTTTAGTAATGAGGATGTTTAGTATTGAGGATGTTTAGTATTGAGGAGGTTTAGTAATGAGGATGTTTAGTATTGAGGATGTTTAGTATTGAGGATGTTTAGTATTGAGGATGTTTAGTAGTGAGGATGTTTATATGGTTCAGAACACTGTAGTGGAGGTGTGAGGTGTGACTTTGTATTTGAGATGTGGTTTTTGTAGGGCTGAGACAGGATCTGCTGCACTGTGCTCTCTGGCAGCACAGAAATACACTGCACTGTCTTCTTGTGTCAGGTTGGAAACACTCAAATCACAATACTGTTCTGCGTTTCCTCTCAATTTCATTTGGTCCTTGAAACTAGATTCTCTCTGTCTCTTTCTCCATGCATATGCTCTGATCTCACTCTCTTTGTCTCTCTCTAATCTCTCGTTCTCTTTCTCTCCCCCAATCTCTGTCTCTTTCTCTCTCTCTCTCGCTCTCTCTCTCCTTCTGTCTCCTCTCCCCCACTCTCTCTCTCTCTGAACAGACGTCTGTTAGTTCATGTGGTTTAATGCAGGTGTTGATAGTATCTGAACAGAAGTCTGCTCCTTCATGTGGTTTAATGCAGGTGTTTTGATGTAGTGTCAGATGGAGGTTTTTGTAGAGTGGACTAGGTCTCTGTACCACTGTGTATACTGGCAGCACAGAAATACTCCCCACTGTCGTCATTTTGTCTCGGTTTGAGGATATGAAGGAAGGCTTCGTTCTCTCCATCTCCTTTCACATCAAAGTAACCTTTATATGAGGGTTCAACTGTTGGGGTTTTATAGTATATATAAGCTATGAGGTTTAGAGCCATGTCTTCCACAGAACACTTGTACCAGAGGACTGTGTCATATCTGGGGATTTTATGACTACAGTTGAGTGTGACAGAGGCATTAGGCTTCACCAGCGACGTAGAGGGAGACTGGTACACTGATTTACTGAGAGAGACACCTGGGCGGAGACAGAGGACATAACAAAGGATTGTACCACCATTTCTCAAGTTTGAATAAAACATATAATTAGTAATTATTTGTACACATTTAGGCAAATTGTTACATTTTCATGTTTAATAAGTAATGTAGGGAACTACTAAATATCTGAAATTTAAATTACCTGTAATCCAGAATAGTGGGACAGTGATAATGATAAGAGGTGTGATCATGTTGACTTAGTGATCGTTGACAACCAACTGACATCTCATCTCATCTCATCTGAACTGACTGAAGAGGAGGAACAGGAAGTGACCTCATCAGTGATGTAATGCCAGAATGCAGCGTGGCATCAGACAGCTGTACTGTTTTATTATATTGGCACTGAATCAAATCCAGACCTCAGTGCAGGTGTGAGGGAGGTGATGCTTCAGTATAATCTAGTGAGACAGTGACTGAGAGAAGGTTTTTGTAGTGTAGACAGGGGAATCTGCAACACGGTGCCTTACTAGCAGCACAGAAATACACTGCACTGTGTTGGGGTCGTCTCAAGTTGAACATGTTCAGAGAGGCATTCTTTGGGCCACCTCCACCCAAATCCCCACTCATATTAAAATGCTTCTCATATGAACTCTCAATGGTTGGATTTTTATGATACAGATTTCCAATGAGTTTCAGAGCTGTTTCTCCTCGTGGTTTCTGGTACCACAGCATTAGTGTGTAGTCTGTTTTCTGATGTTGGCAGAAGAGTTGAACATTCTCTCCAGGTCTGCTGAAGACTGCAGAGGGAGTCTGGTGAACCTCAACACTGAGACAGAGACCTGAGGAGAGATGGAGAGAAGACATGATCTTTCATTTTTCATAGGTAAGAGACGAAGATACATATTACCCGTACTGTACATCTAAACAAGTGACCATATCTAAGTCAGATTACTGTTATTACCTGAGAGCCAACCGAGTAAGAGGGTTCTGATCATGTTGAGTCTTGAGCTGAACATCAACAACTAACTGACATCTCATCTGAACTGACTGGAGAGGAGAAAGAGGGACAGGAAGTGACCTCATCAGCGATGTAACGGCAGAACGTTGTCACAGTCACAGAAATATAATGTCTAGAAAGGATGGCTGCCAGTCCACCCATTATGGAATCATTGACTTGAATGAGGAGGCCTGTTCTACTCATTCTAGTTGTGGTTACAGTATATCTGTCACGTTCTGGCCTTTATTTCCTTTGTTTTGTATTTATTTAGTATGGTCAGGGCGTGAGTTGGGTGGGCAGTCTATGTTTGTTTTTCTAGGTTTTGGGTATTTCTATGTTTCGGCCTAGTATGGTTCTCAATCAGAGGCAGGTGTCATTAGTTGTTTCTGATTGAGAATCATACTTAGGTAGCCTGGGTTTCACTGTGTGTTTGTGGGTGATTGTTCCTGTGTCTGTGTTTGCACCAGATAGGACTGTTTAGGTTTTCGCACATTTATTGTTTTGTTAGTTATTTCATGTCTAGTTCCTTTATTAAAGAACACGAACAACCACCACGCTGCATTTTGGTCCGCATCTCCTTCACCACAGGAAAACCCTTACAGAATCACCCACCACAACAGGACCAAGCGGCGTGGTAATGGGCAACAGCAACAGCGGCGCAAAGAGGAATGGACATGGGACGATGTATTGGATGGCAAGGGTTGCTACACCTGGGAAGAGATCCTGGCGGGAAAGGATCGCCTTCCATGGGAACAGGTGGAGGCAGCTAGGAGAGCAGAGGCAGCCGGAGAGAGGAGCCGGCGACATGAGGGAACACGGCTGGCAAGGAAGCCCGAGAGGCAGCCCCAAAAATTTCTTGGGGGGTGGCACACAGGAAGTGTGGCGAAGCCAGGTAGGAGACCTGCGCCAACTTCCTGTGCTTACCGGGGGCGAGAGAGACCGGGCAGGCACCCGAGCCACCCGTCTGCCCAGCGCCGCCTGAGCCACCCGTCTGCCCAGTGCCGCCAGTGCCGCCAGTCTGCCCAGCGTCGCCAGTGCCGCCAGTCTGCCCAGCGCCGCCAGTGCCGCCAGTCTGCCCAGCGCCGCCAGTGCCGCCAGTCTGCCAGGAGCCGCCAGTGCCGCCAGTCTGCTAGGAGCCGCCAGTGCCGCCAGTCTGCAAGGGGCTGCCAGTCAGCCAGGGGCCGCCAGTGCCGCCAGTCAGCCAGGGGCCGCCAGTGCCGCCAGTCAGCCAGGGGCCGCCAGTGCCGCCAGTCAGCCAGGGGTCGCCAGAGCCCCTCAGCCCAGAGGCGCCAGAGCCCCTCAGCCCAGAGGCGCCAGAGCCCCTCAGCCCAGAGGCGCCAGAGCCCCTCAGCCCAGAGGCGCCAGAGCCCCTCAGCCCAGAGGCGCCAGAGCCCCTCAGCCCAGAGGCGCCAGAGCCCCTCAGCCCAGAGGCGCCAGAGCCCCTCAGCCCAGAGGCGCCAGAGCCCCTCAGCCCAGAGGCGCCAGAGCCCCTTGCCCGAGCAGCTGCCGCCCCTCTGTCCCGAGCAGCTGCCCCTCTGTCCCGAGCAGCTGCCCCTCTGCCCCGAGCAGCTGCACCTCTGTCCCGAGCTGCCCCTCTGTCCAGAGGGGTCATTGAGAGGGGTTGCCATTGTTAGACAGCCACGGAGGCGGACAATGAGGCGGACTAAGACAATGGTGAAGTGGGGTCCGCGTCCCGCGCCAGAGCCGCCACCGCGGACAGACACCCACCCAGACCCTCCCCTATAAGTCAAGGTTTTGCGGCCGGAGTCCGGGTGGGGGGGGGTACTGTCACGTTCTGACCTTTATTTCCTTTGTTTTGTATTTATTTAGTATGGTCAGGGCGTGAGTTGGGTGGGCAGTCTATGTTTGTTTTTCTAGGTTTTGGGTATTTCTATGTTTCGGCCTAGTATGGTTCTCAATCAGAGGCAGGTGTCATTAGTTGTTCCTGTCTCTGTGTTTGCACCAGATAGGACTGTTTAGGTTTTCGCACCTTTATTGTTTTGTTAGTTTATTCATGTCTAGTTCCTTTATTAAAGAACACGAATAACCACCACGCTGCATTTTGGTCCGCATCTCCTTCACCACAGGAAAACCCTTACAATATCGGATCAAATCCAGACCTCAACGCAGGTGTGAGGGAGGTGTTCTGTTAAATAGTTTACTACAGTGAGACACAGGGTTTTTGTAGTGCAGAGAGGGAACACTGTGGCCTTCACTTGCAGCACAGTAATAAACTGCACTGTGATTGGGACCTTTAAGGTTGAACATGTTCAGAGAAACATTCTTCGGGTGGTTCTGACTCAAATCCCCACTCACGTTTAGATGTTCTTCAATGTACGTGGTTTGAGACTTAAACAATAAATAGGCTATACATTTGAGTTGTTTTTCTCCCGGTGACTGCTGGAACCACTGCATCAGTCTGTAGTTAGTTCTCTCATGGTGGCAGAAGATCTGAACGTTCTCTCCACGTTTCAGTTAGACTTCAGAGGGAGTCTGATAAACCTCAAGGCTGAGAGAGAGACCTGGGTAGAGGTGGAGAGAAGACATGTTACTTCAAGTGATGGATGAAAATATATCCACATTGGGCCCTTATACCCCAATGGATGGACACATACACAGAAATGCACATCCTGGACATCAAAATAATTGATGATTTCCAAAATGTGTATTAGGCCTATTACCCATAAGGCAAATAAGTAGGACAGAGAATGTGATGAGGAAATGGAACATTTTGACTCCCAGTCAACGAGAACAACATCAGAGGAACTGAGTCATTTTGAACTCAAATGGGAAAAATATATAAAAGAGGATATGACATCACAATCCAAACAGGATATGACATCCACAATCCATAGGTGGTACAGTAATGATCCTCCCAAGTGATGTTTGTTCAATGGCACCCTATTCCTTATATAGTGCACTTATTTTTTTATAGAAGCCCCATACCATCCTACAGTAGAGACATTTATAGAAGCCCCATACCATCCTGCAGTAGAGACATTTATAGAAGCCCCATACCATCCTACAGTAGAGACATTTATAGAAGCCCCATACCATCCTACAGTAGAGACATTTATAGAAGCCCCATACCATCCTACAGTAGAGACATTTATAGAAGCCCCATACATCCTACAGTAGAGACATTTATAGAAGCCCCATACCATCCTACAGTAGAGACATTTATAGAAGCCCCATACCATCCTACAGTAGAGACATTTATAGAAGCCCCATACCATCCTACAGTAGAGACATTTATAGAAGCCCCATACCATCCTACAGTAGAGACATTTATAGAAGCCCCATACCATCCTACAGTAGAGACATTTATAGAAGCCCCATACCATCCTGCAGTAGAGACATTTATAGAAGCCCCATACATCCTACAGTAGAGACATTTATAGAAGCCCCATACCATCCTACAGTAGAGACATTTATAGAAGCCCCATACCATCCTACAGTAGAGACATTTATAGAAGCCCCATACCATCCTTCAGTAGAGACATTTATAGAAGCCCCATACCATCCTGCAGTAGAGACATTTATAGAAGCCCCATACCATCCTGCAGTAGAGACATTTATAGAAGCCCCATACCATCCTACAGTAGAGACATTTATAGAAGCCCCATACCATCCTGCAGTAGAGACATTTATAGGAGCCCCATACATCCTACAGCAGAGACATTTATAGAAGCCCCATACAATCCTACAGTAGAGACATTTATAGAAGCCCCATACATCCTACAGTAGAGACATTCATAGAAGCCCCATACATCCTACAGTAGAGACATTTATAGAAGCCCCATACCATCCTGCAGTAGAGACATTTCTAGAAGCCCCATACATTCTACAGTAGAGACATTTATAGAAGCCCCATACATCCTACAGTAGAGACATTTATAGAAGCCCCATACATCCTACAGTAGAGACATTTATAGAAGCCCCATACCATCCTGCAGTAGAGACATTTATAGAAGCCCCATACCATCCTACAGTAGAGACATTTATAGAAGCCCCATACCATCCTACAGTAGAGACATTTATAGAAGCCCCATACCATCCTGCAGTAGAGACATTTATAGAAGCCCCATACCATCCTACAGTAGAGACATTTATAGAAGCCCCATACCATCCTTCAGTAGAGACATTTATAGAAGCCCCATACCATCCTTCAGTAGAGACATTTATAGAAGCCCCATACCATCCTACAGTAGAGACATTTATAGAAGCCCCATACCATCCTTCAGTAGAGACATTTATAGAAGCCCCATACCATCCTGCAGTAGAGACATTTATAGAAGCCCCATACATCCTACAGTAGAGACATTTATAGAAGCCCCATACATCCTACAGTAGAGACATTTATAGAAGCCCCATACCATCCTACAGTAGAGACATTTATAGAAGCCCCATACATCCGACAGTAGAGACATTTATAGAAGCCCCATACCATCCTACAGTAGAGACATTTATAGAAGCCCCATACCATCCTACAGTAGAGACATTTATAGAAGCCCCATACCATCCTACAGTAGAGACATTTATAGAAGCCCCATACCATACCTACAGTAGAGACATTTATAGAAGCCCCATACCATCCTACAGTAGAGACATTTATAGAAGCCCCATGGTGTTGTAGCTGGGGAGAGTGTGTTCCACCTGCTGATACCACAGTATGGTGTTGTAGCTAGAGTGACACCTGCTGATACCACAGTATGGTGTTGTAGCTGGGGGAGAGTGTGTTCCACCTGCTGATACCACAGTATGGTGTTGTAGCTGGGGAGAGTGTGTTCCACCTGCTGATACCACAGTATGGTGTTGTAGCTGGGGAGAGTGTGTTCCACCTGCTGATACCACAGTATGGTGTTGTAGCTGGGGAGAGTGTGTTCCACCTGCTGATACCACAGTATGGTGTTGTAGCTGGGGAGAGTGTGTTCCACCTGCTGATACCACAGTATGGTGTTGTAGCTGGGGAGAGATGGTGTTGTAGCTGGGGAGAGTGTGTTCCACCTGCTGATACCACAGTATGGTGTTGTAGCTGGGGAGAGTGTGTTCCACCTGCTGATACCACAGTATGGTGTTGTAGCTGGGGAGAGTGTGTTCCACCTGCTGATACCACAGTATGGTGTTGTAGCTGGGGAGAGTGTGTTCCACCTGCTGATACCACAGTATGGTGTTGTAGCTGGGGAGAGTGTGTTCCACCTGCTGATACCACAGTATGGTGTTGTAGCTGGGGAGAGTGTGTTCCACCTGCTGATACCACAGTATGGTGTTGTAGCTGTGTTCCACCTGCTGAGATGGTGTTGTAGCTGGGAGAGTGTGTTCCACCCACCACAGTATGGTGTTGTAGCTGATACCACAGTATGGTGTTGTAGCTGGGGAGAGTGTGTTCCACCTGCTGATACCACAGTATGGTGTTGTAGCTGAGAGTGTGTTCCACCTGCTGATACCACAGTATGGTGTTGTAGCTGGGGAGAGTGTGTTCCACCTGCTGATACCACAGTATGGTGTTGTAGCTGGGGAGAGTGTGTTCCACCTGCTGATACCACAGTATGGTGTTGTAGCTGGGGAGAGTGTGTTCCACCTGCTGATACCACAGTATGGTGTTGTAGCTGGGGAGAGTGTGTTCACCTGCTGATACCACAGTATGGTGTTGTAGCTGAGTGTGTTACCACAGTATGGTATGGTGTTGTTCCAGCTGATACCACAGTATGGGAGAGTGTGTTCCACCTGCTGATACCACAGTATGGTGTTGTCCACCTGCTGATAGCAGTATGGTGTTGGGAGAGTGTGTTCCACCTGCTGATACCCAGTATGGTGTTGTAGCTGAGTGTGTTCCACCTGCTGATACCACAGTATGGTGTTGTAGCTGGGGAGAGTGTGTTCCACCTGCTGATACCACAGTATGGTGTTGTAGCTGGGGAGAGTGTGTTCCACCTGCTGATACCACAGTATGGTGTTGTAGCTGGGGAGAGTGTGTTCCACCTGCTGATACCACAGTATGGTGTTGTAGCGTGTTCCACCTGCTGATACCACAGTATGGTGTTGTAGCTGCTGAGAGTGTGTTACCACAGTGATACCACAGTATGGTGTTGTAGCTGGGGAGAGTGTGTTCCACCTGCTGATACCACAGTATGGTGTTGTAGCTGGGAGAGTGTGTTCCACCTGCTGATACCACAGTATGGTGTTGTAGCTGGGGAGAGTGTGTTCCACCTGCTGATACCACAGTATGGTGTTGTAGCTGGGGAGAGTGTGTTCCACCTGCTGATACCACAGTATGGTGTTGTAGCTGGGGAGAGTGTGTTCCACCTGCTGATACCACAGTATGGTGTTGTAGCTGGGGAGAGTGTGTTCCACCTGCTGATACCACAGTATGGTGTGTAGCTGGGGAGAGTGTGTTCCACCTGCTGATACCACAGTATGGTGTTGTAGCTGGGAGAGTGTGTTCCACCTGCTGATACCACAGTATGGTGTTGTAGCTAGTGTGTTCCACCTGCTGGTGATACCACAGTATGGTGTTGTAGCTGGGAGAGTGTGTTCCACCTGCTGATACCACAGTATGGTGTTGTAGCTGGGGAGAGTGTGTTCCACCTGCTGATACCACAGTATGGTGATGTAGCTGAGGAGAGTGTGTGAACAGGACAGCAGTTTCTCCAGTACTCTGAAATACTGAAGATGGAGACTGAAGAGCGCTGGAACAGAGCAGTTCACCTGTTACAGAAGAGGAGAGAGAGACCGGTTTGTTAAAACTACTGTAGTCATTCAGGAAATATATGGAATTATAGATTATTTTAGACGGTATCTAATCTGTGATCAAGAATAATCAAGAGATTCACGTTCAAAGGTGGAAAATATCCAACAGTGAAAGATTGTTAGTTCAACACTGAGTCCAGATGAACATTCAAAAGGACATGGATCTTCAACTCTCAGACTCCTTACTACACACCATAGTTTACTGTGGTACTGTGTCTGGTGAGTCCACATGGATTAGTTGAGCTGTAACTCCACCTACAGGAAAGACATGATATCATACCATACTGTATCATGGTCTCCTGTATATCAGAGGGAACCTCCCCTTTCTGTTAGACCAGCTGGTGAGTGTTTTGGCATTGAATCAGAGTCAGATACAGTGTGATGTTAATACAGGTGTGATTAGTCTACAGTACACCAGGGAGGAGGTTTTTGTAGAGCAGAGAGGGAGATCTGATGCACTGTGTAAACTAGCAGCACAGTAATACACAGCACTGCTATTTGGAGTTAGTTGATTGATGGTTAAGGTGCTGGTACCACCTGCATTAGCATCTCCTTCTATGTCAAATCCAGCCTCAGGATATCCATCTTTCCCAACCATGTATCCTAATAGCACAAATTCTCTGTAGTTGGACTGCTTGTACCAGAGGATACGATCATAGCTTGATATACTATGTGAACACTCCATCTTAGCCGACTCTCCCTGGATCTTGTAAAGCGATGCAGGACTCTGGTGAACCTGGTTACTGAGAGAAGAACCTTTAGGGAGAGAAAGAGAGAGAGAGAGAGAGAGAGAGAGAGAGAGAGAGAGAGAGAGAGAGGTGAAACAACAGATAAAGAAACATATTCACTTGAAACACAAAAAAACAATCAAATGAGGATATTAGTAGTTGATGAAATCAATGATCTGAATACCTGCAGCCCAGGCTGTGTAACCCATGGTGATGGAGATAAGAATTCTGATCATGTTGACTCACTGTTAAGGAGACAGAAAGAATGAGACAGACAAACCACTCCACATGAATTAGAGGAGGCTTCTCATCAACTCATCTCAGTGATCTTATAGAGGGATGCTGCCTCCTTATGAGAACATCTAAAACATCAGAGACCTGAGATGAACCCTGCAGGAGGAGTCTATGTGGGACAGGAAGCAGGGTTTAGTAGAGCAGAGAGGGAGATCTGATGCACTGATATCTGGAGGTAGTTGATTGATGGTTAAAGGAAATATTCACCCATTCTGAATGTTATATTATTTTATCTCTGAGTGAGGTCCTATTGATGCCATGGGTCATTTCATGTTTTAATGTGTATCTGAGTTGTTGGCATTCAAGCAGGCAGACATTGGTCGTGTGTGACGTAGTACTGTGGTAAAGTCTCTCTCAGTATGACCTAGTACTGTGGTAAAGTCTCTCTCAGTATGACCTAGTACTGTGGTAAATTCTCTCACTACACTGGAAGGCTAGGTCTCCCACTTGCTCAGTATGACCTAGTACTGTGGTAAAGTCTCTCTCAGTATGACGTAGTACTGTGGTAAAGTCTCTCTCAGTATGACCTAGTACTGTGGTAAAGTCTCTCTCAGTATGACCTAGTACTGTGGTAAAGTCCTCTCAGTATGACAGTACTGTAAAGTCTCTCTCAGTATGACCTAGTACTGTGGTAAAGTCTCTCTCAGTATGACCTAGTACTGTGGTAAAGTCTCTCTCAGTATGACCTAGTACTGTGGTAAAGTCTCTCTCAGTATGACCTAGTACTGTGGTAAAGTCTCTCTCAGTATGACGTAGTACTGTAAAGTCTCTCTCAGTATGACCTAGTACTGTGGTAAAGTCTCTCTCAGTATGACGTAGTACTGTAAAGTCTCTCACTACACTGGAAGGTCTCCCACTTGCGGGACAACTTCCGGTGAAACTGGAGGGCTCACAATTCAAATAAATAATCATAATAATTACGCATATTAAACATTTAGGAACATACAAGTGTCTAATACCGGTTAAAAGCTTAAATTCTTGTTAATCTAACTGCATTGTCCGATTTACAATAGGTTTTACAGCGAAAGCATGCCATGCGATTGTTTGAGGACACAGCCCCACATCAAATTACATATTTCTCCCAGCACAGGTTTCATAAATTAACAAATAGAGATTAAATATTTACTTAATTTTTGAAAATCTTCCTCTGATTTGTCATCCAAAGGTTCCCAGCTATAACATGGAGTGTCGTTTTGTTAGATGAAATCCTTCTTTTTATACCTAAAAGTCTGTTTAGTTGGCGCCATCGATTTGAGTAATCCACTTGTTCAACATGCCAAGATAGGAATCCAAAAATCTTCTCCTAAACTTTGTTTCAACAAGTCAAAATATGTTTCTATTTAATCCCCAGATATCCTAAAATGTAATTAAACTATAACATTTCATACTGAAAGAAGTATGTTCAATAGAAAAACGATATTAGCAGGTGCGTGTCCTCTTCCTCGCTCACACATACACAAATTTCCAAGTCTGTGTCTTCCTCGTTTTGGAAGAAACAAGCCTGAAACATTGAACATTGAGTGCTGACACCCAGTGGAAACCATAGGAATTGAATCCTGAGAGCTAGACTTCAGAATGTCACTCTACTTTCTATTGTTAAGAGCTCTCAAAAAAAATTCCGGTGGGATTTTCTTTGGAATTCCTCATACCATATCTATTGTTATAGTCTCCTACATTATGTTAACATTTCCACATACTTCAAAGTGTTTTCTTTCCAATGGTACCAATTATATGCATATCCTGGCTTCAGGGCCTGAGCAACAGGCAGCTTACTTTGGGCACATCAGTCAAGCGCAAATTGAGAAAAAAGGACCCTAGCCCTAACAAGATTTATAAATCAGGAGGATGTTTTCTCTCCAATGAGTCATTGATCATATTTTTGCGATATTCCTAGCTGGAGAAATGTGTAATTTAACTTGGAATTTCTCCTGCATATTTCTCCAATTTGTTTGTCTCTTCAGTCCAGTATGTATTGCATTTAGCCGCTGCTAAAGATAATGGAGAAATGAGGCAGAAATCCCATTAGGAACAGAGGAATGTATAACACCCCACCCAGCAGACTGTCGACACGTTCATGTTGTCATGCTGCGTCACGCCGTTGCTAAACTAATCGTCATGTAATCCTTTCTCAAAGTCAGGATATTAGTTGAGAAACTTTCCTGTTTTCCTCTAAAGTACGTAATGTCATGATTCCAAAGCTATACAATATTTCAGATATCAAGTTAATTGTTTCACATCTCAGAAAATATTTGTAATGCTGTCCTTCTTGTTGATGAAATCCTCATGTCTCTACCACTCAGTCATCCTCAGGCCTCTACCGCTCAGTCATCCTCAGGCCTCTACTGCTCAGTCATCCTCAGGCCTCACTGCTCAGTCATCCTCAGGCCTCTACTGCCAGTCATCCTCAGCCATCCTCAGGTCTCTCAGACACCGGTCTCAGCAGACACCCTCGGTCTCTCTCAGACACCCTCCGGTCTCACCGCTCAGGTCTCTACCGCTCAGACACCCTCCGGTCTCTACCGCTCAGACACCCTCCGGTCTCTACCGCTCAGACACCCTCCGGTCTCTACCGCTCAGCCATCCTCCGGTCTCAGCCATCCTCAGGTCTCTCTAGCCAATCAGCCATCCTCAGGTCTCTACCCGCTCAGCCATCCTCAGGTCTCTACCAATCAGCCATCCTCAGGTCTCTATCCTCAATCAGCCATCCTCAGGTCTCTACCAATCAGCCATCCTCAGGTCTCTACTACTCAGCCATCCTCAGGTCTCCTCATGTCCTACCAATCAGTCATCCTCAGGTCTCTACCACTCAGTCAGCCATCCTCAGGTCTCTACCAATCAGCCATCCTCAGGTCTCTCAGCCATCCTCACTCAGCCCACACACAATGATTGTTAGGTGGAGCGACACAGGGGAACCCAAGAGCAGACTCAGACGAGTTAACATGTCACGGCCGTTGAATGAAAAAATGTCCTCCCACGTCCATTCCTCCTTACCACGCCGCTGGTCCGTTGTGGTGGGAAGTTCTGTCACGTCCATTCCTCCTTACCACGCCGCTTGGTCCGTTGTGGTGGGAAGTTCTGTCACGTCCATTCCTCCTTACCACGCTACTTGGTCCGTTGTGGTGGGAAGTTCTGTCACGGCCATTGAATGAAGAGCACCAAACTGCTGCGTGGTGAGAGTACATTTTCCTTTTATCAAAAATGTTGCCAACAAAACAAGAAACGAAGAAACAACTCTGAAGCCTACAGGGCTAAAGTGCCACTAACAAAAGTCAACTTACCACAAAGAAAGGAGGGCAAAAGGGCTACCTAAGTATGGTTCCCAATCAGAGACAACGATAGACCGCTGTCCCTGATTGAGTACCATACCCGGCCAAAACATAGAAATACAAAATCATAGAAAAACAAAACATAGAATACCCACCCCAAATGACACCCTGACCAAACCAAATAGAGACATTAAAATGCTCTCTAAGGTCAGGGTGTGACATTACAGGGATGAATGAACCAAAATATTTATTGTAACACAGGGAGATATGGAGTACAGATCTGGGGAAGCTCGGATGAGTTGTAGGAAACCAGATGTGGAGACTGAGGTTGGAGTGAGCAGGCACAGCAGAGTAACAGGATCTTGAGTAATTATAAACAGCTTGACGCATGAACTGACTGAGCAGAGACTACAATCTGGCAGAGTGAACGTGGCAGGACTGAGTATTTGTAGAGGTCTTGATTATGGAACAAGTTGCAGCTGGTAGGGATCTGCTCTGACTCCACCACACCTGGCTCCAACCACACAATCACACAGAGAAGGAGAGAGAGAGAGAGTACTGGGGGAGTAACTGCAGGTCAAGAAGACACCGGATGAACACAAGAGGGAGTAGCAGGAGCAGATGTGACACTGATACTGACACTCTTCACATACACACATACACATATACACACACACTCATTCAACCACGCTCAGTCACTCAATAGAGTATGAAGCCCTTGTATCTGATTATTTCTGTACAGAAAAAGGGTGACACGCCATACTCTTTTTGTCCAGACAGAGTCAGATATATGGTCTACTCATACTTAGACAGAGGGTCACCAGGCCCAGGCCCCGCCAGCCCTGTCTTTGAGCCCTGTCTTTGACCCCCTAGGGCTCTCACATACCACCGTCCCTGGTCAGGCACCCCTAGGGCCCTCTCATACTCGACGGCCGTGGACCCCTAGGGCCCTCCCATACCGCCAGCCCCGGTCCATGCTCCCTAGGTTCCTCCTATACTCCTATGACACCTTATCCCCTATGTAGTGCACTAACTTTGACCAGGGCCCATAAAGTGCCACTATACAGCATCTTCTAAATGTGTGTTGAGAAACACTCCCTCCTGGTGGAGAACTGAGGAAGTGCACCTAAACCATCTAAACTAGCCACTTATAACAGTATCATTACCATCTGTCTGATATCAAATGGTTCATAGCAAAGTGTTGTTGAAGTGGTTGAAGACAGGTGCAGGTGTATAGAGCTGTAGTCAGTATTATATGAGAGGATCAGAGAGGGTTTTTGTAGAGGAGAGAGGGTATAGTGAAACACTGTGCTTCACTAGCAGCACAGAAATACACTGCACTGTCTTCAGCTTCTGTCACTTTGGGAAAATGTAGATACGCCATTTTATTAGCTGCAGCATCTCCACTGACATCAAAACGCCCTTTAAAGGAATCTTCCACCGCTGGACTGGTGTATCTCACATACCCAATGAGTTTCAGAGCAGTGTTTTGGGCTGACTGTTGGTACCACAGTATCATGTAATAATTTGAAACAGTGTGGCTGCAGGTGAGATTAACTTTGTCTTCAGGTCCTTTTAGTATTGCAGTAGGAGTCTGGTGAACTTTGTCTGTTTGTGACATCCCTGTGGATGAAAACAGACCATCTCAAATATACAGTATTACTCAGCATATTGACAGCAATATATTTCAGTAGTAAATCTATCTTTCATGAGGGATTTAGTACCTGTCACCCATAGTGGTAGAGTTGCTACATGTATGAGAAGCTTGATCATGTTGATGGTTCTGGAGAGAAGAGTCACATGGACAAGGAGAAAGGGTTTTCAGATAGTCAGAGATGTCATGTCATCTAGTGGGAGTGTCAAATGCTGACATCAGCATCCCAAATGGCACCCTATTCCCTATTATAGTGCACTACTTTAGACCAGAGTCTTATGGCACCCTATTCCCTATATTGTGCACTACTTTAGACCACAGCCAGTAGGGGTGAAAAAGAGAAAAACGCAATCAAGAGTTGAGTAGAACTGAGCTGCCGGAGGGGAAGGAAATGACATCATGATGTGCATTGATATTCAAAACAGATGCATAGTTGAAACTCTGTTTGACAAAAATGTGCATTGTAGAACAAACCGGAACATAGTGGTTTGTAGACAGGTGTGCTGGGTGTTGATGTGCCCAGGACATCTATAATGGTTTATAACAGGTGTACTGGGTGTTGATGTGCCCAGGACATCTATAGTGGTTTATAACAGGTGTACTGGGTGTTGATGTGCCCAGGACATCTATAGTGGTTTATAACAGGTGTGCTGGTTGTTTATGTGCCCAGGACATCTATAATGGTTTATAGCAGGTGTACTGGGTGTTGATGTGCCCAGGACATCTATAGTGTTTATAGCAGGTGTACTGGGTGTTGATGTGCCCAGGACATCTATAGTGGTTTATAACAGGTGTACTGGGTGTTGATGTGCCCAGGACATCTATAGTGGTTTATAACAGGTGTGCTGGTGTTGATGTGCCCAGGACATCTATAGTGGTTTATAACAGGTGTGCTGGTTGTTTATGTGCCCAGGACATCTATAGTGGTTTATAGCAGGTGTACTGGGTGTTGATGTGCCCAGGACATCTATAGTGGTTTATAACAGGTGTACTGTGTTGATGCCCAGGAGTGGTTTATAACAGGTGTACTGGGTGTTGATGTGCCCAGGACATCTATAGTGGTTTTTATAACAGGTGTACTGGGTGTTGATGTGCCCAGGACATCTATAGTGGTTTATAACAGGTGTACTGGGTGTTGATGTGCCCAGGACATCTATAGTGGTTTATAACAGGTGTGCTGGGTGTTGATGTGCCCAGGACATCTATAGTGGTTTATAACAGGTGTGCTGGGTGTTGATGTGCCCAGGACATCTATAGTGGTTTATAACAGGTGTGCTGGGTGTTGATGTGCCCAGGACATCTATAGTGGTTTATAACAGGTGTGCTGGGTGTTGATGTGCCCAGGACATCTATAGTGGTTTATAACAGGTGTACTGGGTGTTGATGTGCCCAGGACATCTGTTTATGTACTGGGTGTTGATGTGCCCAGGACATCTATAGTGGTTTATAACAGGTGTACTGTTGATGGCCCAGGACATTGTGGTTTATAACAGGTGTACCAGTGACCCAGGACATCTATAGTGGTTTATAACAGGTGTACTGGGTGTTGATGTACACTACAGTTAAGGAGTATAGGATCAGAATGTTTTTGTAGAGGAGAGGAGGTTCTCTACATCACTGTGTTTTGCTGGCTGCACAGTAATACACTGCACTGTTTTCAGGGTCTGACAGAAGCTGAAGTGATGCTTCTATCTCTCCATCTCCACGGATTTCAAAGTGCTCTTTGAATTGATCTTCAATTGCAATTGAAAACAAGCTCCCTAAATTTTATGGATTCTTATAAAACACAAATCCAATCAGTTTCAGATTAGTATCAGCTATTGACTGCTGGTACCACAATATAGTATTGTATGAACTGATAGCATGGCTGCATTTGATTATCACTGTAACATTGGGACTTTCCAATAGTTCTGAGGGAACCTGGAGGACTTTACTGCCCAGAGAACTTCCTGTGAAGAAAACAAGAGATTCATATTTAAACAGACTGATTCATCAGACACAAGACTATTAGCAGGAGTGTTTTCAGGATGAACAGACATTCTACAGACATGTTGTTATTACCTGTGATCCAGAACAATGAGAGGGTGAACGTGATGAAACCTCTGATCATGATGACTGACTCAAATTGATGAAAAACTGACATGATGATGATGATGACGATGTTGATGTTTCCTCAGTGGAGGAGAGATATGAGTGTCTCCTGGATGAAGCCCTGAGATGAAAGGAGAGGGGCTGATGTAGTAGCATATTTTATTTAGGGTGGTGGTTAGTGGGAGTGTCAGAACGTCTGTACCATAATGTTTGCTCATAGGACCTCACAGTGAACCTTTCTGATCATGACAATGAAATGAGACAGACATTATTAGATGTAGAGTTAGATGTCCCCCTACAGTACATGATGAGACCATCACCTCTTCAGATATTATCTGCTGTCCTATATCAACACTGGGGGTTTAGTGCAGCTGTACTTGTTATATTATATCAACACTGGGGGTTTAGGTCAGCTGTACTTGTTATATTATATCAGCACTGGGGGTTTAGTTCAGCTGTACTTGTTATATTATATCAACACGGGGGGTTTAGTTCAGATGTACTTGTTATATTATATCAACACTGGGGGTTTAGTGTAGCTGTACTTGTTGTCTGTATCACTCTGTTGACTCACAGCACAGAAATACCTGCCACTGTCTCCTGCCTCCAACTTCTTCATTATGAAATATCCACTTTTTAAATACAGTCTTGGTCGCTATGAATTTGGAGAACAGGTCGTCTGCTTCCCACCAGACACTGGGAGATTAACTCACCTCGGCATTCAACACCATAGTACCCTTTAGCAGGACAATAACCTAAAACACAAGGCCACACATACACTGGAGTTGCTTACCCAGAAGACACAGGGAGATTAACTCACCTTTCAGCAGGACAATAACCTAAAACACAAGGCCACACATACACTGGAGTTGCTTACCAATAAGGCCGTTCCTGAGTGGCTGTGTTACAGTGTTGAATTAAATCGATTTGAAAATCTATTGCAGAATTATGGGCCTGAAAAGTTAAGCTCATAAAACCGCATAATAAGTTATATAATTATACCTGTACACCAAAGTAGTGTGACAGAGAATATGAGGAGGAGTGTGATCATCATGTCAGATCACAGCGCAAGAAACAGATCAGAGAGAGAGACAGTAGACAGGTGAACCCACATCCATCATGGCCAAATACCACCAGGGTAGGCAGGTCACATGCCCAGGGGCCCTGATTTCCACAGGGCCACATTGATTTTGTTAGTCATTCTCACTCAGATATCATATTAGCATGGCATACGTCATTACAAAATGTGTAGAATTGCAGGAATTTATCTGTAAATGAAAGAAAACATTATCTATGCCCCATGGCAAAATGAGTAGAATTGCAGAAAACTTGTTTTAATAGTCCTATGCAGACGTAATTATCTCAATATCAAATCCTTTCGGGATAACAATAAGAACATTACCGTGATTGCTTTCAACTAAAATGTTCAAAAATAAGACAAAAATAGCTTCTTAGCAAAGAGCAATTTGTCAAGAAGGAATTTTGCTATGACTGTCTGGAAGTGGCCTGAGTAGAGAGGGGGGACGCTGAACATGTGCTGTTATTGGCAGAGAGGTTTAGAACTCTCTTTCTGATTGGTCTTTTAACTGATTTTACTGCAAGGTGATGTCACAGTGGAACACCAAAACACGCTGGCATTTCAGGCGTTCTTTTCAAACAGCTCTTACACTAAATGGGCATTATCATAATGTTCATGATTTCACAGTATTACTTCAACCTCATAGTGTGGAAATATATATCAAACACAACAACATTTTGTTTTTGAATGCACTGGCCCTTTAAAACAGCAACATGTTCTGTACTCGACATGGCAAAATGTGTAGAATCGACAGAAATTTACTTTAAAACCAAAAAATGTCTCTCCAGCCACTAAAATGTTTTGTCGCTAGGATGGGGTCCCCCAGCCAAATCTCGCTTAGGTCCCCAAAAGGCTAGAGAAACAGGATATGACATTGTAACCACATATTTTACGTGAATTTGTAAGGACACTAAACTGTAAATACTGTTATACTGTACCAAGCCATAATCTATCTGTTTATTCATTGGCTCTGAGCCAAACTCCAACCTCAGATACAGGTGTTGTGATCACTGCTCATAGTTTTCAATCAGACAGGGTTTTAGTAGAGAACAGGAGGATGTCTACATCACTGTGTTGGCTGGCTGCACAGTAATAAACTGCACTGTGTTCAGGTCCTCTCAGACTCACTAGATGAAGATAAGCCTCTTTCCCACCGTCTCCACTCACATTGAAGTGCTTTTCAAATGATTTCTCCATGGTTATTGACTTGGAATTTGCATAACCAATGAGTTTCATAGCAGTGTCTCCTGCTGACTGTTTGTACCATAGTATCATGTAGTAGTTAGGGATCGTATGGCTGCAGGTGAGTTGAACGTCTCCTTCAGGACCTTCTGTTAGTGCCACAGGCCTCTGATGAACCATACTAGAACAACTAGAGTTAGAGGTCCCCTACAGTATGTGATGAGACCCACAGTATGCCAGGTGATGAGACCATCAGACATTAGAACAACTAGAGTTAGAGGTCCCCCTACAGTATGTGATGAGACCATCAGACATTAGAAGTTAACTAGAGACATTAGAAGAGGTAGAGGTCCCCTACAGTATGTGATGAGACCATCAGACATTAGAAGAACAGTTAGAACAGTATGTGATGAGACCATCAGACATTAGAACAACTAGAGTTAGGTCCCCTACAGTATGTGATGAGACCATCAGACATTAGAAGAACTAGAGTTAGGTCCCCTACAGTATGTGATGAGACCATCAGACATTAGAACAACTAGAGTTAGAGGTCCCCTACAGTATGTGATGAGACCATCAGACATTAGAACAACTAGAGTTAGAGGTCCCCTACAGTATGTGATATCTCTTTACATGTTATATTACCTATTGAAATACTGGGGGTTTTGTGCAGCTGTACTTGTTGTCTGTATCACTGTGTTCACTCACAGCACAGAAGTACATTCCACTGTCTCCAGTCTCCAACTTCTTCACTGTGAAAGATCCACTCTTAGCTGTAGTTTTAACTTTTGCATATTTGTCTTCACTGAAGGCTCCATAGTCTGGTATGTTATAAGTACTTGTGTAAACTACCTGCTTTATTCCCTCTCCTGGAAGCTGTCTGTACCAGTACATCTGGTAGTAGCTAGAATCCTTAGAGTGACTGCAGTTCATCGGAGCATCACTTTCTTTCAGTTCCCAGAGTATGGTGGGTGTCTGAGTGACTTCACTCCCCTCAACAAGACCTGTAAGGACACAGTGAGAATGAAATCAATAGAGTTAGGTACAGTTAGACCTGAACACATCAAGACTCAGGTGAAGTCCACATATGCTTGGAAACATCAATATCTATAACTAGAGAAGTCCTTCATTGTAAATAAGAATTTTGTTCTTAACTTTCCTGGTTAAATAAATGAAACATTATGAAACTACCTGCAGCACAGAGCAGTGAGACAGTAACAGAGAAGAGACATGTGAACATGTTTGATCACGTTATATGTGAGAGTGCTGGAAAGAGTCTGGTATCAATGTATATAAAACAAGAGGAGTGTCACATAGATGAATAGATGACAATCAGTAGACCAGGTTCCACCATATTCAACATGTCAGTGAAGTGGGAGGGACTGATGATCTGAATACATCATGCTAATTAGTGGTTCAGACTGTAGAGACATTCACATTATTAAAGTTAGAGGTCCCCCTACAGTCCATGATGAGACCATCAGCTCTTTACATATTATATTCTATCCAATAGAGCTCACCAGCTTGTAGTCCTAAAACACTGAAATGAGTCAGCATTTTCTACCTCTGGTTTGTTGACCATTGCTATGGGAGAAATGAAGGGTGAAAATAATGGGGTTTTGTGATATAAGGTCTGAAGTTAACACAGGCTTTGGAGATCTTATTCGTTTTGGTCTGTACAATAACTTCTTTTTTTTTTTCCCCTCAAAAATGAATGATCTTTGAAATGCAAGACAAATGCCATAGTTTCAGATTGGAGTCTAGCTGTTATTTGGATTTTGGCCACCAGATGGCAGTTGTGTGTGTGCAAAGTTTCAGACTGATCCAGTGAAGAATTACATTACTGCACAATATTTTGTATCAAGTCTGTCAGGAGTTTGACCGAATGTGCCATTTCAATGTGCCATTGATACATTTTCAAGTACATAACTATAGAGATCATAGAACAATTATATGGTAATAACAACTGTAAGTTTACAGACTCCCAGAAATGTCATACATGATGGATTTATACACATTCACACATCTAGATGGCCACGCGGTGGGTTTGGAGCCAGAGACAGCAGTGGGGTCAAACTGTCGAACATAAAACTGGATTTTATAAAACAAAACTATTCTATATTTTATCTCTGGGACCCTCAGGATGAACAATCAGAGCCAGATCACTGAATGTAAGTACATTATTTACCTTCAGAGGTGTATGTATCAAACCAATTCCCGTGATAAAAGTGTTTTGTTGTTGTGCACTCTCCTCAAACAATATCCTGGTATTTTTTCACTCTAATAGCTGCTGTTAATTGGAGACTGCAGTTAGATTAACAATAATTTAAGCTTTCTGCCAATATAAGACATGTCAATGTCCCGGAAAGTTGGCTGTTGTATACAACGTCATTCTAGTCACATTAGAGCACGATAGCAACAACCGTGTCATGTTTGGGGCAAATCCAATAATACACATTACTGAGTACAACTCTCCATATTTTCAAGCATAGTGGTGGCTGCATCATGTTATGGGTATGCTTGTAATCATTAAGGACAGGGGAGTTTTTCAGGATAAAAATAAACGGTGTGGAGCTAAGCACTCGCAAAATCTTAGAGGAAAATCTGGTTCAGACTGCTTTTCACCAGACACTGGAGCTAAAATGTAACTTTCAGCAGTACAGTAACCTAAAACACAAGGCCAGATCTACACTGAACGTACCTTTCAGCAGTACAGTAACCTAAAACACAAGGCCAGATCTACACTGGAACGTACCTTTCAGCAGTACAGTAACCTAAAACACAAGGCCAGATCTACACTGGAACGTACCTTTCAGCAGTACAGTAACCTAAAACACAAGGCCAGATCTACACTGGAACGTACCTTTCAGCAGTACAGTAACCTAAAACACAAGGCCAGATCTACACTGGAACGTACCTTTCAGCAGTACAGTAACCTAAAACACAAGGCGAAATCTACACTGGAGTTGCTTTGCTTACCAAGAGTACAGATAATGTTCCTGAGAAGCCAAGTTACAGTTTTGACATAAATCTGCATGAAAATCTATGGCAAG
Organism: Oncorhynchus tshawytscha; assembly: GCF_018296145.1. NCBI lineage: Eukaryota > Metazoa > Chordata > Actinopteri > Salmoniformes > Salmonidae > Oncorhynchus > Oncorhynchus tshawytscha. The sequence goes on along the minus strand of NC_056436.1, from coordinate 5,424,029 downwards.
ACCTGAAAATGGTTGTCTAGCATTGATTAACATGAAGAAGGCACAGTGATGCCAAAACGTTGGTAAATCCCCAATAAATTATTGGGGGTTTACATATGGAGTGTGAGACTGTCTTTATTTGATAGTTTATAGCATTGATTAACAACCAATTTGACAGAGCTTGAAGATTTTTGAAAATGATCATGGGGAAATATTGCACAATCCAGTTGTGGAAAGCTCGTAGAGAGTTACCTAGAAAGAATCACAGCTGTAATTGCTGCCAAAGTTGCTTCTACAAAGTACTGAGACCTAGAAATACTCACAGCTGTAAGGTGCTTTTGCAAAGTATTGATTCAGGGGTGTGGATACTTACGTAACTGAGATATTTCTGTATGTCATTTACAATGCATTTGCAAACATTTCTAAAAACATGTTTTTACATTAAGGGGTAATGGGTGTAGATGGGTGCGAAACAAAATATATTTAGTCCATTTTTAATTCAGGCGTCAGAAGTCAAGGGGTATGAATACTTTCTGAAGGCACTGTAGCTTTAACGGTCAGTTCTATGGCATACATAACCATATCATCTGCATACAGATTAATATGAAGGGATTTAATACAAAGACCAATGTTATTAATATGAATAGTAAAGAGAAATGGTCCCAATACTGACCCCTGTGGTACACCTAATATCCAGGAAACTAGACTCAACACCATCACACACATTGTGTCCTGTCTGTCAGATAACTCTTAAACCATTTGCAAGACTTATTGTCCAGGCCCATTTCAGATAGTTTATGAATGAGTAGGGAATGGTCAATGGCGTTGAATGCCTAGGGAAAGTCTATTTTCCCCGAAGTTTGTAATGTCACATATTACTTATGGCTAGGATGTGGGGATTGATCTCGGGCTGATTCCGGTGAGAGTAATCTGGCCCAAATGTATTACTTGGTGCTCGGGCATTTCATTATTTTTTTTCTCCATATTTTCTCATTGTCTCTGTGATCAAAAAATACAATTAACATTTCAATTAAATTCTTTAAGAGTCCTGTGTAGTATTTTAGTATTTTGATACGTTGAGCAAGGCAACTGATAAACATTAAGAACTTTGTGGAGGGAGCCTCCCTAGTGGGGCAGCGGTCTAAGACACTGCTATCAGTCTCTAGGTTTACCCCATCATGGTAGATATATCAGAGCAGCTTCAGTCTCTAGTATACCCCATCATGGTAGATATATCAGAGCAGCTTCAGTCTCTAGGTTTACCCCATCATGGTAGATATATCAGAGCAGTTTCACCTGCCGATACCACAGTATGGTGTTGTAGCTGGGGAGAGTGTGTTCCACCTGCTGATACCACAGTATGGTGTTGTAGCTGGGGAGAGTGTGTTCCACCTGCTGATACCACAGTATGGTGTTGTAGCTGGGGAGAGTGTGTTCCACCTGCTGATACCACAGTATGGTGTTGTAGCTGGGGAGAGTGTGTTCCACCTGCTGATACCACAGTATGGTGTTGTAGCTGGGAGAGTGTGTTCCACCTGCTGATACCACAGTATGGTGTTGTAGCTGGGGAGAGTGTGTTCCACCTGCTGATACCACAGTATGGTGTTATAGCTGGGGAGAGTGTGTTCCACCTGCTGTGTTGTAGCTGTGGGAGAGTGTGTTCCACCTGCAAGATGAACATTCAAAGGACATGGATCTTCAAGCTCTCAGACTGTGTTCCACTACACACCATAGTTTACTGTGGTACTGTGTCTGGTGAGTCCACATGGATTAGTTGAGCTGTAACTCCACCTACAGGAAAGACATGATATCATACCATACTGTATCATGGTCTCCTGTATATCAGAGGGAACCTCCCCTTTCTGTTAGACCAGCTGGTGAGTGTTTTGGCATTGAATCAGAGTCAGATACAGTGTGATGTTAATACAGGTGTGATTAGTCTACAGTACACCAGGGAGGAGGTTTTTGTAGAGCAGAGAGGGAGATCTGATGCACTGTGTAAACTAGCAGCACAGTAATACACAGCACTGCTATTTGGAGTTAGTTGTTTGATGGTTAAGGTGCTGGTACCACCTGCATTAGCATCTCCTTCTATATCAAATCCAGCCTCAGGATATCCAGTTTTCACAAACAGGTATCCTAAATACACAAATTCTCTGTAGTTGGACTGCTTGTACCAGAGGATACGATTATAGCTTGATATACTATGTGAACACTCCATCTTAGCCGACTCTCCCTGGTTCTTGTACAGGGATGCAGGACTCTGGTGAACCTGGTTACTGAGAGAAGAACCTTTAGGGAGAGAAGAGAGAGAGAGAGAGAGAGAGAGAGAGAGAGAGAGAGGGAGAGAGAGAGAGAGATAGTGAGGTGAAACAACAGATAAAGAAACATATTCACTTGAAACACAAAAAAACAATCAAATGAGGATATTAGTAGTTGATGATTAAATCTAAAGTGATCTGAATACCTGCAGCCCAGGCTGTGTAACCCATGGTGATGGAGATAAGAATTCTGATCATGTTGACTCACTGTTAAGGAGACAGAAAGAATGAGACAGACAAACCACTCCACATGAATTAGAGGAGGCTTCTCATCAACTCATCTCAGTGATCTTATAGAGGGATGCTGCCTCCTTATGAGAACATCTAAAACATCAGAGACCTGAGATGAACCCTGCAGGGGGAGTCTATGTGGGACAGGAAGCAGGGTTTAGTAGAGCAGAGAGGGAGATCTGATGCACTGTTATCTGGAGGTAGTTGAATGATGGTTGAAGGAAATATTCACCCATTCTGAATGTTCTATTATTTTATCTCTGAGTGAGGTCCTATCGATGCCATGGGTCATTTCATGTCTTAATGTGTATCTGAGTTGATTGGCATTCAAGCAGGCAGACATTTGTCTGGTGTGACGTAGTACTGTGATAAAGTGATAAAGAGTGGCCCACCTCCCGGCCCACTCAGTGATCACTTGGCTACACAGCTGATGCCTTCCGGACTCTTCCCCAACACTGCATGAACTACACTAGTCCACCGGATCCTTGCAGTAAGCTCTGGACCTTGGCATCGGATCATCAAAGCTAGCCTGAGAGGCTATAGTGGCTAACCACCAGAACCTGTCCTGACTCCAAGCTGAGCAAGACCAGTTAGCCGTGAGAGAGCCAGGCTAGCCCCAGTCTGCTAACCATATTCACTTTAAAGCTACAAACTAAATTACTACATCCACAATACTTCTTTCACCAACTGGCCTGGACCCTTTGCCGTCATGAAGCCCCGCCATTCCACCACAACTGGTCTGCTGACGTAACTCCATCCGCTGTGCCCCCAACCGGCCTTTGCCAGACGTCGGAGCAGGCGCTTCTACTAGCCCCGGACTGCTAACTTTAAACGCTGTGTCTCCAGCTTGCTAGGTAGTAGACGTCGGAGCAGGTGCTTCTACTAGCCCCAGTCTGCTAACTTTAAACGCTGTGTCCCCAGCTTGCTAGGTAGTAACGACTACCCAGCGGCTTCCCTGTTCCATCTATTGCTGTTCACTGGACCCTATGATCGCTTGGCTACATAGCTGATGGCTGCTGGACTGTTCATTAATCACAGTACTCCATTTTGTTTGTTTTTTGTTTATCTGTTGCCCCTTCCCTGTTCCCTATTGCTGTTCACTGGACCTCAGGCCCTAGCTGATGGCTGCTGGACTGTTCATTAATCACAGTACTCCATTTTTATTTTTTGATCCCTCTCTGCCCATCTGCCCATTCATCTCCAGACAGCACACGCCCTTGCTCTCTCTGCCTGGCCGGTTCCCCTCTTTCCACTGGGATTCTCTGCCTCTAACCCTATTACAGGGGCTGAGTCCCTGACTTACTGGTGCTCTTTCATGCCGTCCCTAGGAGGGGTGCGTCACTTGAGTGGGTTGAGTCACTGATGTGATCTTCCTGTCTGGGTTGGCGCCCCCCCTTGGGTTGTGCCGTGGCGGAGATCTTTGTGGGCTATACTCGGCCTTGTCTCAGGATGGTAAGTTGGTGGTTGAAGATATCCCTCTAGTGGTGAAGGGGGGTGTGCTTTGGCAAAGTGGGTGGGGTTATATCCTTCCTGTTTGGCCCTGTCCGGGGGTATCATCGGATGGGGCCACAGTGTCTCCTGACCCCTCCTGTCTCAGCCTCCAGTATTTATGCTGCAGTAGTTTATGTGTCGGAGGGCTAGGGTCAGTTTGTTATATCTGGAGTACCTCCCCTGTCCTATCCGGTGTCCTGTGTGAATTTAAGTGTGCGTTCTCTAATTCTCTCTTTCTCTCTTTCTTTCTCTCTCTCGGAGGACCTGAGCCCTAGGACAATGCCTCAGGACTACCTGACATGATGACTCCTTGCTGTCCCCAGTCCACCTGGCCGTGCTGCTGCTCCAGTTTCAACTGTTCAACCTGTGGTTATTATTATTTGACCATACTGGTCATTTATGAACATTTGAACATCTTGGCCATGTTATGTTATAATCTCCACCCGGCACAGCCAGAAGAGGACTGGCCACCCCACATAGCCTGGTTCCTCTCTAGGTTTCTTCCTAGGTTTTGGCCTTTCTAGGGAGTTTTTCCTAGCCACCGTCCTCCTACACCTGCATTGCTTGCTGTTTGGGGCTTTAGGCTAGGTTTCTGTACAGCACTTTGAGATATCAGCTGATGTACGAAGGTCTACATATCTAAATACATTTGATTTGATTTGATTTCACCTGTTGTTGTTGTCGTAGCTGATTAGCTGCTGTTATCTTACCCGTTGTTGTCTTAGCTAGCTCTCCCAATCAACACCTGTGATTGCTTTGTGCCTCCCATTATGTCTCTCTCAAATGTCAATATGCCTTGAATATTGTCCTTTAGGATAGTTATCATTGTTTTAGATTACTGAGGAGCCCCTAGTCCCACTCAGCATGATACCTCCTTTGTCCCACCTCCCAGCCATCCTCAGGTCTCTACTACTCAGCCATCCTCAGGTCTCTACCACTCAGCCATCCTCATGTCTCCACCACTCAGCCATCCTCAGGTCTCTACCACTCAGCCATCCTCACTGATACTGACACACATCCATCATATACACACACACTCATTCACCCATGCTCAGTCACTCAATACAATATGTAGCCCTTGTATCTGATCATGTCTGGACAGAGAAAGGATAAGGCCCCACCCAGCCACATTCCCTGGCCCTGGCCCCAGGGCCCTCCCACACCAAATTCCCTGGCCCAGGCTCCCTCAGGTCCCTCCCATACCACATTCCCTGGCCCCCAGGACACTCCCACACCAAATTCCCTGGCCCAGGCTCCCTAGGTCCCTCCCATACTCACATTCACATAGCCCAGGCCACCTCAGAGCCCATCCAGTCACCACCGGCCCTGTCTCAGATGATGTCTGGACCAGAGAAAGGATAAGGCCCTCCCAGCCCAGGCCCTGGCCTGGCCCCCAGGGGCCCCTGGCCCAGGCCCCTAGGGCCCTCCCATACAACCAGGCCCTGGTCCAGGCACCCATACTGTCCCAAGTGACACCCTATTCCCTATATAGTGCACTAACTTTGACCAGGGCCCATGAAGTGCCACGATACAGCATCTTCTAAATGTGTGTTGAGAAACACTCCCTCCTGGTGGAGAACTGAGGAAGTGCACCTAAACCATCTAAACTAGCAACTTATAACAGTATCATTACCATCTGTCTGATATCAAATGGTTCATAGCAAAGTGTTGTTGAAGTGGTTGAAGACAGGTGCAGGTGTATAGAGCTGTAGTCAGTATTATATGAGAGGATCAGAGAGGGTTTTTGTAGAGGAGAGACGGTATAGTGCAACACTGTGCTTCACTAGCAGCACAGAAATACACTGCACTGTCTTCAGCTTCTGTCACTTTGGGAAAATGTAGATACGCCATTTTATTAGCTGCAGCATCTCCACTGACATCAAAGCGCCCTTTAAAGGAATCTTCCACCGTTGGACTGGTGTATCTCACATACCCAATGAGTTTCAGAGCAGTGTTTTGGGCTGACTGTTGGTACCACAGTATCATGTTGTAGCTTGAAACAGTGTGGCTGCAGGTGAGATTAACTTTGTCTTCAGGTCCTTTTAGTATTGCAGTAGGAGTCTGGTGAACTTTGTCTGTTTGTGACAGCCCTGTGGATGAAAACAGACCATCTGAAATATACAGTATTACTCAGCATATTGACAGCAATATATTTCAGTAGTAAATCTATCTTTCATGAGGGATTTAGTACCTGTCACCCATAGTGGTAGAGTTGCTACATGTATGAGAAGCTTGATCATGTTGATGGTTCTGGAGAGAAGAGTCACATGGACAAGGAGAAAGGGTTTTCAGATAGTCAGAGATGTCATGTCATCTAGTGGGAGTGTCAAATGTATGTCAGCATCCCAAATGGCACCCTATTCCCTTTCTAGTGCACTACTTTAGACCAGAGCCCACAGGGGGGAGAGGAGAATAAGTCAATAGAGAAGGGGAGCTGAACTGAGCTGCCGGAGGGGAAGGAAATGACATCACTTTGACGTCAGAACTTGTGTTGATATTCAAGCAGATCCCTTGTTCACCTACAGGTCTCCTGTTCAACTTAAAGGTGTATTGTGGAACATACCGGTATCTACATCATTAAAGGATTTCTCTTTTTATATAGATAGAAATGGAGTAATGGAATTTGACATTGTAACATTGCATAATGTATGTTAATGAGTGATGACAGTAAACTGTAAATACTGGTATACTGTACCAGGACAGATATCACCTTATGCCATCATCCATCTGTGTTTATTCATTGGCACTGAGTCAAAGTCAAACCTCAGATGCAGGTGTTCTGAGCCGTGGTCTAATATTACCATCAGACAGGGTTTTAGTAGAGAACAGGAGGAAGTCTACATCACTGTGTTGGCTGGCTGCACAGTAATAAACTGCACTGTGTTCAGGTCCTCTCAGACTCACTAGATGAAGATAAGCCTCTTTCCCACCGTCTCCACTCACATTGAAGTGCTTTTCAAATGATTTCTCCATGGTTATTGACTTGGTATATGCATAACCAATGAGTTTCATAGCAGTGTCTCCTGCTGACTGTTTGTACCATAGTATCACGTAGTAGTTAGGGATCGTATGGCTGCAGGTGAGTTGAACGTCTCCTTCAGGACCTTCTGTTAGTGCCACAGGCCTCTGATGAACCATGCTGCTAAACAACTGCCCTGTGGACACAGCGAGAGAGAGAGGAGAGAGGGGAGAGAAGGTGACAGTGAAAGAGAGGAGAGACGGAGAGAGGAGAGAAGGTGAGAAAGATGGAGCAAGAGAAAGGATATTTTATTCAGTTTGATGACATTCGTAGTATCGTTAGGCTTCTCATCGTAAGTGATTTAATACCTGTCACCCAGAGTGGTAGAGCTGCCAGGTGAATCAGAACTCTGAACATCATGATGAAGAAAAAGATAATGATGAAGATGATGAATATGCTGAGGAAGACGATGATGATGTGATATGAGTGTCTCCTGGATGAAGCTCTGAGGTGAAAGGAGATTGGCTGTTGTAGTAGCATGTTTCCTTCAGGGTGGTGGATAGTGACAGTGTTAGAGGGAGTGTCAGGAAGCCTGTACTGTAAAGCTTGCTCATAGGACCTCACTGTGAACATGACTGATTACATGATCATGACAATGAACCCATCAGACATTAGAAGAACTAGAGTTAGAGGTCCCCCTACAGTATGTGATGAGACCATCAGACATTAGAAGAACTAGAGTTAGAGGTCCCCCTACAGTATGTGATGAGACCATCAGACATTAGAAGAACTAGAGTTAGAGGTCCCCTACAGTATGTGATGAGACCATCAGACATTAGAAGAACTAGAGTTAGAGGTCCCCTTACAGTATGTGATGAGACCATCAGACATTAGAATAACTAGAGTTAGAGGTCCCCTACAGTATGTGATGAGACCATCAGACATTAGAACAACTAGAGTTAGAGGTCCCCCTACAGTATGGGATGAGACCATCAGACATTAGAATAACTAGAGTTAGAGGTCCCCCTACAGTATGTGATGAGACCATCAGACATTAGAACAACTAGAGTTAGAGGTCCCCCTACAGGATGTGATGAGACCATCAGACATTAGAACAACTAGAATTAGAGGTCCCCCTACAGTATGTGATGAGACCATCTCTTTATATGTTATATTACATCCTATTGAAATACTGGGGGTTTTGTGCAGCTGTAATTGTTCTCTGTATCACTGTGTTGACTCACAGCACAGAAGTACATTCCACTATCTCCTGTCTCCAACTTCTTCACTCCCTCAACAAGACCTGTAAGGCACAGTGAGAATGAAATCAGATTTGTCTTAGACCTGAATACTCAAGACTCAGGAACATATGCTTGAAACATCAATATCTATAACTAGATTCCTTCATTGTAAATAATAATTTTGTTCTTAACTTTCCAGTTAAATAAATGAAACATTAGCTAAACTACCTGCAGCACAGAGCAGTGACAGTAACAGAGAAGAGAGCATCACATGTTTGTCTTTCAGTTAGAGTGCTGGAAAGAGTGTCTGAGTGACTTCAATGTATATAAAACAAAGACCTGATGAATAGATGACAACAGTAGAGTTCCAAATTCAACATGTCAGTGAAGTGGGAGGGACTGATGACCTGAATACATCATGCTAATTAGTGGTTCAGACTGTAGAGACATTCACATTATTAAAGTTAGATGTCCCCCTACAGTCCATGATGAGACCATCAGCTCTTTACAGATTATATTCTATCCTATAGAGCTCGGCAGCTTGTAGTCCTAAAACACTGAAATGAGCCAGCATTTTCTACCTCTGGTTTGTTGACCCTTACTATGGGAGAAATGAAGGTGTAAAATAATGGGGTTTTGGGATATAAGGTCTGAAGTTGACACAGGCTTTGGAGATCTTATATGTTTCTTTCTGTGCAATATCTTAAAACCTCTCAGTAAATCAGTCTTTTGGCGTGCGAGCAGATGTTGCGCTAACGAATTTGTATGAACTTGCCTTTCCTATTGAACATACTTCTTTCCGTATGAAATAATATAGTTTATTTAAATTTTAGATAGATGCATAGAAACATCGTTTGACTTGTTTGGACGAAGTTTAGCGGTTGCTTTTTGGACTCCTTTGTCTGTCTGTTGAGCATTACTGAAATCAATGGTGCCAACTAAACTGTCTTTTTGGGATATAAAGAAGGATTTTATCGAACAAAACAACCATTCATGTTGTAGCTGCGACCCTTGGGATTGTAAACAGAGGAAGATCTTCAGAGGTAAGTGATTTATTTTATTGCTATTTGTGATTTTGTGAAGCTTGTGCTGGTTGACAAATGGGTTGATGTGGGGCGCCGTCAACAGACAATTGCATGGTATGCTTTCGCCGTAAAATATATTTGGAATCTGACAACGCAGTTAGATTAAAAAGAAGTTAAGCTTTTAAATGATATAAGTGTCACGCCCTGGTCTAAGTATTTTGTGTTTTTCTTCATGTATTGGGTCAGGCATGGGGTTTTTGTATTGTGGTGTGTTTTGTCTTGGGGTTTTGGTGTGTGTGTATTGGGATTGTAGCTAGTGGGGTTATCTAGCAAAGTCTATGGCTGTCTGGAGTGGTTCTCAATCAGAGGCAGGTGTTTATCGTTGTCTCTGATTGGGAACCATATTTAGGCAGCCATATTCTTTGAGTTTGTCGTGGGTGATTGTCCTTAGTGTCCTTGTTCCTGTCTATGTGTTAGGTTACACAAGTATAGGCTGTTTCGGTTTTCGTTACGTTTATTGTTTTTTTGTAGTGTTTGTTATTGATTCGTGTTTTACGTTCGTTATTAAACATGGATCGCAATCTACACGCTGCATTTTGGTCCGACTCTCCTTCACACCTAGAAAACCGTTACAGAATCACCCACCACAACCGGACCAAGCAGCGTGTCAACAGGCAGGAGCCGCAGGAGAGGCAACAGAGGCAGCAGCAGCAGGAGCAGCAGCAACTACAGTGGGAGAGACTGCACTACTTGGAGAAATGGACTTGGGAGGAGATTCTAGACGGGAAAGGACCCTGGGAAAAGCCTGGAGATTATGGTCGCCCCAAAGCCGAGCTGGAGGCAGCAAAAGAAGAGAGGCGGCATTATGAGGAGCTAGCATGGCAGAGCGGATGGAAGCCCGAGAGTCAGCCCCAAAAATTTCTTGGGTGGGGGCTCACAGGGAGTATGGCTATGCCAGGTAGGAGATCGGCGCAAACTCCCTGTGCTTACCGGGGGGCTAGAGAGACCGGGCAGGCACCGTGTTATGCAGTGGTGCGCACGGTGTCCCCAGTGCGGGTGCATAGCCCGGTGCGGTATATTCCAGCTCCTCGTATCGGCCGGGCTAGAGTGGGCATCGAGCCAGGTAAGGTTGGGCAGGCTCGGTGCTCAAGAGCTCCAGTGCGCCTGCACGGTCCGGTCTATCCAGTACCACCTCCACACCCCAGCCCTCCGGTAGCAGCTCCCCGCACCAGGCTTCCTGTGCGTGTCCTCGGTCCAGTACCACCAGTACCAGCACCACGCATCAGGCCTACAGTGCGCCTCGCCTCTCCTGCGCTGTCGGAGTCTTCCGCCTCTCCAGCGCTGTCGGAGCCTTTCTCCTCTCCTGCGCTGCCGGAGTCTGCCGCCTGTTCAGCGCAGCTAGAGCCTTCTTCCTCTACAGCGCTGCCGGAGTCTCCTGCCTGTTCAGCGCAGCCAGAGCTGCCAGCCTGCATGGAGCAGCCAGAGCTGCCAGCCTGCATGGAGCAGCCAGAGCTGCCAGCCTGCATGGAGCAGCCAGAGCTGCCAGCCTGCATGGAGTAGCCAGAGCTGTCAGTCTGCATGGAGCAGCCAGAGATGTCAGTCTGCATGGAGCAGCCAGAGCTGTCAGTCTGCATGGAGCAGCCAGAGCTTCCAGTCTGCATGGTGCAGCCAGAGCTGTCAGTCTGCAAGGAGCTGCCAGCCTGCATGGAGCAGCCAGAGCTGCCAGCCTACATGGAGCAGCCAGAGCTGTCAGTCTGCATGGAGCAGCCAGAGCTGTCAGTCTGCATGGAGCAGCCAGAGCTGCCAGTCTGCATGGAACAGCCAGAGCTGTCAGTCTGCAAGGAGCTGTCAGTCTGCATGGAGCAGCCAGAGATGTCAGTCTGCATGGAGCAGCCAGAGCTGTCAGTCTGCATGAAGCAGCCCGAGCTGCCAGTCTGCAAGGAGCTGTCAGTCTGCACGGAGCTGTCAGTCTGCACGGAGCTGTCAGTCTGCAAGGAGCTGCCAGTCTGTAAGGAGCTGCCAGTCTGTAAGGAGCTGCCAGTCTGTAAGGAGCTGCCAGTCTGTAAGGAGCTGCCAGTCTGCAAGGAGCAGCCAGTCTGCACGGAGCCGCCAGAGCTGCCAGTCTGTAAGAAGCCGCCAGAGCTGTCAGCCTACATGGAGCAGCCAGAGCCGCCAGTCAGCGTGGAGCAGCCAGAGCCGCCAGTCAGCATGGAGCAGCCAGATCTTTCAGTCTGCCAGGATCCGCCAGTCAGCCAGACTCTTCCAGATCTGCCAGTCAGCCAGACTCTTCCAGATCCGCCAGTCAGCCAGACTCTTCCAGATCTGCCAGTCAGCCAGACTCTTCCAGATCTGCCAGTCAGCCAGACTCTTCCAGATCTGCCAGTCAGCCAGACTCTTCCAGATCTGCCAGTCAGCCACTCTTCCAGATCTGCCAGTCAACCAGACTCTTCCAGATTTGCCAGTCAACCAGACTCTTCCAGATCTGCCAGTCAACCAGACTCTTCCAGATCTGCCAGTCAACCAGACTCTTCCAGATCTGCCAGAACTGCCAGTCGGCCAGGATCCGCCAGTCGGCCAGGATCCGTCAGATCCGCCAGTCAGCCAGGATCTGCCAGTCAGCCAGGATCTGCCAGTCAGCCAGGATCTGCTGAAACCACCAGCCAGCCAGGATCTGGTAGATCTACCTACCTGCCTGAGCTTTCTCTCACTCCCGAGCTTTCTCTCACTCCCGAGCTTTCTCTCACTCCCGAGCTTTCTCTCACTCCCGAGCTTCCTCTCAGTCCCGAGCTGTCCTTCAGTCCCGATCTGCTCCTCAGTCCAGTGGGTTTCTGGGTGAGGACTACTAGGCCACTTATATCCTCCAAGATGGCGTAGCAGTAAGTTGTCCTGTCTCGTGTCCCTTGTATATACCGTATATTTTTCGTTTTTTACATATTTTTCTTCGCATATCCCTTCAAAAACATTTTGCTAAACCTAAGCTTCCAAATACTCTCCTGCAACCCGCCTCACCCAATGTAGCTATTTTTCCTAAAGTATTTATATTTACTTCGGAACCGGAACCCCTCAACTGAAGCTAGCCAGCTAACCACCAGCTATGCTAGCGGTCTTCAGCTAACCGGTCATCAGCTAAGCTAACCTTTAGCTCGGAAAGCTCTCGCCAGCTCGAACAACGCGACTCTAACCAGAGCATAACGGACCTATTTATTTTTCATCCCCGGATTCATCCCCGGATTCCCACCGCAAACGGAACATTTTTCAGCTGGATCTTCACAACTAGCTATCTAGCTAAACCGCAACCCCGGATGATTACTCCTGGCTAGCGCTTCCACCCACTTAGCGTGAAGCTAGCCCGGCCAGCGCACCTGTACTACCACCGTAGCATACTCCTGGGCTACAATACCCGGGCCCACGACCGGTCTATCGATGTCACCGCATGAAGAGGAATAAACAGACTCACCCCATCGCGACGTCCCCCAAAGGCCAACTCTCTAGCCCTCGCTATCTCCCTGCTTGCTAAACTCGGCCTGCTAACTGCTAGCTTGTCTAGCCCCGGTCCCTAACTGCTACCTTGTTTAGCCCGGGCCTACGAACTGTTAGCTTGTTAGCACAGGCCTGCTAACTGCTAGCTTGTTTAGCCCGGGCCTACGAACTGTTAGCTTGTTAGCACAGGCCTGCTAACCGTCTGAATCGCCGCGTCCCAAACACGCACCGGACCCATACTCACTTTCTATCTCTTTTTGATTTTTAATCTGTTTATACCTTTCCGGAAACCTGCCTCACCCAATGTGACACGGAATCGCTATTATTTTTTATTTTTAGAACACACTCAAGAACCTCCAGAAGCCAACCAGCTAACTAGCTACAAGCTATTTAGTCATTGTTAACTTTTTTTCAACCTGGATAACACTCGCCAGTCCAGCTCCCCTGCCCCATCCACCGCTGCCCCCTGGACACTGATCTCTTGGCTACATAGCTGATGCACGCTGGACTGTCCATTAATCACGGTACTCCATTCTGCTTGTTTATGTTTTATCTGTCGGCCCCGTTGCCTAGTCAACGCCATTTTACCTGCTGTTGTTATGCTAGCTGATTAGCTGTTGTCTCACCTACTGTTTTAGCTAGCTTTCCCAATTCAACACCTGTGATTACTGTATGCCTCGCTGTATGTCTCTCTCAAATGTCAATATGCCTTGTATACTGTTGCTCAGGTTAGTTATCATTGTTTTAGTTCACAATGGAGCCCCTAGTTCTACTCTTCATACCCCTGATACCTCCTTTGTCCCACCTCCCACACATGCGGTGACCTCACCCATTACAACCAGCATGTCCAGAGATACAACCTCTCTCATCATCACCCAGTGCCTGGGCTTACCTCCGCTGTACCCGCACCCCACCATACCCCTGTCTGCGCATTATGCCCTGAATATATTCTACCATGCCCAGAAACCTGCTCCTCTTATTCTCTGTCCCCAACGCTCTAGGCGACCAGTTTTGATAGCCTTTAGCCGCACCCTCATACTACTCCTTCTCTGTTCCGCGGGTGATGTGGAGGTAAACCCAGGCCCTGCATGTCCCCAGGCACCCTCATTTGTTGACTTCTGTGATCGTAAAAGCCTTGGTTTCATGCATGTCAACATCAGAAGCCTCCTCCCTAAGTTTGTTTTACTCACTGCTCTAGCACACTCTGCTAACCCTGATGTCCTTGCTGTGTCTGAATCCTGGCTCAGGAAGGCCACCAAAAATTCAGAGATTTCCATACCCAACTATAACATCTTCCGTCAAGATAGATCTGCCAAAGGGGGAGGAGTTGCAGTCTACTGCAGAGATAGCCTGCAAAGTAATGTCATACTTTCCAGGTCCATACCCAAACAGTTCGAACTACTAATTTTGAAAATTACTATCTCCAGAAATAAGTCTCTCACTGTTGCCGCCTGCTACCGACCCCCTCAGCTCCCAGCTGTGCCCTGGACACCATTTGTGAATTGATCGCCCCCCATCTAGCCTCAGAGTTTGTTCTGTTAGGTGACCTAAACTGGGATATGCTTAACACCCCGCCAGTCCTACAATCTAAGCTAGATGCCCTCAATCTCACACAAATCATCAAGGAACCCACCAGGTACAACCCTAACTCTGTAAACAAGGGCACCCTCATAGACATCATCCTGACCAACTGGCCCTCCAAATACACCTCCGCTGTCTTCAACCAGGATCTCAGCGATCACTGCCTCATTGCCTGTATCCGCTACGGAGCCGCAGTCAAACGACCACCCCTCATCACGGTCAAACGCTCCCTAAAACACTTCTGTGAGCAGGCCTTTCTAATCGACCTGGCCCGGGTATCCTGGAAGGACATTGACCTCATCCCGTCAGTTGAGGATGCCTGGTCATTCTTTAAAAGAACTTCCTCACCATTTTAGATAAGCATGCTCCGTTCAAAAATGCAGAACTAAGAACAGATACAGTCCTTGGTTCACCCCAGACCTGACTGCCCTCGACCAGCACAAAAACATCCTGTGGCGGACTGCAATAGCATCGAATAGTCCCCGTGATATGCAACTGTTCAGGGAAGTCCGGAACCAATACACGCAGTCAGTCAGGAAAGCTAAGGCCAGCTTCTTCAGGCAGAAGTTTGCATCCTGTAGCTCCAACTCCAAAAAGTTCTGGGACACTGTGAAGTCCATGGAGAACAAGAGCACCTCCTCCCAGCTGCCCACTGCACTGAGGCTAGGTAACACGGTCACCACCGATAAATCCATGATTATCGAAAACTTCAATAAGCATTTCTCAACGGCTGGCCATGCCTTCCGCCTGGCTACTCCAACCTCGGCCAACAGCTCCTCCCCCGGCAGCTCCTCGCCCAAGCCTCTCCAAGTTCTCCTTTACCCAAATCCAGATAGCAGATGTTCTGAAAGAGCTGCAAAACCTGGACCCGTACAAATCAGCTGGGCTTGACAATCTGGACCCCCTATTTCTGAAACTATCCGCCGCCATTGTCGCAACCCCTATTACCAGCCTGTTCAACCTCTCTTTCATATCGTCTGAGATCCCCAAGGATTGAAAGCTGCCGCAGTCATCCCCCTCTTCAAAGGGGAGACACCCTGGACCCAAACTGTTACAGACCTATATCCATCCTGCCCTGCCTATCTAAGGTCTTCGAAAGCCAAGTCAACAAACAGGTCACTGACCATCTCGAATCCCACCGTACCTTCTCCGCTGTGCAATCTGGCTTCCGAGCCAGTCACGGGTGCACCTCAGCCACACTCAAGGTACTAAACGATATCATAACCGCCATCGATAAAAGACAGTACTGTGCAGCCGTCTTCATCGATCTTGCCAAGGCTTTCGACTCTGTCAATCACCATATTCTCATCGGCAGACTCAGTAGCCTCGGTTTTCGGATGACTGCCTTGCCTGGTTCACCAATTACTTTGCAGACAGAGTTCAGTGTGTCAAATCGGAGGGCATGCTGTCCGGTCCTCTGGCAGTCTCTATGGGGGTGCCACAGGGTTCAATTCTCGGGCCGACTCTTTTCTCTGTGTATATCAATGATGTTGCTCTTGCTGCGGGCGATTCCCTGATCCACCTCTACGCAGACGACACCATTCTATATACTTTCGGCCCGTCATTGGACACTGTGCTATCTAACCTCCAAACAAGCTTCAATGCCATACAACACTCCTTCCGTGGCCTCCAACTGCTCTTAAACGCTAGTAAAACCAAATGCATGCTTTTCAACCGATCGCTGCCTGCACCCGCATGCCCGACTAGCATCACCACCCTGGATGGTTCCGACCTTGAATATGTGGACATCTATAAGTACCTAGGTGTCTGGCTAGACTGCAAACTCTCCTTCCAGACTCATATCAAACATCTCCAATCAAAAATCAAATCAAGAGTCGGCTTTCTATTCCGCAACAAAGCCTCCTTCACTCACGCCGCCAAGCTTACCCTAGTAAAACTGACTATCCTACCAATCCTCGACTTCGGCGATGTCATCTACAAAATGGCTTCCAACACTCTACTCAGCAAACTGGATGCAGTATATCACAGTGCCATCCGTTTTGTCACTAAAGCACCTTATACCACCCACCACTGCGACTTGTATGCTCTAGTCGGCTGGCCCTCGCTACATATTCGTCGCCAGACCCACTGGCTCCAGGTCATCTACAAGTCCATGCTAGGTAAAGCTCCGCCTTATCTCAGTTCACTGGTCACGATGGCAACACCCATCCGTAGCACGCGCTCCAGCAGGTGTATCTCACTGATCATCCCTAAAGCCAACACCTCATTTGGCCGCCTTTCATTCCAGTACTCTGCTGCCTGTGACTGGAACGAATTGCAAAAATCGCTGAAGTTGGAGACTTTTATCTCCCTCACCAACTTCAAACATCAGCTATCTGAGCAGCTAACCGATCGCTGCAGCTGTACATAGTCTATTGGTAAATAGCCCACCCATTTTCACCTACCTCATCCCCATACTGTTTTTATTTATTTACTTTTCTGCTCTTTTGCACACCAATATCTCTACCTGTACATGACCATCTGATCATTTATCACTCCAGTGTTAATCTGCAAAATTGTAACTATTCGTCTACCTCCTCATGCCTTTTGCACACATTGTATATAGACTCCCCCTTTGTTTTCTACTGTGTTATTGACTTGTTAATTGTTTATTCCATGTGTAACTCTGTTGTCTGCTCACACTGCTATGCTTTATCTTGGCCAGGTCGCAGTTGTAAATGAGAACTTGTTCTCAACTAGCCTACCTGGTTAAATAAAGGTGAAATAAATAAAATAAAAATTAAAAATGGTCGGGCGAGGGTGGACTATCCAGGGACGCGAGGAGAGGGACTAAGACATTAACTGAGTGGGTTCCACGTCCCGCGCCGGAGCCGCCACCATGGACAGACGCCCACCCGGACCCTCCCTATTGTTTTGAGGTGCGTTCGGGAGTCCGCACCTTAGGGGGTTCTGTCACACCCTGGTCTAAGTATTTTGTGTTTTTCTTCATGTATTGGGTCAGGCCAGGGTGTGGCATGGGGTTTTTGTATTGTGGTGTGTTTTGTCTTGGGGTTTTGGTGTGTGTGTATTGGGATTGTAGCTAGTGGGGTTATCTAGCAAAGTCTATGGCTGTCTGGAGTGGTTCTCAATCAGAGGCAGGTGTTTATCGTTGTCTCTGATTGGGAACCATATTTAGGCAGCCATATTCTTTGAGTTTGTCGTGGGTGATTGTCCTTAGTGTCCTTGTTCCTGTCTATGTGTTAGGTTACACAAGTATAGGCTGTTTCGGTTTTCGTTACGTTTATTGTTTTTTTGTAGTGTTTGTTATTGATTCGTGTTTTACATTCGTTATTAAACATGGATCGCAATCTACACGCTGCATTTTGGTCCGACTCTCCTTCACACCTAGAAAACCGTTACAATAAGACACTTGTATGTTCATTAATGTTTAATATTACAAATATTTATTTGAATTGCGCCCCCTCCAATTTCACCGGATGTTGTCGGCTTTGTCCCGGGACACCTAGCCCTAATTAGCAATCAGTGCTATGGCAAACATAACCATATAACCTGCAAACAGATTCATATGAAGGGATTTAATACAAAGACCAATATTATTAATATGAATAGTAAAGAGAAATGGTCCCAATACTGAGCCCTGTGGTACACCTAATATCCTGGAAACTACACTCAACACCATCAGAACGCACACATTGTGTCCTGTCTGTCAGATAGCTCTTAAACCATTTGCAAGGCTTATTGTCTTGGCCTATTTCAGACAGTTTTTGAATGAGTAGGGAAAGGTCAATGGTGTTGAATGCCTTGGAAAAGTCTAGAAAGATGGCAGCACAATGACATTTATGAGACTAGGTCTACCCCATCATGGAGTGTGTTCCAACAGATACCACAGTATGGTGTTGTAGCTGGGGAGAGTGTGTTCCACCTGCTGATACCACAGTATGGTGTGGTAGCTGGGGAGAGTGTGTGAACAGGGAGAGTTTCTCCAGAACTCTGAAATACTGAAGATGGAGTGTGTTCCACCCCACTGAAGTACGCTGGAACAGAGCAGTTCACCTGTTACAGAAGGAGAGAGACCTGTTTGTTATAACTACTGTAGTCATTCAGGGTGATGGAATTCTAGAAATATATTATTTTAGAGTGTGTATCTAACATGTGATCAAGAATAATCAAGAGATTCACGTTCAAAGGTGGAAAATATCCAACAGTGAAAGATTGTTAGTTCAACACTGAGTCCAGATGAACATTCAAAAGGACATGGATCTTCAACTCTCAGACTCCTTACTACACACCATAGTTTACTGTGGTACTGTGTCTGGTGAGTCCACATGGATTAGTTGAGCTGTAACTCCACCTACAGGAAAGACATGATATCATACCATACTGTATCATGGTCTCCTGTATATCAGAGTGGAACCTCCCCTTTCTGTTAGACCAGCTGGTGAGTGTTTTGGCATTGAATCAGAGTCAGATACAGTGTGATGTTAATACAGGTGTGATTAGTCTACAGTACACCAGGGAGGAGGTTTTTGTAGAGCAGAGAGGGAGATCTGATGCACTGTGTAAACTAGCAGCACAGTAATACACAGCACTGCTATTTGGAGTTAGTTGATTGATGGTTAAGGTGCTGGTACCACCTGCATTAGCATCTCCTTCTATGTCAAATCCAGCCTCAGGATATCCATCTTTCCCTATCATGTATCCTAATAGCATTAATTCTCTGTAGTTGGATTGCTTGTACCAGAGGACGCGATCATAGCCTGATATACTATGTGAACACTCCATCTTAGCCGACTCTCCCTGGATCTTGTAAAGCGATGCAGGACTCTGGTGAACCTGGTTACTGAGAGAAGAACCTTTAGGGAGAGAAAGAGAGAGAGAGAGAGAGAGAGAGAGAGAGAGAGAGAGAGAGAGAGAGAGAGAGGTAAAACAACAGATAAAGAAACATATTCACTTGAAACACAAAAAATGATCAAATGAGGATATTAGTAGTTGATTAAATCTATGATCTGAATACCTGCAGCCCAGGCTGTGTAACCCATGGTGATGGAGATAAGAATTCTGATCATGTTGACTCACTGTTAAGGAGACAGAAAGAAGGAGACAGACAAACCACTCCACATGAATTAGAGGTGGCTTCTCATCAACTCATCTCAGTGATCTTATAGAGGGATGCTGCCTCCTTATGAGAACATCTAAAACATCAGAGACCTGAGATGAACCCTGCAGGAGGAGTCTATGTGGGACAGGAAGCAGGGTTTAGTAGAGCAGAGAGGGAGATCTGATGCACTGATATCTAGAGTTAGTTGATTGATGGTTGAAGGAAATATTCACCCATTTTGAATGTTATTTTAGTTTTTCTCTGAGTAATATTCTATTAATTTCCATGGGTCATTTCTTGTTTTAATGTGTATCTGAGTTGTTGGCATTCAAGCAGGCAGATATTCGTCAGGTATGACGTCGTACTGTGATAAAGTGATCAAAGAGTGGCCCACCTCCCGGCACGCTCAGTGATCACTTGGCTACACAGCTGATGCCTCCCGGACTCTTCCCCAACACTGGCAAGAACTACACTAGTCCACCGGATCCTTGCAGTAAGCTCTGGACCTTGGATCGGAGAGAGCTGCTAGCTAGCTGCTACCGAGAGGCTATAGTGGCTAACGCCCCTGTCCTGAAGCTTGCACCAGTTAAAGCCGTCAAAGATAGGCGCATCTCTCAGATGTTAATGCTAGTGTAGCGAAATGCTTGTGCTTCTAGTACCGACAATGCTGTAATAACCAACAAGTAATCTAACTAACAATTCCAAAACTACTGTCTTATACACTGTGTAAGGGGATAAAGAATATGTACAGGATAAATGATGCATATCAGATGAATAATGTAGGGTAAGTAACTTATCATCAACTCATCTCAGTGATCTTAGTAGGGGATGCTGCCTCCTTATGAGAACATCTAAAACATCAGATTCCCAGATTAACCCTGCTGGAGTTGAGTCAGTGTAGTGTGGGACAGCCAAGCAGGGTTTAGTAGAGCAGTTTAACAGATCTGATGCACTGATATCTGGAGCTAGTTGATTGATGGTTAAAGGAAATATTCACCTATTCTGAATGCCTTATTATTTTATCTCTGAGGAGGTGATCATGCCAGTGGGTCATTTGATGTCTTAATGATCTTTATTGGCATTCCTGTAAGCAGGCAGACATTTGTCTGGTGTCCTGGAGTGTCCTGGAGGGAAGGTAGTTTGCCCCCGGTGATGCATGGTGATGATGCAGACCTCACTACCCTCTGGAGAGCCTTATGGTTTAGGGCGGAGCAGTTTGTACCAGTCGGTGATACAGCCTTGTCCAGGATGCTCTCGGTGGCATCTGAAGAATTTGTGTGTGCTGCTTTGGTGAAAGTGGAATTGGGGTTCAGCCTCCTGAGGTTGAAGGGGTATCATCGGATGGGGCCACTGTCTCCTGATGGTCTGGTCAGTTGACCAATTTTGTCTGTGAGTTTATGTCGGGAAAGTGGGTAAAGTTTGTTATATCCCTCTCCACTACTGTTCCATCGATGTGGATGGGGGGTGTTTGACCCCTCTGCTGTTTCCTGAAGTTCAATCATCTCCTTAGTTTTGTTGAGGTTGAGTGTGAGGTTATTTGCCTGACACCACCTCCGCATGATGGCCCTTCTGTCCCCTGTCCACCTGGTCTCATCGTTGTTGGTTTCAAGCCTACCACTGTCTGCCTGTCTCAAACTTGATGATTGAGTTGGAGCGTGCTGGCCACGCTGGTCATGGCTGAACATTTTACATCTTGGCCATGTTCTGTTATCCAGTGTTGAGGATCAGCGGGGAGGGATGTTGTTGCCTACCCTCACCAGCCTGGGAGGCGGCCCGTCAGGTTTCAGTACCCAGGTTTTGGCCTTTCAAGGGGAGTTTTTCCCAGGGTCTCGTGCTTCTACACCTGCATTGCTTGCTGTTTGGGCTTTTATGGCTGGGTTTCCTCAGCCTGGGTTGAGATATCAGCTGATGCGTGGGTTATATAAATACATTTGATTGGATTACATTTGATTTATGGTGTTGTAGCCGGCCCCCTTGTTCGACCTGCTGATACCACAGTATGGTTCAGGCTTCTGGATAAGGATATAAAACTCATTTTTTTGTAAATTTGATTTGACCTGTTGTTGTTGTCTTAGCTGATTAGCTGCTGTTATTTCAAACCTTTTTAACAAATAAAATCAACTGATTGCTTTATGCCTACCATTATGTCTCTCTCAAATGTCAATATGCCTTGAATATTGTCCTTTAGGATAGTTATCATTGTTTTAGATTACTGAGGAGCCCCTAGTCCCACTCAGCATGATACCTCCTTTGTCCCACCTCCCAGCCATCCTCAGGTCTCTACTACTCAGCCATCCTCAGGTCTCTACCACTCAGCCACACACACTGATACTGACACACTTCACATACACACATACACACACACTCATTCACCCATGCTCAGTCACTCACTACAATATGTAGCCCTTGTATCTGATCATCTCTGGACAGAGAAAGGATAAGGCCCCACCCAGCCACATTCCCTGGCCCTGGCCCCCAGGGCCCTCCCACACAAAATTCCCTGGCCCAGGCCCCGTAGGGCCCTCCCATACCACATTCCCTGGCCCCCAGGACACTCCCACACCAAATTCCCTGGCTGAGGCTCCCTAGGTCCCTCCCATATCACATTTCATAGCCCAGGCCACCTAGAGCCCTCCAACACCACCGGCCCTAGGGCCCTCCCTACAACCAGGCCCCCTAGGGCCCTCCCATACAACCAGGCCCTGCCTCAGACCCCCAGGGCCCTCCCATACCACCGGCCCTGCCTCAGACACCCTAGGTCCCTCCCATACAACCAGGCCCTGGTCCAGGAACCCATACTGTCCCAAGTGACACCCTATTCCCTATATAGTCCACTAACTTTGACAGGGGCCCATAAAGTGCCACGATACAGCATCTTCTAAATGTGTGTTGAGAAACACTCCCTCCTGGTGGAGAACTGAGGAAGTGCACCTAAACCATCTAAACGAGCCACTTATAACAGTATCATTACCATCTGTTTGATATCTAATGGTTCACAGCAAAGTGTTGTTGAAGTGGTTGAAGACAGGTGCAGGTGTATAGAGCTGTAGTCAGTATTATATTAGAGGATCAGAGAGGGTTTTGTAGAGGAGAGAGGGTATAGTGAAACACTGTGCTTCACTAGCAGCACAGAAATACACTGCACTGTCTTCAGCTTCTGTCACTTTGGGAAAATGTAGATACGCCATTTTATTAGCTGCAGCATCTCCACTGACATCAAAACGCCCTTTAAAGGAATCTTCCACCGTTGGACTGGTGTATCTCACATACCCAATGAGTTTCAGAGCAGTGTTTTGGGCTGACTGTTGGTACCACAGTATCATGTTGTAGCTTGAAACAGTGTGGCTGCAGGTGAGATTAACTTTGTCTTCAGGTCCTTTTAGTATTGCAGTAGGAGTCTGGTGAACTTTGTCTGTTTGTGACAGCCCTGTGGATGAAAACAGACCATCTGAAATATACAGTATTACTCAGCATATTGACAGCAATATATTTCAGTAGTAAATCTATCTTTCATGAGGGATTTAGTACCTGTCACCCATAGTGGTAGAATTGCTACATGTATGAGAAGCTTGATCATGTTGATGGTTCTGGAGAGAAGAGTCACATGGACAAGGAGAAAGGGTTTTCAGATAGTCAGAGATGTCATGTCATCTAGTGGGAGTGTCAAATGTATGTCAGCATCCCAAATGGCACCCTATTCCCTTTCTAGTGCACTACTTTAGACCAGAGCCCATAGGGGGGAGAGGAGAATAAGTCAACAGAGAAGGGGAGCTGAACTGAGCTGCCGGAGAGGAAGGAAATGACATCACTTTGACGTCAGAACTTGTGTTGATATTCAAGCAGATCCCTTGTTCACCTACAGGTCTCCTGTTCAACTTAGCTGGTGTATTGTGGAACATACATCATGATATCTACATCATTAAAGGATTTCTCTTTTTATATAGATAGAAATGGAGTAATGGAATTTGACATTGTAACATTGCATAATGTATGTTAATGAGTGATGACAGTAAACTGTAAATACTGGTATACTGTACCAGGACAGATATGGTTTATGCCATCATCCATCTGTGTTTATTCATTGGCACTGAGTCAAAGTTCAAACCTCAGATGCAGGTGTTCTGAGCCGTGGTTAATATTACCATCAGACAGGGTTTTTGTAGAGAACAGGAGGAAGTCTACATCACTGTGTTGGCTGGCTGCACAGTAATAAACTGCACTGTTTCAGGTCCTCTCAGACTCACTAGATGAAGATAAGCCTCTTTCTCTCCATCTCCACTCATTTGAAGTGCTTTTCAAATGATTTCTCCATGGTTATTTCTTATATAAACACAAACCAATGAGTTTCAGATTAGTGTCTCCTGCTGACTGTTTGTACCATAGTATCACGTAGTAGTTAGGGAACTGATGGCTGCAGGTGCATTTGATTTCCTCCAGGACTTTCTGTTAGTGCCACAGGGAACCTGATGAACCATGCTGCTAAACAACTGCCCTGTGGACACAGCAAGGGAGGGAGAGAGAGGGGAGAGAAGGTGACAGTGAAAGAGAGGAGAGACGGAGAGAGCAGAGAAGGTGAGAAAGATGGGCAAGAGAAAGGATATTTTATTCAGTTTGATGACATTTGTAGTATCTGTTAGGTTTCTCATCAGAACAATGTGATGTAATACCTGTCACCCAGAGTGGTAGAGCTGCCAGGTGAATCAGAACTCTGAACATCATGATGAAGATAATGATGATGATGATGATGATGACGATGTTGATGTTTCCTCAGTGATGATGTGATATGAGTGTCTCCTGGGTGAAGCTCTGAGGTGAAAGGAGATTGGCTGTTGTAGTAGCATGTTTCCTTCAGGGTGGTGGATAGTGACAGTGTTAGAGGGAGTGTACCAGGAAGCCTCAGGACCTCACAGTGAACATGACTGATTACATGATCATGCCAATGAACCCATCAGTCATTAGAACAACTAGAGTTAGAGGTCCCCCTACAGTATGTGATGAGACCATCAGACATTAGAACAACTAGAGTTAGAGGTCCCCTACAGTATGTGATGAGACCATCAGACATTAGAAGAACTAGAGTTAGAGGTCCCCTACAGTATGTGATGAGACCATCAGACGTTAGAAGAACTAGAGTTAGAGGTCCCCCTACAGTATGTGATGAGACCATCAGACATTAGAAGAACTAGAGTTGGAGGTCCCCCTACAGTATGTGATGAGACCATCAGACATTAGTCAACTTGATATCTACTGGTAAATCATGAGACCATCAGACATTAGAAGAACTAGAGTTAGAGGTCCCCTACAGTATGTGATGGACCATCAGACATTAGAACAACTAGAGTTAGAGGTCCCCCTACAGTATGTGATGAGACCATCAGACATTAGAAGAACTAGAGTTAGAGGTCCCCTACAGTATGTGATGAGACCATCAGACATTAGAAGAACTAGAGTTAGAGGTCCGCCTACAGTATGTGATGAGACCATCAGACATTAGAAGAACTAGTAGTTAGAGGTCCGCTTACAGTATGTGATGAGACCATCAGACATTAGAAGAACTAGAGTTAGAGTCCACTACAGTATGTGATGAGACCATCAGATCTTGTTTATTTTTTATTTTTTTCAAAGTCACCTTTATTTAACCAGATGCAGGCCAGTTGAGAACGTGGTTCTAATTTACCATCAGACAGGGTTTTAGTAGAGAATAGCAGTGGAAGTCAGACATCACTGTGTTGGCTGGCTGCACAGTAATAAACTGCACTGTGTTCAGGTCCTCTACAGACTACACAATTAACAAGGCAGTAGAAAACAAAGGGGGAGTCTATATAGATGTGTGCAAAAAGATAAGCCTCAATTTTGCAGATTAACACTCACATGATAAATGATCAGATGGTCATGTACAGGTAGAGATATTGGTGTGCAAAGAGCAAGTAAATAAATAAAAACAGTATGGGGATGAGGTAGGTGAAAATGGGTGGGCTATTTACCAATAGACTATGTACAGCAGCAGGGATCGGTTAGCTGCTCAGATAGCTGATGTTTGAAGTTGGTGAGGAGATAAAAGTCTCCAACTTCAGCGATTTTTGCTAAACAACTGCCCAGTCACAGCAGCAGGGAGAGTACTGGAACGAGAAGGTGACAGAGAAATGAGGTGTTGGCTTTAGGATGATCAGTGAGATACACCTGCTGGAGCAAGTGAACGGATGGGTTTATTCAGTGACCAGTGAACTGAGATAAGGCGGAGCTTTACCTAGCATGGACTTGTGATGACCTGAGCCAGTGTGGTAGGCTGCCAGGTGAATCAGGGAACTCTGAACATCATGATGAAGCAAAAGATAATGAAGATGATGAATACGCTGGGGAAGACGATGATGATGCATTGATACAGGTGCAGTGGTGGGTGATAAGCTCTGAGTGACAAAACGGATGGCACTGTGATAGACTGCATCCAGTTTGCTGAGTAGAGTGTTGGAAGCCATTTTGTAGATGACATCGCCGAAGTCGAGGATCGGAAGGATAGTCAGTTTTACTAGGTAAGCTTCGGCGTGAGTGAAGGAGGCTTTGTTACGGAATAGAAAGCCACTCTTGATTTGATTTTCGATTGGAGATGTTTGATATGAGTCTGGAAGGAGAGTTTGCAGTCTAGCCAGACACCTAGGTACTTATAGATGTCCACATATTCAAGGTGGAACCATCCAGGGTGGTGATGCTAGTCGGGCATGCGGGTGCAGGCAGTATGTGATGAAAACCATGCATTTGGTTTTACTAGCGTTTAAGAGCAGTTGGAGGCCCCGGAAGGAGTGTTGTATGGCATTGAAGCTTGTTGGAGGTTGGATAGTATGTGTCCAATGACTCAGACATTAGAACAACTAGAGTTAGGTGTCGTCTACAGAGGTGGATGGGAATCAGCCCGCAGCAAGAGCAACGTCATTGATATATACAGAGAAAAGAGTCCATCAGACATTAGAACCCTGTGGCACCCCCATAGAGACTGCCAGAGGACCGGACAGCATGCCCTCCGACATTTGACACACTGAACTCTGTCTGCAAAGTAATGTGGTGAACCAGGCAAGGCAGTCATCCGAAAAACCGAGGCTACTGAGTCTGCCGATAAGAATATGGTGATTGACAGAGTCGAAAGAACTAGAGTTAGAGGTCCCCCTACAGTATGTGATGAGACCATCAGACATTAGAATAACTAGAGTTAGAGGTCCCCTACAGTATGTGATGAGACCATCAGACATTAGAATAACTAGAGTTAGAGGTCCCCCTACAGTATGTGATGAGACCATCAGACATTAGAATAACTAGAGTTAGAGGTCCCCCTACAGTATGTGATGAGACGATCAGACATTAGAAGAACTAGAGTTAGAGGTCCCCCTACAGTATGTGATGAGACCATCAGACCTTTGAAGAACTAGAGTTAGAGGTCCCCCTACAGTATGTGATGAGACCATCAGACATTAGAACAACTAGAGTTAGAGGTCCCCCTACAGGATGTGATGAGACCATCAGACATTAGAATAACTAGAGTTAGAGGTCCCCCTACAGTATGTGATGAAACCATCAGACATTAGAATAACTAGAGTTAGAGGTCCCCCTACAGTATGTGATGAGACCATCAGACATTAGAATAACTAGAGTTAGAGGTCCCCCTACAGTATGTGATGAAACCATCAGACATTAGAATAACTAGAGTTAGAGGTCCCCCTACAGTATGTGATGAGACCATCTCTTTACATGTTATATTACATCCTATTGAAATACTGGGGGTTTTGAATTTGCCTTTCCTATTGAACATACTTCTTTCCGTATTATAGTTTATTTAAATTTTAGATAGATAAATAAAAACATTGTTTGGACGAAGTTTAATGGTTGCTTTTTGGACTCCTTTGTCTGTCTGTTGAGCATTACTGAAATCAATGGTGCCAACTAAACTGACTTTTTGGGATATAAAGATGGATTTTATCGAACAAAACGAACCACTCAGGTTGTAGCTGGGACCCTTGTGATTGCAAACAGAGGAAGATTTTCAAAGGTAAGTGATTTATTTTCTCGCTATTTGTGATTTTGTGAAGCCTGTATTGGTTGAAAAATATGTGAATGTGGTGCGCCGTCCTCAGACAATCGCATGGTATGCTTTCACCTTAAAGCCTTTTTGGAATCTGACAATACAGTTAGATTAACAAGAAGTGAAGCTTTTAAATGATATTAGACACTTGTATGGTCATGTATGTTTAATATTATAAATATTTACTTGAATTGCACGCCCTCCAATTTCACCAGAAGTTGTCCCGCTATTCGCATGAATAGTAAAGAGAACTGGTCCCAATACTGAGCCCGTGGTACACCTAATATCCAGGAAACTAGACTCAATACCATCAGAATGCACACATTGTGTCCTGTCTTTCAGATAGCTCTTAAACCATTTGCAAGACTAATTGTCCAGGCCCATTTCAGACAGTTTTTGAATGAGTAGGGAATGGTCAATGGTGTTGAATGCCTTGGAAAAGTCTAGAAATATGGCAGAATAGGGCCGATTGTAGCTTCTCTCTGACATTACATGGGCTGCTCTATATGATTTACGTTTCAATATTTATTTTTCCATATTTTCTCATTGTTTCTGTGAACAAAATATACAATTATCATTTCAATTAAATTCTATAAAAGTCCTGTGTAGTATTTTAGCATTTTGATACTTAGTGCATGACAATTGATAAGCATTAAAACCTCTCTGAACCACCCATCCCGGATCCGGTATAATTGTCATCAGCAACGCTGAATAGCATAGCGCCACAGTCAAATAATATTACGAGAAAATATTCATATTCATGAAATCACAAGCGCAATATTGCAAAACACAGTTTAGCCTTTTGTTAATCCACCTGTCGTCTCAGATTTTTGAAATTATGCTTTACAGCGAAAGCAATACAAGCATTTGTGTAAGTTTATCTATTGCTTGACAAAACAATAAGTACACTTAGCACCAGGTAACTTGGTCACGAAAATCAGAAAAGCTATCAAATTAATCGTTTACCTTTGATGATCTTCGGATGTTTTCACTCACGAGACTCCCAGTTAGACAACAAATGACAACAAATGTTCCTTTTGTTCCATAAAGATATTTTTTATATCCAAATACCTCTGTTAGTTTGGTTTCTATAAAATAAATATGTATAAATATAAATTCTATGAAAGTCCTGTGTAGTATTTTAGCATTTTGATACTTAGTGCAAGGCTAAGCATTAAGAACTTTGTGGATGGAGCCTCCCGAGTGGTGGCACAATTGGCTCAGTGTTGTCCAAGTTAGGGGAGGGTTTGGCCGGCAGGGATGTCCTTGTCCCATCACGCTGTAGTGACTCCTGTGGTGTGCTGGGAGCACACTGACACATTCACCACGGAAATGTTGCTTCCTAAGAACAAACAATGTTTTTTTGTGGATGTGTATGATTTGTATGTATAAAATGTATAAAAGTACTATTTAAAATGACGAAATCGGGAAATTTGGAAACATTGTTTTTAATTTGCATTATGTCGATTCTGTGGGGGGGGACTGGGGGGATTCTGGAAAGATACTGGCAACATCGACTGAATTCCGGTAGACGGATACGGCCCGGTGTACTTGGGCTGATTCCTTACTGCTAGCTGGGATATCAGAGCAGCTTCAGTCTCTAGGTTTACCCCATCATGATAGATATATCAGAGCAGCATCAGTCTCTAGGTTTACCCCATCATGGTAGATATATCAGAACAGCTTCAGTCTCTAGGTATAACACATCATGGTAGATATATCAGAACAGCTTCAGTCTCCTGGTATACCACATCATGGTAGATATAACAGAACAGCTTCAGTCTCTTGGTATACCACATCATGGTAGATATATCAGAACAGCTTCAGTCTCTTGGTATACCACATCATGGTAGATATATCAGAACAGCTTCACCTGCTGATACCACAGTATGGTGTTGTAGCTGGGGAGAGTGTGTTCCACCTGCTGATACCACAGTATGGTGTTGTAGCTGGGGAGAGTGTGTTCCACCTGCTGATACCACAGTATGGTGTTGTAGCTGGGGAGAGTGTGTTCCACCTGCTGATACCACAGTATGGTGTTGTGTGGTTCCACCTGCTGATACCACAGTATGGTGTTAGCCACCTGCTGATACCACAGTATGGTGTTGTAGCTGGGGAGAGTGTGTTCCACCTGCTGATACCACAGTATGGTGTTGTAGCTGGGGAGAGTGTGTTCCACCTGCTGATACCACAGTATGGTGATGTAGCTGAGGAGAGTGTGTTCTACCTGCTGATATCACAGTATGGTGTTGTATCTGGGGAGAGTGTGTTCCACCTGCTGATACCACAGTATGGTGTTGTAGCTGGGGAGAGTGTGTTCCACCTGCTGATACCACAGTATGGTGTTGTAGCTGATACCACAGTATGGTGGAGCTGGGGAGTGTGTTCCACCTGCTGATACCACAGTATGGTGTTGTAGCTGGGGAGAGTGTGTTCCACCTGCTGATACCACAGTATGGTGATGTAGCTGATGTAGGAGAGTGTGTTCCACCTGCTGATGTGTAGCTGAGGAGAGTGTGTTCTACCTGCTGATACCACAGTATGGTGTTGTAGCTGAGGAGAGTGTGTTCCACCTGCTGATACCACAGTATGGTGTTGTAGCTGGGGAGAGTGTGTTCCACCTGCTGATACCACAGTATGGTGTTGTAGCTGAGGAGAGTGTGTTCCACCTGCTGATACCACAGTATGGTGATGTAGCTGAGGAGAGTGTGTTCCACCTGCTGATACCACAGTATGGTGATGTAGCTGAGGAGAGTGTGTTCCACCTGCTGATACCACAGTATGGTGTTGTAGCTGGGGAGAGTGTGTTCCACCTGCTGATACCACAGTATGGTGATGTAGCTGAGGAGAGTGTGTTCCACCTGCTGATACCACAGTATGGTGTTGTAGCTGGGGAGAGTGTGTTCCACCTGCTGATACCACAGTATGGTGTTGTAGCTGGGGAGAGTGTGTTCCACCTGCTGATACCACAGTATGGTGATGTAGCTGAGGAGAGTGTGTGAACAGGACAGCAGTTTCTCCAGAACTCTGAAATACTGAAGATGGAGACTGAAGAGCGCTGGAACAGAGCAGTTCACCTGTTACAGAAGAGGAGAGAGAGACCGGTTTGTTATAACTACTGTAGTCATTCAGGAAATATATGGAATTATAGATTATTTTAGATTGTATCTAACTTGTGATCAAGAATAAACAAGAGATTCACGTTCACAGGTGAACATTCAAAAGGACATGGATCTTCAACTCTCAGACTCCTTACTACACACCATAGTTTACTGTGGTACTGTGTCTGGTGAGTCCACATGGATTAGTTGAGCTGTAACTCCACCTACAGGAAAGACATGATATCATACCATACTGTATCATGGTCTCCTGTATATCAGAGGGAACCTCCCCTTTCTGTTAGACCAGCTGGTGAGTGTTTTGGCATTGAATCAGAGTCAGATACAGTGTGATGTTAATACAGGTGTGATTAGCCTACAGTACACCAGGGAGGAGGTTTTTGTAGAGCAGAGAGGGGGATCTGATGCACTGTGTAAACTAGCAGCACAGTAATACACAGCACTGCTATTTGGAGTTAGTTGATTGATGGTTAAGGTGCTGGTACCACCTGCATTAGCATCTCCTTCTATGTCAAATCCAGCCTCAGGATATCCATCTTTCCCAAACAGGTATCCTAATAGCACAAATTCTGTGTAGTTGGATTGCTTGTACCAGAGGATGACATTATAGGTAGATATACTATGTGAACATTCAATCTTAGCCGACTCTCCCTGGATCTTGTAAAGCGATGCAGGACTCTGGTGAACCTGGTTACTGAGAGAAGAACCTTTAGGGAGAGAAAGAGAGAGAGAGAGAGAGAGAGAGAGAGAGAGAGAGAGAGAGAGAGAGAGAGAGGTGAAACAACAGATAAAGAAACATATTCACTTGAAACATTAAAAAACAATCAAATGAGGATATTAGTAGTTGATGTAATCAATGATCTGAACATGACCTAGTACTGTGGTAAAGTCTCTCTCAGTATGACCTAGTACTGTGGTAAAGTCTCTCTCAGTATGACGTAGTACTGTGGTAAAGTCTCTCTCAGTATGACGTAGTACTGTGGTAAAGTCTCTCTCAGTATGACCTAGTACTGTGGTAAAGTCTCTCTCAGTATGACCTAGTACTGTGGTAAATTCTCTCACTACACTGGAAGGCTAGGTCTCCCACTTGCTCAGTGTGACCTAGTACTGTGGTAAAGTCTCTCTCAGTATGACGTAGTACTGTGGTAAAGTCTCTCTCAGTATGACCTAGTACTGTGGTAAAGTCTCTCTCAGTATGACCTAGTACTGTGGTAAAGTCTCTCTCAGTATGACCTAGTACTGTGGTAAAGTCTCTCTCAGTATGACGTAGTACTGTAAAGTCTCTCTCAGTATGACCTAGTACTGTGGTAAAGTCTCTCTCAGTATGACGTAGTACTGTGGTAAAGTCTCTCTCAGTATGACCTAGTACTGTGGTAAAGTCTCTCTCAGTATGACGTAGTACTGTGGTAAAGTCTCTCTCAGTATGACGTAGTACTGTGGTAAAGTCTCTCTCAGTATGACGTAGTACTGTGGTAAAGTCTCTCTCAGTATGACGTAGTACTGTAAAGTCTCTCTCAGTATGACCTAGTACTGTGGTAAAGTCTCTCTCAGTATGACGTAGTACTGTAAAGTCTCTCACTACACTGGAAGGTCTCCCACTTGCGGGACAACTTCCGGTGAAACTGGAGGGCTCACAATTCAAATAAATAATCATAATAATTACGCATATTAAACATTTAGGAACATACAAGTGTCTAATACCGGTTAAAAGCTTAAATTCTTGTTAATCTAACTGCATTGTCCGATTTACAATAGGTTTTACAGCGAAAGCATGCCATGCGATTGTTTGAGGACACAGCCCCACATCAAATTACATATTTCTCCCAGCACAGGTTTCATAAATTAACAAATAGAGATTAAATATTTACTTAATTTTTGAAAATCTTCCTCTGATTTGTCATCCAAAGGTTCCCAGCTATAACATGGAGTGTCGTTTTGTTAGATGAAATCCTTCTTTATATCCCAAAAAGTCTGTTTAGTTGGCGCCATCGATTTGAGTAATCCACTTGTTCAACATGCCAAGATAGGAATCCAAAAATCTTCTCCTAAACTTTGTTTCAACAAGTCAAAATATGTTTCTATTTAATCCCCAGATATCCTAAAATGTAATTAAACTATAACATTTCATACTGAAAGAAGTATGTTCAATAGAAAAACGATATTAGCAGGTGCGTGTCCTCTTCCTCGCTCACACATACACAAATTTCCAAGTCTGTGTCTTCCTCATTTTGGAAGAAACAAGCCTGAAACATTGAACATTGAGTGGTGACACCCAGTGGAAACCCAGTGACTAATTGTTGATCAGTTTTGTGATTATGTTTTTGTGGAGACTTCAGAATGTCACTATACTTTCCATTGCTAAGAGCTCAAAAAAATTCCGGTGAGATTTTCTTTGGAATTCCTCATACCATATCTATTGTTATAGTCTCCTACATTATGTTAACATTATGTTAACATTTCCACATACTTCAAAGTGTTTTCTTTCCAATGGTACCAATTATATGCATATCCTGGCTTCAGGGCCTGAGCAACAGGCAGCTTACTTTGGGCACATCAGTCAAGCGCAAATTGAGAAAAAGGACCCTAGCCCTAACAAGATTTATAAATCAGAGGATGATGTTTTCTCTCCAATGAGTCATTGATCATATTTTTGCGATATTCCTAGCTGGGGAAATGTGTAATTTAACTTGGAATTTCTCCTGCATATTTCTCCAATTTGTTTGTCTCTTCAGTCCAGTATGTATTGCATTTAGCCGCTGCTAAAGATAATGGAGAAATGAGGCAGAAATCCCATTAGGAACAGAGGAATGTATAACACCCCACCCAGCAGACTGTCGACACGTTCATGTTGTCATGCTGCGTCACGCCGTTGCTAAACTAATCGTCATGTAATCCTTTCTCAAAGTCAGGATATTAGTTGAGAAACTTTCCTGTTTTCCTCTAAAGTACGTAATGTCATGATTCCAAAGCTATACAATATTTCAGATATCAAGTTAATTGTTTCACATCTCAGAAAATATTTGTAATGCTGTCCTTCTTGTTGATGAAATCCTCATGTCTCTACCACTCAGTCATCCTCAGGCCTCTACTGCTCAGTCATCCTCAGGCCTCTACTGCTCAGTCATCCTCAGGCCTCTACCGCTCAGCCATCCTCAGGCCTCTACCGCTCAGCCACCCTCAGGTCTCTACCGCTCAGCCACCCTCAGGTCTCTACCGCTCAGCCATCCTCAGGCCTCTACTGCTCAGTCATCCTCAGGCCTCTACTGCTCAGTCATCCTCAGGCCTCTACTGCTCAGCCATCCTCATGTCTCTACCACTCAGTCATCCTCAGACCTCTACCACTCAGTCATCCTCAGACCTCTACCACTCAGTCATCCTCAGACCTCTACCACTCAGTCATCCTCAGGCCTCTACTGCTCAGTCATCCTCAGGCCTCTACCACTCAGTCATCCTCAGACCTCTACCACTCAGTCATCCTCAGACCTCTACCGCTCAGTCATCCTCATGTCTCTACCACTCAGTCATCCTCAGACCTCTACCACTCAGTCATCCTCAGACCTCTACCACTCAGTCATCCTCATGTCTCTACCACTCAGTCATCCTCATGTCTCTACCACTCAGTCATCCTCATGTCTCTACCACTCAGTCATCCTCAGACCTCTACCACTCAGTCATCCTCATGTCTCTACCACTCAGTCATACTCATGTCTCTACCACTCAGTCATCCTCATGTCTCTACCACTCAGTCATCCTCATGTCTCTACCAATCAGTCATACTCATGTCTCTACCACTCAGTCATCCTCATGTCTCTACCACTCAGTCATCCTCATGTCTCTACCACTCAGTCATCCTCCGGCCTCTACCACTCAGTCATCCTCATGTCTCTACCACTCAGTCATCCTCAGACCTCTACCACTCAGTCATCCTCATGTCTCTACCACTCAGTCATCCTCATGTCTCTACCACTCAGTCATCCTCATGTCTCTACCACTCAGTCATCCTCATGTCTCTACCACTCAGTCATCCTCATGTCTCTACCACTCAGTCATACTCATGTCTCTACCACTCAGTCATACTCATGTCTCTACCACTCAGTCATCCTCATGTCTCTACCACTCAGTCATCCTCATGTCTCTACCACTCAGTCATCCTCATGTCTCTACCACTCAGTCATCCTCATGTCTCTACCACTCAGTCATCCTCATGTCTCTACCACTCAGTCATCCTCCGGCCTCTACCACTCAGTCATACTCATGTCTCTACCACTCAGTCATCCTCATGTCTCTACCACTCAGTCATACTCATGTCTCTACCACTCAGTCATCCTCCGGCCTCTACCACTCAGTCATACTCAGGCCTCTACCACTCAGTCATCCTCAGGCCTCTACCACTCAGTCATCCTCAGACCTCTACCACTCAGTCATCCTCAGGTCTCTACCGCTCAGTCATCCTCATGTTTCTACCGCTCAGTCATCCTCATGTCTCTACCGCTCAGTCATCCTCATGTCTCTACCACTCAGTCATCCTCATGTCTCTACCACTCAGTCATCCTCATGTTTCTACCACTCAGTCATCCTCATGTCTCTACAACTCAGTCATCCTCATGTCTCTACCACTCAGTCATCCTCATGTCTCTACCACTCAGTCATCCTCATGTCTCT
Organism: Oncorhynchus tshawytscha; assembly: GCF_018296145.1. Classification (NCBI taxonomy): domain Eukaryota; kingdom Metazoa; phylum Chordata; class Actinopteri; order Salmoniformes; family Salmonidae; genus Oncorhynchus; species Oncorhynchus tshawytscha. The sequence continues at coordinate 5,388,813 of NC_056436.1, read as the reverse complement.
ACCACTCAGTCATCCTCATGTTTCTACCACTCAGTCATCCTCATGTCTCTACCACTCAGTCATCCTCATGTCTCTACAACTCAGTCATCCTCAGACCTCTACCACTCAGTCATCCTCATGTTTCTACCACTCAGTCATCCTCATGTCTCTACCACTCAGTCATCCTCATGTCTGTACCACTCAGTCATCCTCATGTCTCTGCCGCTCAGTCATCCTCATGTCTCTACCGCTCAGTCATCCTCATGTCTCTACCACTCAGTCATCCTCATGTCTCTACCACTCAGTCATCCTCATGTTTCTACCACTCAGTCATCCTCATGTCTCTACAACTCAGTCATCCTCATGTCTCTACCACTCAGTCATCCTCATGTCTCTACCACTCAGTCATCCTCATGTCTCTACCACTCAGTCATCCTCATGTTTCTACCACTCAGTCATCCTCATGTCTCTACCACTCAGTCATCCTCATGTCTCTGCCGCTCAGTCATCCTCATGTCTCTACCGCTCAGTCATCCTCATGTCTCTACCGCTCAGTCATCCTCATGTCTCTACCACTCAGTCATCCTCATGTCTCTACCGCTCAGTCATCCTCATGTCTCTACCGCTCAGTCATCCTCATGTCTCTACCACTCAGTCATCCTCATGTCTCTACCGCTCAGTCATCCTCAGGTCTCTACCGCTCAGTCATCCTCAGGTCTCTACCGCTCAGTCATCCTCATGTCTCTACCGCTCAGTCATCCTCATGTCTCTACCACTCAGTCATCCTCATGTCTCTACCACTCAGTCATCCTCATGTCTCTACCACTCAGTCATCCTCATGTCTCTACCACTCAGTCATACTCATGTCTCTACCACTCAGTCATACTCATGTCTCTACCACTCAGTCATCCTCATGTCTCTACCACTCAGTCATCCTCATGTCTCTACCAATCAGTCATACTCATGTCTCTCAGTCATCCTCATGTCTCTACCACTCAGTCATCCTCATGTCTCTACCACTCAGTCATCCTCCGGCCTCTACCACTCAGTCATACTCATGTCTCTACCACTCAGTCATCCTCATGTCTCTACCACTCAGTCATCCTCATGTCTCTACCACTCAGTCATCCTCCGGCCTCTACCACTCAGTCATACTCATGTCTCTACCACTCAGTCATCCTCAGGCCTCTACCACTCAGTCATCCTCAGACCTCTACCACTCAGTCATCCTCATGTCTCTACCACTCAGTCATCCTCATGTTTCTACCACTCAGTCATCCTCATGTCTCTACAACTCAGTCATCCTCATGTCTCTACCACTCAGTCATCCTCATGTCTCTACCACTCAGTCATCCTCATGTCTCTACCACTCAGTCATCCTCATGTTTCTACCACTCAGTCATCCTCATGTCTCTACCACTCAGTCATCCTCATGTCTCTACCACTCAGTCATCCTCATGTTTCTACCACTCAGTCATCCTCATGTCTCTACCACTCAGTCATCCTCATGTCTCTACCGCTCATTCATCCTCATGTCTCTACCGCTCAGTCATCCTCATGTCTCTACCACTCAGTCATCCTCATGTCTCTACCGCTCAGTCATCCTCAGGTCTCTACCGCTCAGTCATCCTCAGGTCTCTACCGCTCAGTCATCCTCATGTCTCTACCGCTCAGTCATCCTCATGTCTCTACCACTCAGTCATCCTCAGACCTCTACCACTCAGTCATCCTCATGTCTCTACCACTCAGTCATCCTCATGTCTCTACAACTCAGTCATCCTCAGACCTCTACCACTCAGTCATCCTCAGACCTCTACCACTCAGTCATCCTCAGGCCTCTACCACTCAGTCATCCTCAGGCCTCTACCACTCAGTCATCCTCAGGCCTCTACCACTCAGTCATCCTCAGACCTCTACCACTCAGTCATCCTCAGACCTCTACCACTCAGTCATCCTCATGTCTCTACCACTCAGTCATCCTCATGTCTCTACCACTCAGTCATCCTCATGTCTCTACCACTCAGTCATCCTCATGTCTCTACCACTCAGTCATCCTCATGTCTCTACCACTCAGTCATCCTCATGTCTCTACCACTCAGTCATCCTCATGTCTCTACCAATCAGTCATACTCATGTCTCTACCACTCAGTCATCCTCAGACCTCTACCACTCAGTCATCCTCAGACCTCTACCACTCAGTCATCCTCATGTCTCTACCACTCAGTCATCCTCATGTCTCTACCACTCAGTCATCCTCATGTCTCTACCACTCAGTCATCCTCATGTCTCTACCACTCAGTCATCCTCATGTCTCTACCACTCAGTCATCCTCATGTCTCTACCACTCAGTCATCCTCATGTCTCTACCACTCAGTCATCCTCATGTCTCTACAACTCAGTCATCCTCAGACCTCTACCACTCAGTCATCCTCAGACCTCTACCACTCAGTCATCCTCAGGCCTCTACCACTCAGTCATCCTCAGGCCTCTACCACTCAGTCATCCTCAGGCCTCTACCACTCCAGTCATCCTCAGACCTCTACCACTCAGTCATCCTCAGACCTCTACCACTCAGTCATCCTCATGTCTCTACCACTCAGTCATCCTCATGTCTCTACCACTCAGTCATCCTCATGTCTCTACCACTCAGCCATCCTCATGTCTCTACCACTCAGTCATCCTCAGGCCTCTACCACTCAGTCATCCTTGGTCTCTACCACTCAGTCATCCTCAGGTCTCTACCACTCAGTCATCCTCAGGTCTCTACCACTCAGTCATCCTCAGGTCTCTACCACTCAGCCATCCTCAGGTCTCTACCACTCAGTCATCCTCAGGTCTCTACCACTCAGTCATCCTCAGGTCTCTACCAATCAGCCATCCTCAGGTCTCTACTACTCAGCCACACACACAATGATTGTTAGGTGGAGCGACACAGGGGAACCCAAGAGCAGACTCAGACGAGTTAACATGTCACGGCCGTTGAATGAAAAAATGTCCTCCCACGTCCATTCCTCCTTACCACGCCGCTGGGTCCGTTGTGGTGGGAAGTTCTGTCACGTCCATTCCTCCTTACCACGCCGCTTGGTCCGTTGTGGTGGGAAGTTCTGTCACGTCCATTCCTCCTTACCACGCTACTTGGTCCGTTGTGGTGGGAAGTTCTGTCACGGCCATTGAATGAAGAGCACCAAACTGCTGCGTGGTGAGAGTACATTTTCCTTTTATCAAAAATGTTGCCAACAAAACAAGAAACGAAGAAACAACTGTGAAGCCTACAGGGTAAAGTGCCACTAACAAAAGTCAACTTACCACAAAGAAAGGAGGGCAAAAGGGCTACCTAAGTATGGTTCCCAATCAGAGACAACGATAGACCGCTGTCCCTGATTGAGTACCATACCCGGCCAAAACATAGAAATACAAAATCATAGAAAAACAAAACATAGAATACCCACCCCAAATGACACCCTGACCAAACCAAATAGAGACATTAAAATGCTCTCTAAGGTCACGGTGTAATATTACAGGGATGAATGAACCAACATATTTATTGTAACACAGGGAGATATGGAGTACAGATCTGGGGAAGCTCGGATGAGTTGTAGGAAACCAGATGTGGAGACTGAGGTTGGAGTGAGCAGGCACAGCAGAGTAACAGGATCTTGAGTAATTATAAACAGCTCGACGCATGAACTGACTGAGCAGAGACTACAATCTGGCAGAGTGAACGTGGCAGGACTGAATATTTGTAGAGGTCTTGATTATGGAACAAGTTGCAGCTGGTAGGGATCTGCTCCGACTCCACCACACCTGGCTCCAACCACACAATCACACAGAGAAGGAGAGAGAGAGAGAGAGTACTGGGGGAGTAACTGCAGGTCAAGAAGACACCGGATGAACACAAGAGGGAGTAGCAGGAGCAGATGTGACACTGATACTGACACTCTTCACATACACACATATACATATACACATACACTCATTCAACCACGCTCAGTCACTCAATAGAGTATGAAGCCCTTGTATCTGATTATTTCTGTACAGAAAAAGGGTGACACGCCATACTCTTTTTGTCCAGACAGAGTCAGATATATGGTCTACTCATACTTAGACAGAGGGTCACCAAGCCCAGGCCCCCTAGGGTCCTCCCATACCGCCAGCCCTGTCTTTGACCCCCTAGGGCTCTCACATACCACCGTCCCTGGTCAGGCACCCCTAGGGCCCTCTCATACTCGACGGCCATGGACCCCTAGGGCCCTCCCATACCGCCGGCCCCGGTCCATGCTCCCTAGGTTCCTCCTATACCGCCGGCCCTGGTCCAGGACCACACACATTTAGAAAGCGTCTCAATCCCAAATGACACCTTATCCCCTATATAGTGCACTAACTTTGACCAGGGCCCATAAAGTGCCACTATACAGCATCTTCTAAATGTGTGTTGAGAAACACTCCCTCCTGGTGGAGAACTGAGGAAGTGCACCTGAACCATCTAAACTAGCCACTTATAACAGTATCATTACCATCTGTCTGATATCAAATGGTTCATAGCAAAGTGTTGTTGAAGTGGTTGAAGACAGGTGCAGGTGTATAGAGCTGTAGTCAGTATTATATGAGAGGATCAGAGAGGGTTTTTGTAGAGGAGAGATGGTATAGTGAAACACTGTGCTTCACTAGCAGCACAGAAATACACTGCACTGTCTTCAGCTTCTGTCACTTTGGGAAAATGTAGATACGCCATTTTATTAGCTGCAGCATCTCCACTGACATCAAAACGCCCTTTAAAGGAATCTTCCACAGTTGGACTGGTGTTCCACACATACCCAATGAGTTTCAGAGCAGTGTTTTGGGCTGACTGTTGGTACCACAGTATCATGTCGTATCTTGAAACAGTGTGGCTGCAGGTGAGATTAACTTTGTCTTCAGGTCCTTTTAGTATTGCAGTAGGAGTCTGGTGAACTTTGTCTGTTTGTGACAGCCCTGTGGATGAAAACAGACCATATGAAAGATACAGTATTACTCAGCATATTGACAGCAATATATTTCAGTAGTAAATCTATCTTTCATGAGGGATTTAGTACCTGTCACCCATAGTGGTAGAGTTGCTACATGTATGAGAAGCTTGATCATGTTGATGGTTCTGGAGAGAAGAGTCACATGGACAAGGAGAAAGGGTTTTCAGATAGTCAGAGATGTCATGTCATCTAGTGGGAGTGTCAAATGTATGTCAGCATCCCAAATGGCACCCTATTCCCTTTCTAGTGCACTACTTTAGACCAGAGCCCATAGGGGGAGAGGAGAACAAGTCAACAGAGAAGGGGACCTGAACTGAGCTGCCGGAGGGGAAGGAAATGACATCACTTTGACAGCAGAACTTGTTGATATTCAAGCAAATCCCTTGTTCACCTACAGGTCTCCTGTTCAACTTAAAGGTGTATTGTGGAACATACTGGTATCTACATCATTAAAGGATTTCTCTTTTTATATAGATAGAAATGGAGTAATGGAATATGACATTGTAACATTGCATAATGTATGTTAATGAGTGATGACAGTAAACTGTAAATACTGGTATACTGTACCAGGACAGATATCACCTTATGCCATCATCCATCTGTGTTTATTCATTGGCACTGAGTCAAAGTCAAACCTCAGATGCAGGTGTTCTGAGCCGTGGTCTAATATTACCATCAGACAGGGTTTTAGTAGAGAACAGGAGGAAGTCTACATCACTGTGTTGGCTGGCTGCACAGTAATAAACTGCACTGTGTTCAGGTCCTCTCAGACTCACTAGATGAAGATAAGCCTCTTTCCCACCGTCTCCACTCACATTGAAGTGCTTTTCAAATGATTTCTCCATGGTTATTAACTTGTAATTTGCATAACCAATGAGTTTCATAGCAGTGTCTCCTGCTGACTGTTTGTACCATAGTATCACATAGTAGTTAGGGATCGTATGGCTGCAGGTGAGTTGAACGTCTCCTCCAGGACCTTCTGTTAGTGCCACAGGCCTCTGATGAACCATGCTGCTAAACAACTGCCCTGTGGACAGAGAGAGAAAGGAGAGGAGAGAGGGAGAGAGAGAAGGTGACCGAAGGAGAGGAGATACGGAGAGAGAGAAGAGAGGTTAGAGAAGGTGATAGAGAGAGAGAGAGAGAGAGAGAGAGAGAGAGGAGAGAAAGAGAAGGTGATGAAGAGAGAGAAAAATAGAGAGAGAAGATGAGAGAGAAAGGATATTTTATTCAGTTTGATGACATTCGTAGTGTCGTTAGGCTTCTCATCGTAAGTGATGTAATACCTGTCACCCAGAGTGGTAGAGCTGCCAGGTGAATTAGAACTCTGAACATCATGATGAAGAAAAAGACAATGACGAAGATGATGAATATGCTGAGGAAGACGATGATGATGTGATATGAGTGTCTCCTGGATGAAGCTCTGAGGTGAAAGGAGATAGGCTGTTGTAGTAGCATGTTTCCTTCAGGGTGGTGGATAGTGACAGTGTTAGAGGGAGTGTCAGGAAGCCTGTACTGTAAAGCTTGCTCATAGGACCTCACTGTGAACATGACTGATTACATGATCATGACAATGAACCCATCAGATTAGAAGAACTAGAGTTAGAGGTCCCCCTACAGTATGTGATGAGACCATCAGACATTAGAAGAACTAGAGTTAGAGGTCCCCTACAGTATGTGATGAGACCATCAGACATTAGAAGAACTAGAGTTAGAGGTCCCCCTACAGTATGTGATGAGACCATCAGACATTAGAACAACTAGAGTTAGAGGTCCCCTACAGTATGTGATGAGACCATCAGACATTAGAACAACTAGAGTTAGAGGTCCCCCTACAGTATGTGATGAGACCATCTCTTTACATGTTATATTACATCCTGTTGAAATACTGGGGGTTTGTGTGCAGCTGTACTTGTTGTCTGTATCACTGTGTTCACTCACAGCACAGAAGTACATTCCACTGTCTCTTGTCTCCAACTTCTTCACTGTGAAAGATCCACTCTCAGCTACAGCCTTAACAGTTGGATATTTGTCTTTACTGAAGTCTCCCTGAATAGTCAGCTTGAGAACTGGGAGTAATGAAGACTACCTGCTTCATTCCCTCTCCTGGAAGCTGTCTGTACCAGTACATCTGGAAGTAGCTTGATCCCTTAGTGTGACTGCAGTTCATCAGAGCATCACTTTCTTTCAGTTCCCAGAGTATGGTGGGCGTCTGAGTGACTTCACTCCCCTCAACAAGACCTGTAAGGATACAGTGAGAATGAAATCAACAGAGTTAGGTACAGTTAGACCTGAATACATCAAGACTCAGGAACATATGCTTGGAAACATCAATATCTATAACTAGAGAAGTCCTTCATTGTAAATAATAATTTTGTTCTTAACTTTCCTGGTTAAATAAAAGAAACATTATGAAACTACCTGCAGCACAGAGCAGTGAGACAGTAACAGAGAAGAGACATGTGAACATGTTTGATCACGTTATATGTGAGAGTGCTGGAAAGAGTCTGGTATCAATGTATATAAAACAAGAGGAGTGTCACATAGATGAATAGATGACAATCAGTAGACCAGGTTCCACCATATTCAACATGTCAGTGAAGTGGGAGGGACTGATGATCTGAATACATCATGCTAATTAGTGGTTCAGACTGTAGAGACATTCACATTATTAAAGTTAGAGGTCCCCCTACAGTCCATGATGAGACCATCAGCTCTTTACAGATTATATTCTATCCTATAGAGCTCACCAGCTTGTAGTCCTAAAACACTGAAATGAGTCAGCATTTTCTACCTCTTGTTCGTTGACCCTTACTATGGTATAAATGAAGGGGGAAAAGAATGGGGTTTTGGGAAATAAGGTGTGAAGTTAAAACAGGCTTTGGAGATCTTATACGTTTTGTTCTGTACAATAATTTAAGGATCAGACTTTTTTTTCTGTTTCTCCTGAATCTATCTGCCTGTAGCTCAGGACCTGAAGTAAGAATATACACATTCTGGAAAAGAAACACTTTGAAGTTTGTGGAACTAAGTGGAACTCTGAAATTAATGTATGAGAATAAATTAATTAACACATTATATTATTAATTAACATATCTGGTAAAAGATGATACAAAAAAAAACATGTGTTTTCAAAAAAACATTTTGTTCCATCTTTGAAATGCACGGAAACGCCATACTTTCTGATAGGAGTCTATGTGTATTTTAGATTTTGGCCAGCAGATGGAAGCAATTTTCAGACTGATCCAGTGAAGAATTACATTACCGCACAATATTTTGGATAAAGTCTGCCAGGAGTTTGCCCAAATGTGCCATTTTTGGTCAATTTATTCATTTTCAACTACATAACTATAGAGAACATACACTCCCAGGAATGTAATACATGATAGATCATTAGCTTTTAAACTAAATATCACACATCTAGATCACCGGATGGGGTGGGAGTGGAGCCAGAGACAACAGTGGGGTCAAACTGTAGAACATAAAAATGGATTTTATCAAACAAAACTATGCTACATTTTATCTCTGGACCCTCAGGATGACAAATCACAGCAAGATTACCTAATATAAGTATGTTATTTACCTTCAGAGGTGTATGTATCAAACCAAGTCCCGTGATAAAAGTGTTTTGTTGTTGTGCACTCTCCTCAAACAGTAGCATGGTATTTTTTCACTCTAATAGCTGCTGTTAATTGGACACTGTGGTTAGATTAACAATAATTTAAGCTTTCTGCCAATATAAGACATGTCTATGTCCCGGGAAGTTGGCTGTTGTATACAACGTCATTCTAGTCACATTAGAGCATGATAGCAACAACCGTGTCATGTTTGGGGCAAATCCAATAATACACATTACTGAGTACAACTCTCCATATTTTCAAGCATAGTGGTGGCTGCATCATGTTATGGGTATGCTTGTAATCATTAAGGCCTGGGGAGTTTTTCAGGATAAAAATAAATGGTATGGAGCTAAGCACTCACAAAATCTTAGAGGAAAATCTGGTTCAGTCTGCTTTTCACCAGACACTGGGAGCTGAAACGTACCTTTCAGCAGTACAGTAACCTAAAACACAAGACCAAATCTACACTGAAACGTACCTTTCAGCAGTACAGTAACCTAAAACACAAGGCCAGATCTACACTGGAACGTACCTTTCAGCAGTACAGTAACCTAAAACACAAGGCCAAATCTACACTGGAGTTGCTTTGCTTACCAAGAGTACAGATAATGTTCCTGAGAAGCCAAGTTACAGTTTTGACATAAATCTGCATGAAAATCTATGGCAAGATCTAAAAATGGTTGTCTAGCATTGATTAACATGAAGAAGGCACAGTGATGCCAAAATGTTGGTAAATCCCCAATAAATTACTGGGAGTTTACATATGGAGTGTGCGACTGTCTTTATTTGATAGTTTATAGCATTGATTAACAACCAATTTAACAGAGCTTGAAGATTTTTTGAAAATGACAATGGGAAAATATTGCACAATCCAGTTGTGGAAAGCTCGTAGAGAGTTACCTAGAAAGAATCACAGCTGTAATTGCTGCCAAAGTTGCTTCTACAAAGTAGTGATACCTAGAAATACTCACAGCTGTAAGGTGCTTTTACAAAGTATTGATTCAGGGGTGTGGATACTTACGTAACTGGGATATTTCTGTATTTCATTTTCAATGCTTTTGCAAAATATTTCTAAAAACATGTTTTCACTTTTTCTTTAAGGGGTCCATTTTGAATTCAGGCTCTTACACAACTAAATCTATTTAGTCCATTTTGAATTCAGGCTCTTACACAACTAAATCTATTTAGTCCATTTTGAATTCAGGCTCTTACACAACTAAATCTATTTAGTCCATTTTGAATTCAGGCTCTTACACAACTAAATCTATTTAGTCCATTTTGAATTCAGGCTCTTAAACACAGTCCATTTTGAATTCAGGCTCTTACAAATCTATTTAGTCCATTTTGAATTCAGGCTCTTACACAACTAAATCTATTTAGTCCATTTTGAATTCAGGCTCTTACACAACTAAATCTATTTAGTCCATTTTGAATTCAGGCTCTTACACAACTAAATCTATTTAGTCCATTTTGAATTCAGGCTCTTACACAACTAAATCTATTTAGTCCATTTTGAATTCAGGCTCTTACACAACTAAATCTATTTAGTCCATTTTGAATTCAGGCTCTTACACAACTAAATCTATTTAGTCCATTTTGAATTCAGGCTCTTACACAACTAAATCTATTTAGTCCATTTTGAATTCAGGCTCTTACACAACTAAATCTATTTAGTCCATTTTGAATTCAGGCTCTTACACAACTAAATCTATTTAGTCCATTTTGAATTCAGGCTCTTACACAACTAAATCTATTTAGTCCATTTTGAATTCAGGCTCTTACACAACTAAATCTATTTAGTCCATTCAGGCTCTTACACAACTAAATCTATTTAGTCCATTTTGAATTCAGGCTCTTACACAACTAAATCTATTTAGTCCATTTTGAATTCAGGCTCTTACACAACTAAATCTATTTAGTCCATTTTGAATTCAGGCTCTTACACAACTAAATCTATTTAGTCCATTTTGAATTCAGGCTCTTACACAACTAAATCTATTTAGTCCATTTTGAATTCAGGCTCTTACACAACTAAATCTATTTAGTCCATTTTGAATTCAGGCTCTTACACAACTAAATCTATTTAGTCCATTTTGAATTCAGGCTCTATTTTGAATTCAGGCTCACAACTAAATCTATTTAGTCCATTTTGAATTCAGGCTCTTACACAACTAAATCTATTTAGTCCATTTTGAATTCAGGCTCTTACACAACTAAATCTATTTAGTCCATTTTGAATTCAGGCTCTATTTTCCACAACTAAATCTATTTAGTCCATTTTGAATTCAGGCTCTTACACAACTAAATCTATTTAGTCCATTTTGAATTCAGGCTCTTACACAACTAAATCTATTTAGTCCATTTTGAATTCAGGCTCTTACACTAAACTATTTAGTAAATCTATTTAGTCCATTTTGAATTCAGGCTCTTACACAACTAAATCTATTTAGTCCATTTTGAATTCAGGCTCTTACACAACTAAATCTATTTAGTCCATTTTGAATTCAGGCTCTTACACAACTAAATCTATTTAGTCCATTTTGAAACTTAAATCTATTTAGTCCATTTTGAATTCAGGCTCTTCTAAATCTATTTAGTCCAGGCTCTTACACAACTAAATCTATTTAGTCCATTTTGAATTCAGGCTCTTACACAACTAAAATCTATTTAGTCCATTTTGAATTCAGCTCTTACACAACTAAATCTATTTAGTCCATTTTGAATTCAGGCTCTTACACAACTAAATCTATTTAGTCCATTTTGAATTCAGGCTCTTACACAACTAAATCTATTTAGTCCATTTTGAATTCAGGCTCTTACACAACTAAATCTATTTAGTCCAAATCTATTTACACAACTAAATCTATTTAGTCCATTTTGAATTCAGGCTCTTACACAACTAAATCTATTTAGTCCATTTTGAATTCAGGCTCTTACACAACTAAATCTATTTAGTCCATTTTGAATTCAGGCTCTTACACAACTAAATCTATTTAGTCCATTTTGAATTCAGGCTCTTACACAACTAAATCTATTTAGTCCATTTTGAATTCAGGCTCTTACACAACTAAATCTCCATTTTTTAGGCTCCAATCTATTTTTGAATTCAGTCCATTTTCTTACACAACTAAATCTATTTAGTCCATTTTGAATTCAAGCTCTTCTATGGCATACATAACCATATCATCTGCATACAGATTAATATGAAGGGATTTAATACAAAGACCAATATTATTAATATGAAGAGTAAAGAGAAATGGTCCCAATACTGACCCCTGTGGAACACCTAATATCCAGGAAACTAGACTCAACACCATCACACACATTGTGTCCTGTCTGTCAGATAGCTCTTAAACCATTTGCAAGACTTATTGTCCAGGCCCATTTCAGATAGTTTATGAATGAGTAGGGAATGGTCAATGGCGTTGAATGCCTAGGGAAAGTCTATTTTCCCCGAAGTATGTAATGTCACGTATTACTTATGGCTAGGATGTGGGGATTGATCTCGGGCTGATTCCGGTGAGAGTAATCTGGCCCAAATGTATTACTTGGTGCTCGGGCATTTCATTATTTTTTTTCTCCATATTTTCTCATTGTCTCTGTGATCAAAAAATACAATTAACATTTCAATTAAATTCTTTAAGAGTCCTGTGTAGTATTTTAGTATTTTGATACGTTGAGCAAGGCAACTGATAAACATTAAGAACTTTGTGGAGGGAGCCTCCCTAGTGGGGCAGCGGTCTAAGACACTGCTATCAGTCTCTAGGTTTACCCCATCATGGTAAATATATCAGAGCAGCTTCAGTCTCTAGGTTTACCCCATCATGGTAAATATATCAGAGCAGCTTCAGTCTCTAGGTTTACCCCATCATGGTAAATATATCAGAGCAGCTTCAGTCTCTAGTATACCCCATTGGGTAGATATATCAGAGCAGTTTCACCTGCCGATACCACAGTATGGTGTTGTAGCTGGGGAGAGTGTGTTCCACCTGCTAATACCACAGTATGGTGTGGTAGCTGGGGAGAGTGTGCTTCACCTGCTGATACCACAGTATGGTGTTGTAGCCACCACTCAGCCACACACACTGATACTGACACACTTCACATACACACATACACACACACTCATTCACCCATGCTCAGTCACTCACTACAATATGTAGCCCTTGTATCTGATCATCTCTGGACAGAGAAAGGATAAGGCCCCACCCAGCCACATTCCCTGGCCCTGGCCCCCAGGGCCCTCCCACACAAAATTCCCTGGCCCAGGCTCCCAAGGTCCCTCCCATACCACATTCCCTGGCCCCCAGGGCACTCCCACACCAAATTCCCTGGCCCAGGCTCCCTAGGTCCCTCCCATATCACATTCCATAGCCCAGGCCACCTAGAGCCCTCCAACACCACCGGCCCTGTCTCAGACCCCCTAAGGCCCTCCCATGCCACCGGCACTGCCTCAGGCCCCGTAGGGCCATCCCATACAACCAGGCCCTGGTCCAGGAACCCATACTGTCCCAAGTGACACCCTATTCCTTATATAGGGCACTAACCAAAGCCCATAAAGTGCCACGATACAGCATCTTCTAAATGTGTGTTGAGAAACACTCCCTCCTGGTGGAGAACTGAGGAAGTGCACCTGAACCATCTAAACTAGCCACTTATAACAGTATCATTACCATCTGTCTGATATCAAATGGTTCATAGCAAAGTGTTGTTGAAGTGGTTGAAGACAGGTGCAGGTGTATAGAGCTGTAGTCAGTATTATATGAGAGGATCAGAGAGGGTTTTTGTAGAGGAGAGAGGGTATAGTGAAACACTGTGCTTCACTAGCAGCACAGAAATACACTGCACTGTCTTCAGCTTCTGTCACTTTGGGAAAATGTAGATACGCCATTTTATTAGTTGTAGCATCTCCACTGACATCAAAACGCCCTTTAAAGGAATCTTCCACCGTTGGACTGGTGTATCTCACATACCCAATGAGTTTCAGAGCAGTGTTTTGGGCTGACTGTTGGTACCACAGTATCATGTAGTAATTTGGATCAGTGTGGCTGCAGGTGAGATTAACTTTGTCTTCAGGTCCTTTTAGTATTGCAGTAGGAGTCTGGTGAACTTTGTCTGTTTGTGACAGCCCTGTTGATGAAAACAGACCATCTGAAATATACAGTATTACTCAGCATATTGACAGCAATATATTTCAGTAGTAAATCTATCTTTCATGAGGGATTTAGTACCTGTCACCCATAGTGGTAGAGTTGCTACATGTATGAGAAGCTTGATCATGTTGATGGTTCTGGAGAGAAGAGTCACATGGACAAGGAGAAAGGGTTTTCAGATAGTCAGAGATGTCATGTCATCTAGTGGGAGTGTCAAATGTATGTCAGCATCCCAAATGGCACCCTATTCCCTTTCTAGTGCACTACTTTAAACCAGAGTCTTATGGCACCCTATTCCCTATATAGTGCACAACTTTAGACCACAGCCAGTAGGGGTGAAAAGAGAAAAACGCAATAGAGTTGAGTAGAACTGAGCTGCCGGAGGGGAAGGAAATGACATCATGATGTGCATTGATATTCAAAACAGATGCATAGTTCCCCCGAAACTCTGTTTGACAAAAATGTGCATTGTAGAACAAACCGGAACATAGTGGTTTGTAGCAGGTGTGCTGGGTGTTGATGTGCCCAGGACATCTATAATGGTTTATAACAGGTGTACTGGGTGTTGATGTGCCCAGGACATCTATAGTGGTTTATAACAGGTGTACTGGGTGTTGATGTGCCCAGGACATCTATAGTGGTTTATAACAGGTGTGCTGGTTGTTTATGTGCCCAGGACATCTATAATGGTTTATAGCAGGTGTACTGGGTGTTGATGTGCCCAGGACATCTATAGTGGTTTATAGCAGGTGTACTGGGTGTTGATGTGCCCAGGACATCTATAGTGGTTTATAACAGGTGTGCTGGGTGTTGATGTGCCCAGGACATCTATAGTGGTTTATAACAGGTGTGCTGGTTGTTTATGTGCCCAGGACATCTATAATGGTTTATAGCAGGTGTACTGGGTGTTGATGTGCCCAGGACATCTATAGTGGTTTATAGCAGGTGTACTGGGTGTTGATGTGCCCAGGACATCTATAGTGGTTTATAACAGGTGTACTGGGTGTTGATGTGCCCAGGACATCTATAGTGGTTTATAACAGGTGTACTGGGTGTTGATGTGCCCAGGACATCTATAGTGGTTTATAACAGGTGTACTGGGTGTTGATGTGCCCAGGACATCTATAGTGGTTTATAACAGGTGTACTGGGTGTTGATGTGCCCAGGACATCTATAGTGGTTTATAACAGGTGTGCTGGGTGTTGATGTGCCCAGGACATCTATAGTGGTTTATAACAGGTGTGCTGGGTGTTGATGTACCCAGGACATCTATAGTGGTTTATAACAGGTGTGCTGGTTGTTTATGTGCCCAGGACATCTATAATGGTTTATAACAGGTGTACTGGGTGTTGATGTGCCCAGGACATCTATAGTGGTTTATAACAGGTGTACTGGGTGTTGATGTGCCCAGGACATCTATAGTGGTTTATAACAGGTGTACTGGGTGTTGATGTACCCAGGACATCTATAGTGGTTTATAACAGGTGTACTGGGTGTTGATGTACACTACAGTTAAGGAGTATAGGATCAGAGGGTTTTTGTAGAGGAGAGGAGGTTCTCTACATCACTGTGTTTTGCTGGCTGCACAGTAATACACTGCACTGTTTTCAGGGTCTGACAGAAGCTGAAGTGAGGCTTCTATCTCTCCATCTCCACGGATTTCAAAGTGCTCTTTGAATTGATCTTCAATTGTTGGATTCTTATAAAACGCAAATCCAATCAGTTTCAGATTAGTATCAGCTATTGACTGCTGGTACCACAATATAGTATTGTATGAACTGATAGCATGGCTGCATTTGATTATCACTGTAACATTGGGACTTTCCAATAGTTCTGAGGGAACCTGGAGGACTTTACTGCCCAGAGAACTTCCTGTGAAGAAAACAAGAGATTCATATTTAAACAGACTGATTCATCAGACACAAGACTATTAGCAGGGAGTGTTTTCAGGATGAACAGACATTCTACAGACATGTTGTTATTACCTGTGATCCAGAACAATGAGAGGGTGAACGTGATGAAACCTCTGATCATGATGACTGACTCAAATTGATGAAAAACTGACATGATGATGATGATGACGATGTTGATGTTTCCTCAGTGGAGGAGAGATATGAGTGTCTCCTGGATGAAGCCCTGAGATGAAAGGAGAGGGGCTGATGTAGTAGCATATTTTATTTAGGGTGGTGGTTAGTGGGAGTGTCAGAACGTCTGTACCATAATGTTTGCTCATAGGACCTCACAGTGAACCTTTCTGATCATGACAATGAAATGAGACAGACATTATTAGATGTAGAGTTAGAGGTCCCCCTACAGTACATGATGAGACCATCACCTCTTCAGATATTATCTGCTGTCCTATATCAACACTGGGGGTTTAGTGCAGCTGTACTTGTTATATTATATCAACACTGGGGGTTTAGTTCAGCTGTACTTGTTATATTATATCAGCACTGGGGGTTTAGTTCGGCTGTACTTGTTATATTATATCAACACTGGGGGTTTAGTGTAGCTGTACTTGTTGTCTGTATCACTCTGTTGACTCACAGCACAGAAATACCTGCCACTGTCTCCTGCCTCCAACTTCTTCATTATGAAATATCCACTTTTTAAATACAGTCTTGGTCGCTATGAATTTGGAGAACAGGTCGTCTGCTTCCCACCAGACACAGGGAGATTAACTCACCTTTTAGCAGGACAATAACCTAAAACACAAGGCCACACATACACTGGAGTTGCTTACCCAGAAGACACAGGGAGATTAACTCACCTTTCAGCAGGACAATAACCTAAAACACAAGGCCACACATACACTGGAGTTGCTTACCAATAAGGCCGTTCCTGAGTGGCTGTGTTACAGTGTTGAATTAAATCGATTTGAAAATCTATTGCAGAATTATGGGCCTGAAAAGTTAAGCTCATAAAACCGCATAATAAGTTATATAATTATACCTGTACACCAAAGTAGTGTGACAGAGAATATGAGGAGGAGTGTGATCATCATGTCAGATCACAGCGCAAGAAACAGATCAGAGAGAGAGACAGTAGACAGGTGAACCCACATCCATCATGGCCAAATACCACCAGGGTAGGCAGGTCACATGCCCAGGGGCCCTGATTTCCACAGGGCCACATTGATTTTGTTAGTCATTCTCACTCAGATATCATATTAGCATGGCATACGTCATTACAAAATGTGTAGAATTGCAGGAATTTATCTGTAAATGAAAGAAAACATTATCTATGCCCCATGGCAAAATGAGTAGAATTGCAGAAAACTTGTTTTAATAGTCCTATGCAGACGTAATTATCTCAATATCAAATCCTTTCGGGACAACAATAAGAACATTACCGTGATTGCTTTCAACTAAAATGTTCAAAAATAAGACAAAAATAGCTTCTTAGCAAAGAGCAATTTGTCAAGAAGGAATTTTGCTATGATTGTCTGGAAGTGGCCTGAGTAGAGAGGGGGGACGCTGAACATGTGCTGTTATTGGCAGAGAGGTTTAGAACTCTCTTTCTGATTGGTCTTTTAACTGATTTTACTGCAAGGTGATGTCACAGTGGAACACCAAAACACGCTGGCATTTCAGGCGTTCTTTTCAAACAGCTCTTACACTAAATGGGCATTATCATAATGTTCATGATTTCACAGTATTACTTCAACCTCATAGTGTGGAAATATATATCAAACACAACAACATTTTGTTTTTGAATGCACTGGCCCTTTAAAACAGCAACATGTTCTGTACTCGACATGGCAAAATGTGTAGAATCGACAGAAATTTACTTTAAAACCAAAAAATGTCTCTCCAGCCACTAAAATGTTTTGTCGCTAGGATGGGGTCCCCCAGCCAAATCTCGCTTAGGTCCCCAAAAGGCTAGAGAAACAGGATGTGACATTGTAACCACATATTTTACGTGAATTTGTAAGGACACTAAACTGTAAATACTGTTATACTGTACCAAGCCATAATCTATCTGTTTATTCATTGGCTCTGAGCCAAACTCCAACCTCAGATACAGGTGTTGTGATCACTGCTCATAGTTTTCAATCAGACAGGGTTTTAGTAGAGAACAGGAGGATGTCTACATCACTGTGTTGGCTGGCTGCACAGTAATAAACTGCACTGTGTTCAGGTCCTCTCAGACTCACTAGATGAAGATAAGCCTCTTTCCCACTGTCTCCACTCACATTGAAGTGCTTGTCAAATGATTTCTCCATGGTTATTGACTTGGTATATGCATAACCAATGAGTTTCATAGCAGTGTCTCCTGCTGACTGTTTGTACCATAGTATCATGTAGTAGTTAGGGATCGTATGGCTGCAGGTGAGTTGAACGTCTCCTCCAGGACCTTCTGTTAGTGCCACAGGCCTCTGATGAACCATGCTACTAAACAACTGCCATGAGTTAGAGGTCCCGCCACAGTATGGGATGAGACCATCAGACATTAGAATAACTAGAGTTAGAGGTCCCCTACAGTATGTGATGAGACCATCAGACATTAGAATAACTAGAGTTAGAGGTCCCCTACAGTATGTGATGAGACCATCAGACATTAGAACAACTAGAGTTAGAGGTCCCCCTACAGTATGGGATGAGACCATCAGACATTAGAATAACTAGAGTTAGAGGTCCCCTACAGTACGTGATGAGACCATCAGACATTAGAACAACTAGAGTTAGAGGTCCCCTACAGTATGTGATGAGACCATCAGACATTAGAAGAACTAGAGTTAGAGGTCCCCTACAGTATGTGATGAGACCATCAGACATTAGAACAACTAGAGTTAGAGGTCCCCCTACAGTATGTGATGAGACCATCAGACATTAGAAGAACTAGAGTTAGAGGTCCCCTACAGTATGTGATGAGACCATCAGACATTAGAACAACTAGAGTTAGAGGTCCCCCTACAGTATGTGATGAGACCATCAGACATTAGAACAACTAGAGTTAGAGGTCCCCTACAGTATGTGATGAGACTATCTCTCTACATATTATATTACATCCTATTGAAATACTGGGGGTTTTGTGCAGCTGTACTTGTTGTCTGTATCACTGTGTTCACTCACAGCACAGAAGTACATTCCACTGTCTCCAGTCTCCAACTTCTTCACTGTGAAAGATCCACTCTTAGCTGTAGTTTTAACTTTTGCATATTTGTCTTCACTGAAGGCTCCATAGTCTGGTATGTTATAAGTACTTGTGTAAACTACCTGCTTTATTCCCTCTCCTGGAAGCTGTCTGTACCAGTACATCTGGAAGTAGCTTGATCCCTTAGTGTGACTGCAGTTCATCAGAGCATCACTTTCTTTCAGTTCCCAGAGTATGGTGGGTGTCTGATTGACTTCACTCCCCTCAACAAGACCTGTAAGGACACAGTGAGAATGAAATCAATAGAGTTAGGTACAGTTAGACCTGAACACATCAAGACTCAGGTGAAGTCCACATATGCTTGGAAACATCAATATCTTTAACTAGAGAAGTCCTTCATTGTAAATAATAATTTTGTTCTTAACTTTCCTGGTTAAATAAATGAAACATTATGAAACTACCTGCAGCACAGAGCAGTGAGACAGTAACAGAGAAGAGAAATGTGAACATGTTTGATCACGTTATATGTGAGAGTGCTGGAAAGAGTCTGGTATCAATGTATATAAAACAAGAGGAGTGTCACATAGATGAATAGATGACAATCCGTAGACCAGGTTCCACCATATTCAACATGTCAGTGAAGTGGGAGGGTCTGATGATCTGAATACATCATGCTAATTAGTGGTTCAGACTGTAGAGACATTCACATTATTAAAGTTAGAGGTCCCCCTACAGTCCATGATGAGACCATCAGCTCTTTACAGATTATATTCTATCCTATAGAGCTCACCAGCTTGTAGTCCTAAAACACTGAAATGAGTCAGCATTTTCTACCTCTGGTTTGTTGACCATTGCTATGGGAGAAATGAAGGGTGAAAATAATGGGGTTTTGTGATATAAGGTCTGAAGTTAACACAGGCTTTGGAGATCTTATATGTTTTGGTCTGTACAATAACTTCTAATTTTTTCCCCTCAAAAATGAATAATCTTTGAAATGCAAGACAAATGCCATAGTTTCAGATTGGAGTCTAGCTGTTATTTGGATTTTGGCCACCAGATGGCAGTTGTGTGTGTGCAAAGTTTCAGACTGATCCAGTGAAGAATTACATTACTGCACAATATTTTGTATCAAGTCTGTCAGGAGTTTGACCGAATGTGCCATTTCAATGTGCCATTGATACATTTTCAAGTACATAACTATAGAGATCATAGAACAATTATATGGTAATAACAACTGTAAGTTTACAGACTCCCAGAAATGTCATACATGATGGATTTATACACATTCACACATCTAGATGGCCGTACGCGGTGGGTTTGGAGCCAGAGACAGCAGTGGGGTCAAACTGTCGAACATAAAACTGGATTTTATAAAACAAAACTATTCTATATTTTATCTCTGGGACCCTCAGGATGAACAATCAGAGCCAGATCACTGAATGTAAGTACATTATTTACCTTCAGAGGTGTATGTATCAAACCAATTCCCGTGATAAAAGTGTTTTGTTGTTGTGCACTCTCCTCAAACAATATCCTGGTATTTTTTCACTCTAATAGCTGCTGTTAATTGGAGACTGCAGTTAGATTAACAATAATTTAAGCTTTCTGCCAATATAAGACAGATTCTACCAGCCAGAAACAGAGACAGAGACAGATTCTACCAGCCATAGAAACAGAGACAGATTCTACCAGCCAACAGAGACAGGTTTCCTCACAGAGACAGATTCTACCAGCCATAGAGACAGAGACAGATTCTACCAGCCATAGAAACAGAGACAGATTCTACCAGCCAAAGAGACAGAGACAGATTCTACCAGCCAAAGAGACAGAGACAGGTTTACCAGAGACACAGAGACAGATTCTACCAGCCAAAGAGATAGAGACAGATTCTACCAGCCAAGAGACAGAGACAGATTCTACCAGCCAAGAAACAGACAGGATTCTACCAGCCTTAGAAACAGAGCCAGGTTCTACCAGCCTTAGAGACAGAGACAGATTCTACCAGCCTTAGAGACAGAGACAGATTCTACCAGCCTTAGAAACAGAGCCAGGTTCTACCAGCCTTAGAAACAGAGCCAGGTTCTACCAGCCTTTAGAAACAGAGACAGGTTCTACCAGCCATAGAGACAGAGACAGGTTCTACCAGCCATAGAGACAGAGACAGATTCTACCAGCCATAGAAACAGAGACAGATTCTACCAGCCATAGAAACAGAGACAGATTCTACCAGCCAAAGAGACAGAGACAGATTCTACCAGCCAAAGAGACAGAGACAGATTCTACCAGCCAAAGAGACGATTCTACCAGCCATAGAGACAGATTCTACCAGCCATAGAGAGACAGATTCTACCAGCCAGGATTCTTCCCAGATTCAGCCTTAGAGACAGAGACAGATTCTACCAGCCATAGAGACAGGTTCCCTCTGCCTTAGAGACAGAGACAGATTCTACCAGCCATAGAAACAGAGACAGGTTCTACTCAGCCTTAGAGACAGAGACAGGTTCTACCAGCCTTAGAGACAGAGACAGACAGATTCTACCAGCCAAAGAGACAGAGACAGCCAGATTCTACCAGAGATTCTACCAGCCACAGAGACAGATTCTACCAGTTAGAAACAGAGACAGATTCTACCAGCCCAAAGAGACAGATTCTACCAGCCATAGAAACAGAGACAGGTTCCCTCAGCCTTAGAGTACCAGCCAGAGACAGATTCTACCAGCCAAAGACAGAGACAGATTCTACCAGCCATAGAAACAGAGACAGATTCTACCAGCCAAAGAGACAGAGACAGATTCTACCAGCCATAGACAGAGACAGGTTCTACCAGCCATAGAGACAGAGACAGGTTCCCTCAGCCATAGAGACAGAGACAGATTCTACCAGCCATAGAGACAGAGACAGATTCTACCAGCCAAAGAGACAGACAGATTCTACCAGCCAAGAGACAGAGACAGATTGTACCAGCCATAGAGACAGATTGTACCAGCCATAGAGACAGATTGTACCAGCCAAAGAGACAGATTCTACCAGCCATAGAAACAGAGACAGATTCTACCAGCCAAAGAGACAGAGACAGATTCTACCAGCCAAAGAGACAGAGACAGGTTCTACCAGCCATAGACACAGAGACAGATTCTACCAGCCAAAGAGATAGAGACAGATTCTACCAGCCAGGTTCCCTCAGCCATAGAGACAGAGACAGATTCTACCAGCCATAGAAACAGACAGGTTCCCTCAGCCTTAGAGACAGAGACAGATTCTACCAGCCATAGAAACAGAGACAGGTTCCCTCAGCCTTAGAGACAGAGACAGATTCTATCAGCCATAGAAACAGAGACAGATTCTACCAGCCAAAGAGACAGAGAGATTCTACCAGCCACAGAGACAGAGAGATTCTACCAGCCATAGAAACAGAGACAGATTCTACCAGCCATAGAGACAGATTCTACCAGCCAAAGAGACAGATTCTACCAGCCATAGAAACAGAGACAGATTCTACCAGCCAAAGAGACAGAGACAGATTCTACCAGCCAAAGAGACAGAGACAGATTCTACCAGCCATAGAGACAGAGACAGATTCTACCAGCCAAAGAGACAGAGACAGATTCTACCAGCCAAAGAGACAGAGATTCTACCAGCCAAAGAGACAGAGACAGATTCTACCAGCCAAAGAGACAGAGACAGATTCTACCAGCCAAAGAGACAGAGACAGATTCTACCAGCCAAAGAGACAGAGAGATTCTACCAGCCATAGAGACAGAGCCAGGTTCCCTCAGCCTTAGAGACAGAGACAGATTCTACCAGCCATAGAAACAGAGACAGGTTCCCTCTGCCTTAGAGACAGAGACAGATTCTACCAGCCATAGAAACAGAGACAGGTTCCCTCAGCCTTAGAGACAGAGACAGGTTCCCTCAGCCTTAGAGACAGAGACGAGACAGATTCTACCAGCCAAAGAGACAGAGACAGATTCTACCAGCCATAGAGACAGAGACAGATTCTACCAGCCATAGAGACACAGATTCTACCAGCCACAGAGACAGAGAGATTCTACCAGCCATAGAAACAGAGAGACATAGAGATAGATTCTACCAGCCAAAGAGACAGATTCTACCAGCCATAGAGACAGAGACAGGTTTCCTCAGCATTAGAGACAGATTGTACCAGCCATAGAGACAGATTGTACCAGCCATAGAGACAGATTGTACCAGCCAAAGAGACAGATTCTACCAGCCATAGAAACAGAGACAGATTCTACCAGCCAAAGAGACAGAGACAGATTCTACCAGCCAAAGAGACAGAGGCAGGTTCTACCAGCCTTAGAGACAGAGACAGGTTCCCTCAGCCATAGAGACAGAGACAGATTCTACCAGCCATAGAGACAGAGACAGATTCTACCAGCCTTAGAGACAGAGACAGATTCTGCCAGCCAAAGAGACAGAGACAGATTCTACCAGCCATAGACACAGAGACAGGTTCCCTCAGCCTTAGAGACAGAGACAGATTCTACCAGCCATAGAGACAGAGACAGATTCTACCAGCCAAAGAGACAGATTCTACCAGCCATAGAAACAGAGACAGATTCTACCAGCCAAAGAGACAGAGACAGATTCTACCAGCCAAAGAGACAGAGACAGATTCTACCAGCCAAAGAGACAGAGAGATTCTACCAGCCATAGAGACAGAGCCAGGTTCCCTCAGCCTTAGAGACAGAGACAGATTCTACCAGCCATAGAAACAGACAGGTTCCCTCTGCCTTAGAGACAGAGACAGATTCTACCAGCCATAGAAACAGAGACAGGTTCCCTCAGCCTTAGAGACAGAGACAGGTTCCCTCAGCCTTAGAGACAGAGACGAGACAGATTCTACCAGCCAAAGAGACAGAGACAGATTCTACCAGCCATAGAAACAGAGACAGATTCTGCCAGCCAAAGAGACAGAGACAGATTCTACCAGCCATAGACACAGAGACAGGTTCCCTCAGCCATAGAGACAGAGACAGATTCTACCAGCCATAGAGACAGAGACAGATTCTACCAGCCTTAGAGACAGAGACAGATTCTGCCAGCCAAAGAGACAGAGACAGATTCTACCAGCCATAGACACAGAGACAGGTTCCCTCAGCCTTAGAGACAGAGACAGATTCTACCAGCCATAGAGACAGAGACAGATTCTACCAGCCAAAGAGACAGATTCTACCAGCCATAGAAACAGAGCCAGGTTCTACCAGCTTTAGAAACAGAGCCAGGTTCAACCAGCCTTAGAGACAGAGACAGGTTCTACCAGCCAAAGAGACAGAGACAGTTTCTACCAGCCATAGAGACAGAGACAGATTCTAACAGCCATAGAAACAGAGACAGATTCTACCAGCCATAGAAACAGAGACAGATTCTACCACCATAGAGACAGAGACAGGTTCACTCAGCCTTAGAGACAGAGACAGATTCTACCAGCCATAGAAACAGAGACAGAGACAGATTCTACCAGCCATAGAACAGAGACAGATTCTGCCAGCCAGCCAGATTCTACCAGCCATAGACACAGAGACAGGTTCCCAGCCAAAGAGACAGAGACAGATTCTACCAGCCAAAGAGACAGAGACAGATTCTACCAGCCTTAGAGACAGAGACAGATTCTACCAGCCATAGAAACAGAGACAGATTCTACCAGCCAAAGAGACAGAGACAGATTCTACCAGCCAAAGAGACAGAGACAGATTCTACCAGCCAAAGAGACAGAGATATTCTACCAGCCATAGAGACAGAGCCAGGTTCCCTCAGCCTTAGAGACAGAGACAGATTCTACCAGCCTTAGAGACAGAGACAGATTCTGCCAGCCAAAGAGACAGAGACAGATTCTACCAGCCATAGACACAGAGACAGGTTCCCTCAGCCTTAGAGACAGAGACAGATTCTACCAGCCAAAGAGACAGAGACAGATTCTACCAGCCAAAGAGACAGATTCTACCAGCCATAGAGACAGAGACAGATTCTACCAGCCAAAGAGACAGAGACAGATTCTACCAGCCAAAGAGACAGAGACAGATTCTACCAGCCAAAGAGACAGAGAGATTCTACCAGCCATAGAGACAGAGCCAGGTTCCCTCAGCCTTAGAGACAGAGACAGATTCTACCAGCCATAGAAACAGACAGGTTCCCTCTGCCTTAGAGACAGAGACAGATTCTACCAGCCATAGAAACAGAGACAGGTTCCCTCAGCCTTAGAGACAGAGACAGGTTCCCTCAGCCTTAGAGACAGAGACAGATTCTATCAGCCATAGAAACAGAGACAGATTCTACCAGCCAAAGAGACAGAGACAGATTCTACCAGCCATAGAAACAGAGACAGATTCTACCAGCCATAGAGACAGATTCTACCAGCCATAGACACAGAGACAGGTTCTACCAGCCTTAGAAAGAGACAGATTCTACCAGCCATAGAGACAGAGACAGCCAGCCTTAGAGACAGAGACAGATTCTACCAGCCATAGAGACAGAGACAGATTCTACCAGCCAAAGAGACAGATTCTACCAGCCAAGAGACAGAGACAGATTCTACCAGCCAAAGAGACAGAGACAGATTCTACCAGCCAAAGAGACAGAGACAGATTCTACCAGCCAAAGAGACAGAGCCAGATTCTACCAGCCATAGAGACAGAGCCAGGTTCCCTCAGCCTTAGAGACAGAGACAGATTCTACCAGCCATAGAGACACAGCCTTAGAGACAGAGACAGGTTCCCTCAGCCTTAGAGACAGAGACGAGACAGATTCTACCAGCCAAAGAGACAGAGACAGATTCTACCAGCCATAGAAACAGAGACAGATTCTGCCAGCCAAAGAGACAGAGACAGATTCTACCAGCCATAGACACAGAGACAGGTTCCCTCAGCCTTAGAGACAGAGACAGATTCTACCAGCCAAAGAGACAGAGACAGATTCTACCAGCCAAAGAGACAGAGACAGATTCTACCAGCCAAAGAGACAGAGAGATTCTACCAGCCAAAGAGACAGAGACAGATTCTACCAGCCAAAGAGACAGAGACAGATTCTACCAGCCAAAGAGACAGAGACATATTCTACCAGCCATAGAGACAGAGCCAGGTTCCCTCAGCCTTAGAGACAGAGACAGATTCTACCAGCCTTAGAGAGACAGATTCTACCAGCCAGAGACAGATTCTACCAGCCAAAGAGACAGAGACAGTTCTACCAGCCTTAGAGACAGAGACAGGTTCCCTCAGCCTTAGAGACAGAGACAGATTCTACCAGCCAAAGAGACAGAGACAGATTCTACCAGCCAAAGAGACAGATTCTACCAGCCATAGAAACAGAGACAGATTCTACCAGCCAAGAGACAGAGACAGATTCTACCAGCCAAAGAGACAGAGACAGATTCTACCAGCCAAAGAGACAGACAGATTCTACCAGCCATAGAGACAGAGCCAGGTTCCCTCAGCCTTAGAGACAGAGACAGATTCTACCAGCCATAGAAACAGACAGGTTCCCTCTGCCTTAGAGACAGAGACAGATTCTACCAGCCATAGAAACAGAGACAGGTTCCCTCAGCCTTAGAGACAGAGACAGGTTCCCTCAGCCTTAGAGACAGAGACGAGACAGATTCTACCAGCCAAAGAGACAGAGACAGATTCTACCAGCCACAGAGACAGAGAGATTCTACCAGCCATAGAAACAGAGACAGATTCTACCAGCCATAGAGACAGATTCTACCAGCCAAAGACACAGATTCTACCAGCCATAGAAACAGAGACAGGTTCCCTCAGCATTAGAGACAGAGACAGATTGTACCAGCCATAGAGACAGATTCTACCAGCCAAAGACACAGATTCTACCAGCCATAGAAACAGAGACAGATTCTACCAGCCAAAGAGACAGAGACAGATTCTACCAGCCAAAGAGACAGAGGCAGGTTCTACCAGCCTTAGAGACAGAGACAGGTTCCCTCAGCCATAGAGACAGAGACAGATTCTACCAGCCATAGAGACAGAGACAGATTCTACCAGCCTTAGAGACAGAGACAGATTCTGCCAGCCAAAGAGACAGAGACAGATTCTACCAGCCATAGACACAGAGACAGGTTCCCTCAGCCTTAGAGACAGAGACAGATTCTACCAGCCATAGAGACAGAGACAGATTCTACCAGCCATAGAGACAGAGACAGATTCTACCAGCCTTAGAGACAGAGACAGATTCTACCAGCCAAAGAGACAGAGACAGGTTCTTCCAGCCAGAGACACAGAGACAGATTCTACCAGCCAAAGAGACAGAGACAGATTCTACCAGCCATAGAAACAGACAGGTTCCCTCAGCCTTAGAGACAGAGACAGATTCTACCAGCCATAGAAACAGAGACAGGTTCCCTCAGCCTTAGAGACAGAGACAGGTTCCCTCAGCCTTAGAGACAGAGACGAGACAGATTCTACCAGCCAAAGAGACAGAGACAGATTCTACCAGCCATAGAAACAGAGACAGATTCTACCAGCCATAGAGACAGAGAGATTCTACCAGCCACAGAGACAGAGAGATTCTACCAGCCATAGAAACAGAGACAGATTCTACCAGCCATAGAGACAGATTCTACCAGCCAAAGAGACAGATTCTACCAGCCATAGAAACAGAGACAGGTTCCCTCAGCATTAGAGACAGAGACAGATTGTACCAGCCATAGAGACAGATTCTACCAGCCAAAGACACAGATTCTACCAGCCATTTTTTATTTTATTTTTTAAATTTTATTTCACCTTTATTTAACCAGGTAGGCCAGTTGAGAACAAGTTCTCATTTGCAACTGCGACCTGGCCAAGATAAAGCATAGCAGTGTGAGCAGACAACACAGAGTTACACATGGAATAAACAATTAACAAGTCAATAACACAGTAGAAAACAAAGGGGGGAGTCTATATACAATGTGTGCAAAAGGCATGAGGAGGTAGGCGAATAATTACAATTTTGCAGATTAACACTGGAGTGATAAATGATCAGATGGTCATGTACAGGTAGAGATATTGGTGTGCAAAAGAGCAAGTAAATAAATAAAAACAGTATGAGGATGAGGTAGGTGAAAATGGGTGGGCTATTTACCAATAGACTATGTACAGCAGCAGCGATCGGTTAGCTGCTCAGATAGCTGATGTTTGAAGTTGGTGAGGGAGATAAAAGTCTCCAACTTCAGCGATTTTTGCAATTCGTTCCAGTCACAGGCAGCAGAGTACTGGAACGAAAGGCGGCCAAATGAGGTGTTGGCTTTAGGGATGATCAGTGAGATACACCTGCTGGAGCGCGTGCTACGGATGGGTGTTGCCATCGTGACCAGTGAACTGAGATAAGGCGGAGCTTTACCTAGCATGGACTTGTAGATGACCTGGAGCCAGTGGGTCTGGCGACGAATATGTAACGAGGGCCAGCCGACCAGAGCATACAGGTCGCAGTGGTGGGTGGTATAAGGTGCTTTAGTGACAAAACGGATGGCACTGTGATAGACTGCATCCAGTTTGCTGAGTAGAGTGTTGGAAGCCATTTTGTAGATGACATCGCCGAAGTCGAGGATCGGAAGGATAGTCAGTTTTACTAGGGTAAGCTTGGCGGCGTGAGTGAAGGAGGCTTTGTTGCGGAATAGAAAGCCGACTCTTGATTTGATTTTCGATTGGAGATGTTTGATATGAGTCTGGAAGGAGAGTTTGCAGTCTAGCCAGACACCTAGGTACTTATAGATGTCCACATATTCAAGGTCGGAACCATCCAGGGTGGTGATGCTAGTCGTGCATGCGGGTGCAGGCAGCGATCGGTTGAAAAGCATGCATTTGGTTTTACTAGCGTTTAAGAGCAGTTGGAGGCCACGGAAGGAGTGTTGTATGGCATTGAAGCTTGTTTGGAGGTTATATAGCACAGTGTCCAATGACGGGCCGAAAGTATATAGAATGGAGTCGTCTGCGTAGAGGTGAATCAGGGAATCGCCCGCAGCAAGAGCAACATCATTGATATATACAGAGAAAAGAGTCGGCCCGAGAATTGAACCCTGTGGCACCCCCATAGAGACTGCCAGAGGACCGGACAGCATGCCCTCCGATTTGACACACTGAACTCTGTCTGCAAAGTAATTGGTGAACCAGGCAAGGCAGTCATCCGAAAAACCGAGGCTACTGAGTCTGCCGATAAGAATATGGTGATTGACAGAGTCGAAAGCCTTGGCAAGGTCAATGAAGACGGCTGCACAGTACTGTCTTTTATCAATGGCGGTTATGATATCGTTTAGTACCTTGAGTGTTGCTGAGGTGCACCCGTGACCGGCTCGGAAACCAGATTGCACAGCGGAGAAGGTATGGTGGGATTCGAGATGGTCAGTGACCTGTTTGTTGACTTGGCTTTCGAAGACCTTAGATAGGCAGGGCAGGATGGATATAGGTCTGTAACAGTTTGGGTCCAGGGTGTCTCCCCCTTTGAAGAGGGGGATGACTGCGGCAGCTTTCCAATCCTTGGGGATCTCAGACGATATGAAAGAGAGGTTGAACAGGCTGGTAATAGGGGTTGCGACAATGGCGGCGGAAAGTTTCAGAAATAGGGGGTCCAGATTGTCAAGCCCAGCTGATTTGTACGGGTCCAGGTTTTGCAGCTCTTTCAGAACATCTGCTATCTGGATTTGGGTAAAGGAGAACCTGGAGAGGCTTGGGCGAGGAGCTGCCGGGGGGGGCAGAGCTGTTGGCCGAGGTTGGAGTAGCCAGGCGGAAGGCATGGCCAGCCGTTGAGAAATGCTTATTGAAGTTTTCGATAATCATGGATTTATCGGTGGTGACCGTGTTACCTAGCCTCAGTGCAGTGGGCAGCTGGGAGGAGGTGCTCTTGTTCTCCATGGACTTCACAGTGTCCCAGAACTTTTTGGAGTTGGAGCTACAGGATGCAAACTTCTGCCTGAAGAAGCTGGCCTTAGCTTTCCTGACTGACTGCGTGTATTGGTTCCGGACTTCCCTGAACAGTTGCATATCCCGGGGACTATTCGATGCTATTGCAGTCCGCCACAGGATGTTTTTGTGCTGGTCGAGGGCAGTCAGGTCTGGGGTGAACCAAGGACTGTATCTGTTCTTAGTTCTGCATTTTTTGAACGGAGCATGCTTATCTAAAATGGTAAGGAAGTTACTTTTAAAGAATGACCAGGCATCCTCAACTGACGGGATGAGGTCAATGTCCTTCCAGGATACCCGGGCCAGGTCGATTAGAAAGGCCTGCTCACAGAAGTGTTTTAGGGAGCGTTTGACAGTGATGAGGGGTGGTCGTTTGACTGCGGCTCCGTAGCGGATACAGGCAATGAGGCAGTGATCGCTGAGATCCTGGTTGAAGACAGCGGAGGTGTATTTGGAGGGCCAGTTGGTCAGGATGACGTCTATGAGGGTGCCCTTGTTTACAGAGTTAGGGTTGTACCTGGTGGGTTCCTTGATGATTTGTGTGAGATTGAGGGCATCTAGCTTAGATTGTAGGACTGGCGGGGTGTTAAGCATATCCCAGTTTAGGTCACCTAACAGAACAAACTCTGAGGCTAGATGGGGGCGATCAATTCACAAATGGTGTCCAGGGCACAGCTGGGAGCTGAGGGGGTCGGTAGCAGGCGGCAACAGTGAGAGACTTATTTCTGGAGAGAGTAATTTTCAAAATTAGTAGTTCGAACTGTTTGGGTATGGACCTGGAAAGTATGACATTACTTTGCAGGCTATCTCTGCAGTAGACTGCAACTCCTCCCCCTTTAGCAGTTCTATCTTGACAGAAGATGTTATAGTTGGGTATGGAAATCTCTGAATTTTGGTGGCCTTCCTGAGCCAGGATTCAGACACAGCAAGGACATCAGGGTTAGCAGAGTGTGCTAGAGCAGTGAGTAAAACAAACTTAGGGAGGAGGCTTCTGATGTTGACATGCATGAAACCAAGGCTTTTTCGATCACAGAAGTCAACAAATGAGGGTGCCTGGGGACATGCAGGGCCTGGGTTTACCTCCACATCACCCGCGGAACAGAGAAGGAGTAGTATGAGGGTGCGGCTAAAGGCTATCAAAACTGGTCGCCTAGAGCGTTGGGGACAGAGAATAAGAGGAGCAGGTTTCTGGGCATGGTAGAATATATTCAGGGCATAATGCGCAGACAGGGGTATGGTGGGGTGCGGGTACAGCGGGGGTAAGCCCAGGCACTGGGTGATGATGAGAGAGGTTGTGTCTCTGGACATGCTGGTTGTAATGGGTGAGGTCACCGCATGTGTGGGAGGTGGGACAAAGGAGTTATCAGGGGTATGAAGAGTAGAACTAGGGGCTCCATTGTGAACTAGAACAATGATAACTAACCTGAGCAACAGTATACAAGGCATATTGACATTTGAGAGAGACATACAGCGAGGCATACAGTAATCACAGGTGTTGAATTGGGAAAGCTAGCTTAAACAGTAGGTGAGACAACAGCTAATCAGCTAGCACAACAACAGCAGGTAAAATGGCGTTGACTAGGCAACGGGGCCGACAGATAAAACATAAACAAGCAGAATGGAGTACCGTGATTAATGGACAGTCCAGAGTGCATCAGCTATGTAGCCAAGAGATCAGTGTCCAGGGGGCAGCGGTGGATGGGGCAGGGAAGCTGGACTGGCGAGTGTTATCCAGGTTGAAAAAAAAGTTAACAATGACTAAATAGCTTGTAGCTAGTTAGCTGGTTAGCTTCTGGAGGTTCTTGAGTGTGTTCTAAAGATTAAAAATAATAGCGATTCCGTATCACATTGGGTGAGGCAGGTTTTCGGAAAGGTATAAACAGATTAAAAATCAAGAAGAGATAGAAAGTAAATATGGGTCCGGTGAGTGTTTGGGACGCGGCGATTCAGACGGTTAGCAGGCCTGTGCTAACAAGCTAACAGTTCGTAGGCCCGGGCTAGACAAGCTAGCAGTTAGCAGGCCTGTGCTAACAAGCTAACAGTTCGTAGGCCCGGGCTAGACAAGCTAGCAGTTAGCAGGCCTGTGCTAACAGGCTAACAGTTCGTAGGCCCGGGCTAAACAAGGTAGCAGTTAGCGGACCGGGGCTAGACAAGCTAGCAGTTAGCAGGCCGAGTTTAGCAAGCAGGGAGATAGCGAGGGCTAGAGAGTTGGCCTTTAGGGGACGTCGCGATGGGGTGAGTCTGTTTATTCCTCTTCATGCGGTGACATCGATAGACCGGTCGTGGGCCCGGGTATTGTAGCCCAGGAGTATGCTACGGTGGTAGTACAGGTGCGCTGGCCGGGCTAGCTTCACGCTAAGTGGGTGGAAGCGCTAGCCAGGAGTAATCATCCGGGGTTGCGGTTTAGCTAGATACTAGTTGTGAAGATCCAGCTGAAATGTTCCGTTTGCGGTGGGAATCCAGGGATGAATCCGGGGATGAAAAATAAATAGGTCCGTTATGCTCTGGTTAGAGTCGCGTTGTTCGAGCTGGCGAGAGCTTTCCGAGCTAAAGGTTAGCTTAGCTGATGACCGGTTAGCTGAAGACCGCTAGCATAGCTGGTGGTTAGCCGGCTAGCTTCAGTTGAGGGGTTCCGGTTCCGAAGTAAATATAAATACTTTAGGAAAAATAGCTACATTGGGTGAGGCGGGTTGCAGGAGAGTATTTGGAAGTATTTGGAAGCTTAGGTTTAGCAAAATGTTTTTGAAGAAAAATATGTAAAAAACTAAAAATAGACGATATATACGAGGGACACGACGAGACAGGACGACTTACTGCTACGCCATCTTGGATCAAAGATAGAAGATAGAAAGATAGAAACAGAGACAGATTCTACCAGCCAAAGAGACAGAGACAGATTCTACCAGCCAAAGAGACAGAGGCAGGTTCTACCAGCCTTAGAGACAGAGACAGGTTCCCTCAGCCATAGAGACAGAGACAGATTCTACCAGCCATAGAGACAGAGACAGATTCTACCAGCCTTAGAGACAGAGACAGATTCTGCCAGCCAAAGAGACAGAGACAGATTCTACCAGCCATAGACACAGAGACAGGTTCCCTCAGCCTTAGAGACAGAGACAGATTCTACCAGCCATAGAGACAGAGACAGATCCTACCAGCCATAGAGACAGAGACAGATTCTACCAGCCTTAGAGACAGAGACAGATTCTACCAGCCATAGAGACAGAGACAGATTCTACCAGCCAAAGAGACAGAGACAGATCAGACATGACATCACTCTTTCATTTACCACCACTGGGCCCTCAGAGGCATGATCACTATGGAAGAGGGGGATGAGGAGACAAAGAGGGGGATGAGGAGACGAATAGGGGGATGAGGAGACGAAGAGGTGGATGAGGAGAAGAAGAGGTGGATGAGGAGATGAAGAGGTGGATGAGGAGATGAAGAGGGGGAAAAGGAGATGAAGAGGTGGATGAGGAGATGAAGAGGGGGAGATGAAGAGGGGGAGAAGGAGATGAAGAGAGGGAGATGACGAGGGGGAGGAGGAGATGAAGAGGGGGAGATGAAGAGGGGGAGGAGGAGATGAAGAGGGGGAGACAAAGAGGAGGAGGAGGAGATGAAGAGAGGGAGATGAAGAGGGGGAGGAGGATATGAAGAGGGGAAGGAGGAGATGAAGAGGGGGAGGAGGAGATAAAGAGGGGGAGGAGGAGATAAAGAGGGGGAGGAGGAGATGAAGAGGGGAAGGAGGAGATGAAGAGTGGAAGGAGGAGATGAAGAGGGGGAGGAGGAGATGAAGAGGGGGATGAAGAAAGGAAAGAGATTCATATATATAAAAAGCTGTGTGTTATCTATATAGAGGGTGTTAAGTTGCTCCAGTGCTCCTCCCGTCACCACATGTAAAAACTCTGGGCTCTGACTACCAGCAGGCATTGGGGCTTAGTGACACAGACAGAGCAGGTCATCTGTCAGACACATGCCCTTGAGTTTGTATGTACAGAAGGACTGTGTATGTGTGTGTGTGTGTGTGTCTCTCTGCATGTGCGTGTCTATAAGTGTGTGTTTGTGACAGAGACCCTCCGGGGCTGACAGTTAGACAGGCGGAACACCATTAGTTCAGACTCCTACACTCATCGCTCAGCCTGCTCCTCCCAAGGGGCCGAGGAGGAGTCAAGAGGTTGTCATAGTGACTGTTCCTCCTGGGTACACAACTCACAACACTTCTAGACCAGGAGCCCTGGGGTTGCGGCGCTCCAATGGCCTCTGACCTATCACATCCTGTCAAGGTCTTGTGGATGGGCTTTAGGGGGATGAGGGGAAGAAGAGGGGATGTTCCATATTGTAAATTTAGCTGATCCTCTATTAGCTTCATGTTGTCCTACCAGAAGCAGAGTGACTTACAGGGCTGAGCCGCTTGGCTTTGGTTGGTCATCAGGATATGTGTGATGTGAGGGTAAAGACACGCTGTAATACAGAAGCGAGTGGAACTCTGTCTCCTGATACTATGTCAGCTGGCTTAATGGAACTCTGTCTCCTGATACTATGTCAGCTGGCTTAATGGAACTCTGTTTCCTGATACTACGTCAGCTGGCTTAATGGAACTCTGTTTCCTGATACTACGTCAGCTGGCTTAATGGAACTCTGTTTCCTGATACTATGTCAGCTGGCTTAATGGAACTCTGTTTCCTGATACTATGTCAGCTGGCTTAATGGAACTCTGTTTCCTGATACTACGTCAGCTGGCTTAATGGAACTCTGTTTCCTGATACTATGTCAGCTGGCTTAATGGAACTCTGTTTCCTGATACTACGTCAGCTGGCTTAATGGAACTCTGTTTCCTGATACTACGTCAGCTGGCTTAATGGAACTCTGTTTCCTGATACTACGTCAGCTGGCTTAATGGAACTCTGTTTCCTGATACTATGTCAGCTGGCTTAATGGAACTCTGTTTCCTGATACTACGTCAGCTGGCTTAATGGAACTCTGTTTCCTGATACTATGTCAGCTGGCTTAATGGAACTCTGTCTCCTGATACTACGTCAGCTGGCTTAATGGAACTCTGTTTCCTGATACTACGTCAGCTGGCTTAATGGAACTCTGTTTCCTGATACTATGTCAGCTGGCTTAATGGAACTCTGTTTCCTGATACTATGTCAGCTGGCTTAATGGAACTCTGTTTCCTGATACTACGTCAGCTGGCTTAATGGAACTCTGTTTCCTGATACTACGTCAGCTGGCTTAATGGAACTCTGTTTCCTGATACTATGTCAGCTGGCTTAATGGAACTCCTGATACTATGTCAGCTGGCTTAATGGAACTCTGTCTCCTGATGTCAGCTGGCTTAATGGAACTCTGTCTCCTGATACTATGTCAGCTGGCTTAATGGAACTCTGTCTCCTGATACTATGTCAGCTGGCTTGGTCTAGAATGCCTTAGTCATTCCAAATGGAACTCTGTCTCCTGATACTACGTCAGCTGGCTTAATGGAACTCTGTCTCCTGATACTACGTCAGCTGGCTTAATGGAACTCTGTCTGTCTCCTGATACTACGTCAGCTGGCTTAATGGAACTCTGTCTGTCTCCAGATACTATGTCAGCTGGCTTAATGGAACTCTGTCTGTGTCCTGATACTATGTCAGCTGGCTTAATGGAACTCTGTCTCCTGATACTATGTCAGCTGGCTTAATGGAACTCTGTCTGTCTCCTGATACTATGTCAGCTGGCTTAATGGAACTCTGTCTGTCTCCTGATACTATGTCAGCTGGCTTAATGGAACTCTGTCTGTCTCCTGATACTATGTCAGCTGGCTTAATGGAACTCTGTCTGTCTCCTGATACTATGTCAGCTGGCTTAATGGAACTCTGTCTGTCTCCTGATACTACGTCAGCTGGCTTAATGGAACTCTGTCTGTCTCCTGATACTATGTCAGCTGGCTTAATGGAACTCTGTCTCCTGATACTATGTCAGCTGGCTTAATGGAACTCTGTCTCCTGATACTACGTCAGCTGGCTTAATGGAACTCTGTCTGTCTCCTGATACTATGTCAGCTGGCTTAATGGAACTCTGTCTGTCTCCTGATACTATGTCAGCTGGCTTAATGGAACTCTGTCTGTCTCCTGATACTACGTCAGCTGGCTTAATGGCTAACTCAAGACTTTGGACTCCTCTCTTGTGTGTGTTTGTGTGTGTTTGTGTGTGTGTGTGTGTGTGTGAGTGTGTTTGTGTGTGTGCGTCCCTGTTTTGCATGAATGATTTAAACATCCTCCCAAACCTGTTGACAGACACACACTCATTAAGAACCTCGTGTTCAAACCTTTGGCCTGTGATGCTCTGTGTACATCAGGCTCACAAGGTGCCACTGCGACAGAGGTTGAGGTGGAACGGTGATGGTCTAGAATGCCTTAGTCATTCCAATCAGGTGATGTTCAAACCAATAGCCAATATCATCAGCCACTGCTGGGTTTAGCCATGGTGATGGTCTCCACGTGTTGGGTCCCAGAACCACTCATAACACCACCACACCACCACACCACCTTACTACCCCACACAAACCGCCTCCAAAATGGCTAAATGTTTCCTATGTAACGCCGGGCTCTGGTCAAAAGTAGTTCACTGTATAGGGAATAGGTTACCATTTGGGACGCAGCAACCATCACTCTAACCCATTCATCATATCCATCACAGTGAACTCAGGGCTTAATGGGGAGTCAATCAATAACTCTTAGGGGTTATACTGAACCAAGAGGACTGTGCTGAGTCCTGAAACTATTACTAATGGGCCCCAGACATCCCGTCTCCAACACGCCACACATCACTGTCTGTCAGGCCACAACCCTTTAAGTGCCATTGTCACCAGAGGCCGCAGACGCATTGGTCATCCTCTGGTGACAGTTGGTGAGTGGTGTCCGAGTTCTTCCCAGACCCTCTCAGTCAGGACACTTATGGTGCAAAGGGGGCTGGTGGGCTTTAACTTGGAGGATAGGCAGATTGTAATGGTTGCAATGGAGTAAATGGAAATGTATCAAACCAATGGAAACCAGCGTTTAGATGTATTTAATACTGTTCCATTAGTTCCACTGCAGTGATGACAATGAGCCTATCCTCCTATCTCTCCACCCACCAGCCTCCTCTGGGCCACAACGGTGTTTTCACACTTGGTCCCTTTCAGACAAATCTTTTGCTTCAATTCACTTGAATTCCGTTGTCTGGTTCCCTTTTTTAGGGGAATGTGAACGCAAAGCTCCCCAGGTTCACTTGTCATTATTCCCGCACCTCACACTAGACTACTGCCATAACCCCTCACACTAGACTACTGCCATAACCCCTCACACTAGACTACTGCCATAACCCCTCACACTAGACTACTGACATAACCCCTCACACTAGACTACTGCCATAACCCCTCACACTAGACTACTGCCATAACCCCTCACACTAGACTACTGACATAACCCCTCACACTAGACTACTGACATAACCCCTCACACTAGACTACTGCTACACCGTTTCCCCTGCTATAACCCCTCACACTAGACTACTGACATAACCCCTCACACTAGACTACTGCTACACCGTTTCCCCTGCTATAACCCCTCACACTAGACTACTGCCATAACCCCTCACACTAGACTACTGACATAACCCCTCACACTAGACTACTGCCATAACCCCTCACACTAGACTACTGACATAACCCCTCACACTAGACTACTGCCATAACCCCTCACACTAGACTACTGCCATAACCCCTCACACTAGACTACTGCCATAACCCCTCACACTAGACTACTGACATAACCCCTCACACTAGACTACTGACATAACCCCTCACACTAGACTACTGCCATAACCCCTCACACTAGACTACTGACATAACCCCTCACACTAGACTACTACCATAACCCCTCACACTAGACTACTGCCATAACCCCTCACACTAGACTACAGACATAACCCCTCACACTAGACTACTGCTACACCGTTTCCCCTGCTATAACCCCTCACATTAGAGTACTGTGAAGATGATGAGTTGGTGGAAAATCGTGTTTTAGAGTTTTTAGTTCAAGATTATTTGTTTGTAATATGTAATCTATAGGCTAAGAGAGCTTCATAAGCTGTTTATTGATTGTGGGGTTGGAATAGTGTGAGAAGACAACATATTTGGTGAGAATCACAACATAGGACACAAAATCAATTCTATCTCTTAAAGGGGCAGTAGCCTACATTGGGTGGACGAGCAATTATATTTCTTAAAGTGGCAGTAGCCTACATTTGGTGGACAAGCTATTATATCTCTTAAAGGGGCAGTAGGCTACATTGGGTGGACAAGCAATTATATATCTTAAAGGGGCAGTAGCCTACATTGGGTGGACAAGCAATTATATCTCTTAAAGGGGCAGTAGCCTACATTGGGTGGACAAGCAATTATATCTCTTAAAGGGGCAGTAGGCTACATTGGGTGGACAAGCAATTATATATTTTAAAGGGGCAGTAGGCTACATTGGGTGGACAAGCAATTATATATCTTAAAGGGGCAGTAGCCTACATTGGGTGGACAAGCAATTATATCTCTTAAAGGGGCAGTAGGCTACATTGGGTGGACAAGCAATTATATATTTTAAAGGGGCAGTAGGCTACATTGGGTGGACAAGCAATTATATCTCTTAAAGGGGCAGTAGGCTACATTGGGTGGACAATTACAATATTTATTCTTCTGCTCTTTATTTTGTTACTGATAATATTTACATGTAGGTTAATAGTAAACCAAGTAGGAGAGATGGATGGACAAAGGGAAAGATCAGAGATGGGGAGGGAGAGAAAGAGGAAGAAAGGGAGAGGAGTTGACCCCTTGATTGAGGTCCTCCAATACTTTCCATTGCCCACAGCCCAGATTAACAGGAAACCTAGATACACACATTCAGTCCCTCCTCTCTTTCTCTTTCTCACGCTTTCTCTCACTCTCTGTCTCTGTCTCTGTCTCTGTCTCTCTCTCACTCTCTTTCTCTGTCTCTCTCTCACTCTCTCTCTGTCTCTCTCTCTCTCTCTGTCACTCTCTCTCTCTGTCTCTCTCTTGCGCTCTCTCTCTCTCTCTCTGTCTGGTCTCTCTGGTCTATCTCTCTCTCTCCCTCTCTCTCTCTCTCTCTCTGGTCTCTCCCTCTCTCTCTCTCTGGTCTCTCTCTCTCCCTCTCTCTCTCTCTCTGGTCTCTCTCTCTGGTCTCTCTCTCTCTCCCTCTCTCTCTCTCTCTGGTCTCTCTGGTCTCTCTCTCTCTCTCTGGTCTCTCAATCTCCCTCTCTCTCTCTCTGGTCTCTCTGGTCTATCTGGTCTCTCTCTCTCTCTCTCTCTCTCTGCTGCTTTTGCAACCACCAATGGGTATCCTAATAAAATACCAAAATAAATGTAGATAACCTGCTTGGTCTGCTTCTTCCTTAACCTCAGCATTGATCGTCACCATGCTTGGCTTCGGTCATACTGCCACTTTGTGGTTGGATGGTAGAGAGCAACTGCAGAGGACCAGTTGACAAAATCAAAGCCCATATTATTCTGAAAATTTGTCTCAGAGTAGGATTGCTGATCTAGAATCAGTTTAGTCGTTTACACCATAATGATCAACATTACATGGACATAGTGGCCTGATCCTAGAACAGCACTCGTACTCTGAGAGGCCTAAGGGCCCAAGCCTCTGAGAATCCTGGGCCATGTTCAGTTGGCAAACGTGGACACTTGCAGATAGAAATGTCATAAATAAACTTGATTCTCTGTGGATTACATATGACAAAGGGAAGTTTGGGTATTGACTGTAACCATGGCAACATGACAGCCATAAGGGTGGTGGGTCATGTGGGATGCAGGTTATTTAGACTTGGGTGAATAACATGTGTAAGGTCACACATATTCATATGTATTGTGATTCATATGCAATTTATTGTGTGTGTGTGTAAGTTTGTGTGTCACTGTGTGTGAGTGTGTGTGTCTCTGTGTGTCTGTGTGTTAACTGATTGACAGGTGTGACATTTCCAGTCTGGATGTAATGAATAGGCATGTCTGACTGGTGGTACATTTGAGATGCAGAGCTAGTGTGAATACAGTATGTACTGACATGGAGTGGAAACATCAGAGCTGGTGTCTGTTCCCTCTGTTGTTGTGTGTAACCCATGTTAACCCCCTGGTGTCTGTTCCCTCTGTTGTTGTGTGTAACCCATGTTAACCCTGGTGTCTGTTCCCTCTGTTGTTGTGTGTAACCCATGTTAACCCTGGTGTCTGCTCCCTCTGTTGTTGTGTGTAACCCATGTTAACCCTGGTGTCTGTTCCCTCTGTTGTTGTGTGTAACCCATGTTAAACCCTGGTGTCTGTTCCCTCTGTTGTTGTGTGTAACCCATGTTAACCCCTGGTGTCTGTTCCTCTGTTGTTGTGTGTAACCCATGTTAACCCCCTGGTGTTCCCTCTGTAACCCATGTTCCCTGTTCTGTTGTTGTGTGTAACCCATGTTAACCCTGGTGTCTGTTCCCTCTGTTGTTGTGTGTAACCCATGTTAACCCTGGTGTCTGTTCCCTCTGTTGTTGTGTGTAACCTCTGTTCCCTCTGTTGTTGTGTGTAACCCATGTTAACCCTGGTGTCTGCTCCCTCTGTTGTTGTGTGTAACCCATGTTAACCCCCTGGTGTCTGTTCCCTCTGTTGTTGTGTGTAACCCATGTTAACCCTGGTGTCTGTTCCCTCTGTTGTTGTGTGTAACCCATGTTAACCCTGGTGTCTGTTCCCTCTGTTGTTGTGTGTAACCCATGTTAACCCCCTGGTGTCTGTTCCCTCTGTTGTTGTGTGTAACCCATGTTAACCCTGGTGTCTGTTCCCTCTGTTGTTGTGTGTAACCCCTGTTCCCTCTGTTGTCTGTTGTGTAACCCATGTTAACCCTCTGTTGTGTAACCCATGTTCCCTGGTGTCTGTTCCCTCTGTTGTTGTGTGTAACCCATGTTAACCCTGGTGTCTGTTAACCCTGTTAACCCCCTCTGTTGTTGTGTAACCCATGTTAACCCTGGTGTCTGTTCCCTCTGTTGTTGTGTGTGTAACCTGTGTTGTTCCCCTGTTGTGTCTGTTCCCTCTGTTCCCTCTGTTGTGTGTAACCCCTGGTGTTAACCCTGTTGTGTAACCCTGTGTCTGTTCCCTCTGTTGTTGTGTGTAACCTCTGTTAACCCTGGTGTCTGTTCCCTCTGTTGTTGTGTGTAACCCATGTTAACCCTGGTGTCTGCTCCCTCTGTTGTTGTGTGTAACCCATGTTAACCCCCTGGTGTCTGCTCCCTCTGTTGTTGTGTGTAACCCATGTTAACCCTGGTGTCTGTTCCCTCTGTTGTTGTGTGTAACCCATGTTAACCCTGGTGTCTGTACCCTCTGTTGTTGTGTGTAACCTCTGTTAACCCCCTAGTGTCCTTTTTCTTTGTTACACACCAAGAGTTAGAGAGGAAGTGAGGGGGGCCATTGAGGCCGTGCTGTGGGTCACATGATCCTGGTCCTCTGGACATCCATTGAGCTGAATCATATATGCTGACATATCAGTGGCCATTTTATCATGCGTTCCACCCAAATGACCTGTTGTTAGCCTGATCCTAGATCTGTTTGTGCTGTAAAGCCAACTCCTGTGGTCATTGTCATGCTACAAGAAACAGATCTGGGTGGGACCAGGCTAACCTGCCACCCTCATCAACTTTACCAATTGATACCTACTGTCAGCTGTCAATTCCAGTAGTGGTGTGTGGGTAGAATCACCTGGGAAGCCAAGCCAGATAAAAAGCCATATTACAACCTGTGTGTTGTGATAATTGAGTTGTTTGCTCTATAACCTGTTAGTTCATATGTCTTGACAACGTGATATTTAGGTCTAAAGGTCAAGACAATAAGAGGACACAGTGGCAGAATACATTAAACCACACCTCTGTTTCATCACAAACCCGAAGTCCACAAAGCATATTGTTTCAGATTTCAGTGTGCGTGTGTGTGTGTGTGTGTGTGTGTGTGTGTATGTGTGTGTGTATGTGTGTGTGTGTGTGTGTGTGTGTGTGTGTGTGTGTGTGTGTGTGTGTGTGTGTGTGTGTGTGGGTGTGGGTGTGTGTGTGTGTATGTGTATGTGTGTGTGTGTGTGTGTGTGTGTGTGTGTGTGTGTGTGTGTGTGTGTGTGTGTGTGTGTGTGTGTGTGTGTGTGTGTGTGTGTGTGTGTGTGTGTGTGTGTGTGTGTGTGTGGTTGTGGGTGCACATTCATGCAAGTAGAAAACATGTTGACTCCCCCTACCTGTAGAGTATTGCCATCCTCCTCTTTCATGTTGAGGAAACGGTCTATGACTCTATCATACAGTACATGTTTTATTTGTGTTGTCCTAGGCTACTTGGCTAAAATACTTGCTCACTAGACTAACTTCCTTTCATGGACAACAATACGCCAGGCCAGCCAGTTAACATTAACCTATTACATTTAACTACATATTGAACTTCCATCCTCTCAGGTCAAGGGCACAATATATGAATTAATGGTTGGATCAGAATCGCCATTACAGTCATTGGCCAGTACAGAGAATGAAGTAAAACCACAAGTCCAAAGGCTCTAGATGCGATTTGATAGGAGTGACGCCAAATCCAAACTGGCTTCCCTTGACTCTTTGTTTTGGTGTTCCAGAACCATTTACAGGTGAGCTCACTCAGTTTAGCTCAACACTGATTGGCTATTATTTACAGGTGAGCTCACTCAGTTTAGCTCAACACTGATTGGCTATTATTTACAGGGGAGCTCACTCAGTTTAGCTCAACACTGATTGGCTATTATTTACAGGTGAGCTCACTCAGTTTAGCTCAACACTGATTGGCTATTATTTACAGGTGAGCTCACTCAGTTTAGCTCAACACTGATTGGCTATTATTTACAGGTGAGCTCACTCAGTTTAGCTCAACACTGATTGGCTATTATTTACAGGTGAGCTCACTCAGTTTAGCTCAACACTGATTGGCTATTATTTACAGGTGAGCTCACTCAGTTTAGCTCAACACTGATTGGCTATTATTTACAGGTGAGCTCACTCAGTTTAGCTCAACACTGATTGGCTATTATTTACAGGTGAGCTCACTCAGTTTAGCTCAACACTGATTGGCTATTATTTACAGGTGAGCTCACTCAGTTTAGCTCAACACTGATTGGCTATTATTTACAGGTGAGCTCACTCAGTTTAACTCAACGCTGATTGGCTATTATTTACAGGTGAGCTCACTCAGTTTAACTCAACGCTGATTGGCTATTATTTACAGGTGAGCTCACTCAGTTTAACTCAACGCTGATTGGCTATTATTTACAGGTGAGCTCACTCAGTTTAACTCAACGCTGATTGGCTATTATTTACTTTTTATCGAGGGAGGCTAAATGCTCGCTGGCATCCTTTGCATTCAATACTACGCGGTAATAATGTCATACACTTTTGGACCAAACAGCCTCTGATAGATGGTCTGAACCAGGTATTCCCAAACTGGGGTACACGCAATGCCGTCGGGGGTACGCCAAATAAAAAGGGGATTCACAAATAAGATGCGCAAATAAGATAAACTACATTGATTTGGCTTTAATTTACTGTATATTGGGAGTCGTGCCTTTCCTCAGCCACAGTGTGTTATATGTGTAAAAGTACTATCTCACAACTTGATGAAACCTTCACTCTGTGCAGACATTTAGAAACAAAACATGCCCATTTGAAAAACAAGCCACAGGAGTTTTTTGAGGGAGAATTAAGACGACTTTCGAGTAGTAAGACATGTATCAAATCAACCGATACCATTAATAAGAAGGGGCTAGAAACATCTTATATGGTGAGCTACCGAGTGGCTAGGACAGGCAAGCCTCATACTGGAGGACTTAGTTCTTCCTGCTGACGCAGATATGGCTGGAACAATACTGGGGAAAGGACAAAAACACTATACAGACAATCCCTTCATCAAACAACACTGTTTCATGACGCATCAGTAACATGGCAGAAGATGTTTGGAAACAATTACTGCTTCACATACAAGCCAGTGAATTATGTGTTACAGCTGGA
The DNA here is from genome assembly GCF_018296145.1 of Oncorhynchus tshawytscha. Classification (NCBI taxonomy): domain Eukaryota; kingdom Metazoa; phylum Chordata; class Actinopteri; order Salmoniformes; family Salmonidae; genus Oncorhynchus; species Oncorhynchus tshawytscha. The sequence goes on along the minus strand of NC_056436.1, from coordinate 5,344,999 downwards.
TGAGTCAACAGACGTGGTGGGCCTGGCACAGCTCCTGGTATATGTCTGGTACAGCTGGATGAGTCAAGAGGCCTGGCACAGCTCCTGGTATATGTCTGTTACAGCTGGATGAGTCAACAGACGTGGTGGCCTGGTACAGCTCCTGGTATATGTCTGTTACAGCTGGATGAGTCAACAGACGTGGTGGGCCTGGCACAGCTCCTGGTATATGTCTGTTACAGCTGGATGAGTCAACAGACGTGGTGGGCCTGGCACAGCTCCTGGTATATGTCTGTTACAGCTGGATGAGTCAACAGACGTGGTGGGCCTGGCACAGCTCCTGGTATATGTCTGTTACAGCTGGATGAGTCAACAGACGTGGTGGGCCTGGCACAGCTCCTGGTATATGTCTGTTACAGCTGGATGAGTCAACAGACGTGGCGGGCCTGGCACAGCTCCTGGTATATGTCTGTTACAGCTGGATGAGTCAACAGACGTGGCGGGCCTGGCACAGCTCCTGGTATATGTCCGTTACGTTTATGGGGAGTCAATTAAGAAAGACATCCTCTTCTGCAAACCACTGGAAACCAGGACAAAAGGAGAGGATATTTTTAAAGTACTGGACAGCTTTGTGACGTCAAATACTTGGTGGTCAGGATGTGTTGGTATCTGTACTGATGGAGCAAAAGCCATGACAGGGAGACATACAGTGGGGAGAACAAGTATTTGATACACTGCCGATTTTGCAGGTTTTCCTACTATTTTTTATCATAGGTACACTTCAACTGTGAGAGACGGAATCTAAAACAAAAATCCAGAAAATCACATTGTATGATTTTGTTTCGCTCACTGGGATGCTTTCTCCAGATACATTCAGCCTCTTGTGAATCGAAGGAAAATTATGAAACACACGAAAGATACACAAATGTATGTTTTGTTCTTTTTTTTCTTGGTCAATGTTTTTGGGGAAGTCTTTCTTTGGCATCCACGAATACACACCACTGGTCAACACAGTCACACAGTCACAAAAGCCCAGGGAGAGTTGCCTCAGGTTGACTCCTCTGAGCTCCCAGCGATCCTACCAGGACTCAGTCTCAGAACAACCCTCCATCTTAGTGTGTTGGGGCAGTGGTTCAAAAAGATGGGGGAGGTATAGCTATGATTAGACTACATTTCCCAGTAGAGGTATAGCTATGATTAGACTACATTTCCCAGTAGAGGTATAGCTATGATTAGACTACATTTCCCAGGAGAGGTATAGCTATGATTAGACTACATTTCCCAGGAGAGGTATAGCTATGATTAGACTACATTTCCCAGGAGAGGTATAGCTATGATTAGACTACATTTCCCAGTAGAGGTATAGCTATGATTAGACTACATTTCCCAGGAGAGGTATAGCTATGATTAGACTACATTTCCCAGGAGAGGTATAGCTATGATTAGACTACATTTCCCAGTAGAGATAGCTATGGTATAGCTATGATTAGACTACATTTCCCAGGAGAGGTATAGCTATGATTAGACTACATTTCCCAGGAGAGGTATAGCTATGATTAGACTACATTTCCCAGGAGAGGTATAGCTATGATTAGACTACATTTCCCAGGAGAGGTATAGCTATGATTAGACTACATTTCCCAGGAGAGGTATAGCTATGATTAGACTACATTTCCCAGTAGAGACTACATTTCCCGAGTAGAGTGTATAGCTATGATATAGATGATTAGACTACATTTCCCAGGAGAGGTATAGCTATGATTAGACTGCATTTCCCAGTAGAGGTATAGCTATGATTAGACTAGATTTCCCAGTAGAGGTATAGCTATGATTAGACTACATTTCCCAGGAGAGGTATAGCTATGATTAGACTATATTTCCCAGGAGAGGTATAGCTATGATTAGACTACATTTCCCAGGAGAGGTATAGCTATGATTAGACTACGTTTCCCAGGAGAGGTATAGCTATGATTAGACTACATTTCCCAGTAGAGGTATAGCTATGATTAGACTACATTTCCCAGGAGAGGTATAGCTATGATTAGACTACATTTCCCAGTAGAGGTATAGCTATGATTAGACTACATTTCCCAGGAGAGGTATAGCTATGATTAGACTACATTTCCCAGGAGAGGTATAGCTATGATTAGACTACATTTCCCAGGAGAGGTATAGCTATGATTAGACTACATTTCCCAGTAGAGGTATAGCTATGATTAGACTACATTTCCCAGTAGAGGTATCAATGCCATCCCCCATGTTATTGAGCTGGGCCAGAGCTGTGTGTGTGTGTGTGCGTGTGTGTGTGTGGAGTCAAATAGCTGGGGTTGACTACTTTAGATTATGCTCAGTTCCTGTGAGGGTAGACTAACAGAGGACTTCACACATCACTGACATGCCATTGCCTTTGTCAGCAGTATTGGCACAATTCTGTCAATTAGCTAATCAATATCTTAATATTGATTTGAGAGAATGTACATTCTTATCTGTCGTGTGTGTGTGTGTGTGTGTGTGTGCGTGTGTGTGTGCGTGTACGTGTACGTGTGTGTGCGCGTGTGTGTGTGTGTGTGTGTGTGTGTGTGTGTGTGTGTGTGTGTGTGTGTGTGTGTGTGTGTGTGTGTGTGTGTGTGTGTGTGTGTGCGTGTGTGCGTGTGTGTGTGTGTGTGCGTGTGTGTGTGTGTGCGTGTGTGTGTGTGCGTGTGTGTGTGTGTGTGTGTGTGTGTGTGTGTGTGTGTGTGTGTGTCATGGTGTACTCTATGATTAGTGTGTGTGTGTGTGTGTGCGTAGAGGTATAGCGTGTACATTTCCCAGTGTGTGTGTGTGTGTGTGTGTGTGTGTGTGTGTGTACACGTGTGACATGCCATTGCCGTGTGTGTGTGTGTGTGTGTGTGTGTGTGTATTGTGTGCGTGTACATTCTTACGTGTGTGTGTGTGTGTGCGTGTGTGTGTGTGTGTGTGTGTGTGTGTGTGTGTGTGTGTGTGTGTGTGTGTGTGTGTGTGTGTGTGTGTGTGTGTGTGTGTGTGTGTGTGTGTGTGTGTGTGTGTGTGTGTGTGCATGGTGTACTAGGGCTATTATATCCCCGTCTTGTGCATTCAGCTCATGTCCATGTAAAACTATTAACAGCTTGAAGAAGAGGGTTGTTCTCGCTCCAACAGAGGATACTGTGTATCTACATATCTACCCAGGGTCTGTGTTGGCTCTCTCCCTGTCTCCCTGTGAAGCCTGTTGAGGGGTAGACTACCTGTACCAGGAGTTCTCAGAGAAGCTCTCTCCATCTCGCCTCACAGAACAGTCTGCCCTCACCGTTGCTGTGACTACCGACAATCGTCACGGCAACCTACGGTGGATGGGGGAGGAGGGAAAGGAATGTCTAAAAGCAGTGGGTGAAAAGATAAACTCTATTTAATGGTATTTAGTGGTACTTAATGGTATTTAGTGGTACTTATTGGTATTAAGTGGTACTTAATGGTATTTAGTGGTACGTAATGGTATTTAGGGATACTTAATGGTATTCGGGGGTATTTAATGATATTTAGTGGTACTTAATGGTATTTAGTGATACTTATTGGTATTTAGTGGTACTTATTGGTATTTAGTGGTACTTATTGGTATTTAGTGGTACTTAATGGTATTTAGTGGTACTTATTGGTATTTAGTGGTAATTATTGGTAGTTAGTGGTACTTAATGGTATTTAGTGATACTTATTGGTATTTAGTGGTACTTATTGGTATTTAGTGGTACTTAATGGTATTTAGTGGTACTTAATGGTATTTAGTGGTACTTAATGGTATTTAGGGATACTTAATGATATTCGGGGGTATTTAATGATATTTAGTGGTACTTATTGGTATTTAGTGGTACTTATTGGTATTTAGTGGTACTTATTGGTATTTAGTGGTACTTAATGGTATTTAGTGGTACTTATTGGTATTTAGTGGTAATTATTGGTAGTTAGTGGTACTTAATGGTATTTAGTGGTACTTATTGGTATTTAGTGGTACTTATTGGTATTTAGTGGTACTTATTGGTATTTAGTGTTACTTAATGGTATTTAGGGATACTTAATGGTATTCAGGGGTATTTAATGATATTTAGTGGTATTTAGTGGCTATTTAACTCCAAATGAATGGTATAGACTACAGTCTATTATGTTTTGTTGAATACCTATTTCCAAACTAGCTGGTTTGTTGGAGGTCCCTGTCCCTGTCAGAGTGTATGAGCGAGGATATGTGGGAATGTGGCTCTCTGTTTTGTATGCCTCTCCTCAAGAGGTTCAGCAAACAATGAAAATAGAATGGATTTAAACAGGGACATTCCAGATGTTAAAAACACTTATCGTTGTCTGGACATGAACACTTCAATAGGACCTAAAGGAGAATGGACAGCTCAATGGTTTTGGAAAACATATTCCGTCTAGGCCTACATAATACCTATTCATTGCTCATGGTTTGTGAGTAACCCCTTGCTCCAACCTTGGCCTGAGGGTGGGTAGGAGTTGCTCCAACCTTGGCCTGAGGGTGGGTAGGAGTTGCTAATCCACCCCTCCTGAATAAATAGATAGGAATTAGGGAAGATCAATACCTAATCAGTTCCTTACCTAATTCCAAGCAGTATGTGGCGTGTTAAAGAGGAACTCCTGTGAAGATGAGCCTCTCCCATTTGAATATCTGTTCAGAGGTTCTGGGTATAGTTCTGTAGATCTGTGTCGGTCCAACAACACTTTAATCTGATTCTGAACAAGGCTGAAAGGGAATTTAAAAACAAAGATAGAACATGCACGAGTATTGTGTGTGCTAGTTCTTGAGTGTGTGTGTGTGTATGTGCCGGTCCTATTTGACTCTCCCTGGACTCCCCCTCCCTAAAGGACATTGATCCCCCCACCCCACCCAACCACAGACTCTAATTCCTCTCTGATTACCATTCCACCGCTGTGACTGGTAATTAAACCTGGGAGGATAACAAGGTCACTAGCCAGGTCAGAGGGAAAGGTCACAGCACCACACACACACACACACACACACACACACACACACACACACACACACACACACACACACACACACACACACACACACACACACACACACACACACACACACACACACACACACACACACACACACACACACACACACAACACACACACACAAACACGAACATGCACACATGCAGAAGAGGAGGTTCTCCTGTTTCTCACTATAGAAAAATACTTCTAAGTTCAAGATTAGCCTGCAAGTTTATGTTGTGGTGAAACACAGAACCTCCGACCACCCCCACCCCCAACACCACCACCCTGACCAACTCTCTCTCCACCCCCAACCCCAACCACCCTGACCAACTCTCTCTCCACCCCCAACCCCAACCACCCTGACCAACTCACTCTCCACTCCCAACCACTAACACCACCACCCTGACCAACTCTCTCTCCACTCCCATCCACCACCACCCTGACCAACTCTCTCCACCACCCCCAACCCCAACCACCCTGACCAACTCTCTCTCCACCCCCCCCAACCCCAACCACCCTGACCAACTCTCTCTAACACCACCACCCTGACCAACTCTCTCCCCCCCAACCCCAATCACCCTGACCAACTCTCTCTCCAACCCCAACCACCACCCTGACCAACACTCTCTCCACCCCCAACCCCAACCACCCTGACCAACTCTCTCTCCACCCCCAATCTCAACCACCTGACAAACTCTCTCTCCACCCCCAATCCCGACCATCCTGACCAACTCTCTCTCCACTCTCAACCACCAACACCACTACCCTGACCAACTCTCTCTCTCTCCACTCCCAACCATCAACCACCACCACTGCAAATACCAAGCCAGACATGACAGATCATTTGCTTACCGCCCCAATAGGTCCACAGAGGATGCAATCGCCATCACACTGCACAGTGCCCTATCCCATCTGGACAAGAGGAATACCTATGTAAGAATGCTGTTCATTGACTATAGCTCAGCATTTAACACCATAGTACCCTCCAAGCTCACTATTAAGCTTGAGGCCCTGGGTCTCAACCCGACCCTGTGCAATTGGGTCCTGGACTTCCTGACGGGCCACCCCCAGGTGATGAAAGTAGGAAACAACATCGCTGGGGCCCCACAAGGGTGCATGGTCAGCCTCCTCCTGTCCTCCCTGTTCACCCATGACTGCGTGGCCACGCACACCTCCAACTCAATCATCAACAGTAGTAGGCTTGATTATAAACAACGACGAAACAGCCTACAGGGAGGGGGTGAGGACACTCGGAGTGTGGTGTCAGGAAAACAACCTCTCACTCAAAGTTAACAAAACAAAGGAGATGATCATGGACTTCAGGAAACGGCAGAAGGAGCACCTCCCTATCCACATCAAAGGGACAGCAGTGGAGAAGGTGGAAAGTTTTAAGTTCCTCGGCATACACATCAAGGACAAACTAAAATGGTCCACCCTCACAGACAGTGGGGTGAAGAAGACGCAACAGCGCCTCTTCAACCTCAGGAGGCTGAAGAAATTTGGCTTGTCACCTAAAACCCTCACAAACTTTTACAGATGCACAATTGAGAGCATCCTGTCGGGCTGTATCACCGCCTGGTACGGCAATTGCTCCACCCACAACCGTAAGGCTCTCCAGAGGGTAGTGCGGTCTGCAAAATGCATCACCGGGGCAAACTACCTGCCCCCAGGAAACCTACAGCACCCTATGTCACAGGAAGACTAAAAAGACCATCAAGGACAACAACCACCCGAGCCACTGCCTGTTCACCCTGCAACCATCCAGAAGGCGAGGTCAGTACAGGTGCATCAAAGCTGGGACCGAGAGACTGAACAACAGATTCTATCTCAAGGCCATCAGAATGTTAAACAGCCATCACTAACACAGAGAGGCTGCTGCCTACATAGAGACTTGAAATCATTGGCCACTTTAATAAATGTATCACTGGTCACTCTAATAATAATGCCACTTTAATGTTTACATGTCCTGCATTACTCATCTCATATGTATGTACTGTATTTTATACCATCTATTACCATCTATTGCATCTTGCCTGTGCCGCTGTCGTGTCTTTACTATCATTAACTGAAGACTGATTTTTTTTAATCAAAGATTCTCTGTAATTAGTTACTACGCGGTCAACTGATTAATCACGTAACTAATTAAGTAGGAAGTCGGGGCACCAAGGAAAAATATTCAGATTACAAAGTTATAATTTCCTAAAATAACTTTTCAGATATTTTATCCGATCAATTAGTCTTTGAGTTAATGAATTATTTACTTTACCTCACGTTAGTCTCATTCCAAACGTCGTAAATTGTTGGTTATCTGCAGGAACCCAGTCTTCACTATGAGTCATCCATACATCAATTGTCTTAAATCATTTATTTATTACTAACTAAGTAATTCACAGAAATGCATAAACAAACAATCAAAAAAGGTAAATGTAATGAAATGAGAATGTGCCCTAGTGGGCTAAACCGGCATGGCAGCTTGTTAGACAAAAGGGGAAGTGGGGGTCGACTAAGAAGTCACTACAGTTAATGATTACAACAATTGAAATTCTAATCCTTTACACATGAACACTCACTCATTCGGGAACAATTGCAATGAAAATACAGTATATATTTATGCTCAGTGTGTCGTCTTGATTGCTGGTGAAACGTTTGTGTCTTTTGTAGAATTGTCCGTCTCTCTCTCGGTTGTGGTTAGAGGGGATAGTTCAAAGTGACATTCATTCATTTGTTAAAGAATGAATGTTTCGGCAGTTGTATTTATTCGCGTTCAATGATACCGAATTCCTAGCTGCAGACTGGTAATCAATATCAAAGACTTGTTCTTATTCTGTCGGTATCGATAGTCTAAGAGTTTAACCACGTGGTATGGTTAAAAGATTCAGCAATGGTCTACAACCTTTGTCCTCCTAATGGAGAAAAACATGGTCTGCAACCTTTAGCCATCTCGTAATTGAGGTAAACTCGATCTGCTGATTGAAAACCCGAGTGTGGTTTTTATTTGGAATGGCAGAAAAGGCTGTCCCAGGATGTCTGACTCTAACTGGGCTCAGGGGCGGTCCTCTGATTTAGTTCAAATCAAAAGGGAATTGTATTTTTCTTAATTAAACAGTCCAAAATCATATTACACAATTATACAAACAGTATCATACTCACTCATTCATCTTATACAACAATTAGATGTAAACCTCATATCTGAGGCTATTATATAAACAGCGTTATGGTAATGTGGCCACACCGTCTCCCATGAGCTTCCCCAAGTTGTGACAAACGGACCAGTTCGTAGCTGGATTCTTCACCGATCTTTTATACTTTCTCTGGAACATGAAATTTGTTCGTACCTCAAGTTCTGTGAGGTGGAAGGATTTCCTTTGTGCTCTATGAAAGTTTACTCTCCCTATACTATGTGTCCATGAGGAGATCCCCTCAGGAATTTACGACTTCTGACCACAGCAGCCTAGTTGAAGGAGGCAAGAGGGAGGCTGGGAGGGGGGGATGGGGGGTGGGGTTGCTATACCCAAAGAGGCCAACGTCATGACACCGCTCATCCATATATTTATATGTACTGTATATCTTCTTATTTCATTCCTTTACTTATATTTGTGTGTATTAGGTAGTTGTTGTGGCATTGTTAGATTACATGTTAGATATTGCTGTAGTGTCGGAACTAGAAGCACAAGCATTTTGCTACCCTCACATTAACATCTGCTAAACTTGGGTATGTGACCAATACAATGGGATTTGATTTGAAGTATTTGGAACAGTATATGACTGGATTCAATCTGTGAAGGCTGTTGATCTCATATTATGTACCCATATGTCTCTGTCCCTGCTCTCTGTCTCTGTCCCTGCTCTCTGTCTCTGCTCTATATCCCTGCTCTATATCCCTGCTCTCTGTCCCTGCTCTCTGTCCCTGCTCTATATCCCTGCTCTCTATCCCTGCTCTCTGTCTCTGCTCTCTGTCTCTGCTCTCTGTCTCTGCTCTCTGTCTCTGCTCTCTGTCTCTGCTCTCTGTCTCTGCTCTCTATCCCTGCTCTCTGTCTCTGCTCTCTGTCTCTGCTCTCTGTCTCTGCTCTCTGTCTCTGCTCTCTATCCCTGCTCTCTATCCCTGCTCTCTGTCCCTGCTCTCTGTCCCTGCTCTCTATCCCTGCTCTCTGTCTCTGCTCTCTATCCCTGCTCTCTATCCCTGCTCTCTGTCTCTGCTCTCTATCCCTGCTCTCTGTGTCTGTCCCTGCTCTCTGTCTCTATCACTGCTCTCTGTGTCTGTCCCTGCTCTCTGTGTCTGTCCCTGCTCTCTATCCCTGCTCTCTGTCTCTGCTCTCTATCCCTGCTCTCTGTCTCTGCTCTCTATCCCTGCTCTCTGTCTCTATCCCTGCTCTCTGTCTCTATCCCTTCTCTCTGTGTCTGTCCCTGCTCTCTGTGTCTGTCCCTGCTCTCTGTGTCTGTCCCTGCTCTCTGTCTCTATCCCTGCTCTCTGTGTCTGTCCCTGCTCTCTGTGTCTGTCCCTGCTCTCTGTCTTTGCTCTCTGTCTCTGTCTCTATCCCTGCTCGCTGTCTCTGTCCCTGCTCTCTGTCTCTGCTCTCTGTCTCTATCCCTGCTCTCTGTCCCTGCTCTCTGTGTCTGTCCCTGCTCTCTATCCCTCCTCTCTATCCCTGCTCTCTTTGTCTGTCCCTGAACTCTGTGTCTGTCCCTGCTCTCTGTCCCTGCTCTCTGTCTCTGCTCTCTATCCCTGCTCTCTGTCTCTGCTCTCTGTCTCTGTCTCTATCCCTGCTCTCTGTCTCTGCTCTCTATCCCTGCTCTCTATCCCTGCTCTCTGTCTCTGCTCTCTATCCCTGCTCTCTGTCTCTGCTCTCTATCCCTGCTCTCTGTCTCTGTCTCTATCCCTGCTCTCTGTCTCTGCTCTCTATCCCTGCTCTCTATCCCTGCTCTCTGTCTCTGTCTCTATCCCTGCTCTCTGTCTCTATCCCTGCTCTCTGTGTCTGTCCCAGCTCTCTGTGTCTGTCCCTGCTCTCTGTGTCTGTCCCTGCTCTCTGTCTCTGCTCTCTATCCCTGCTCTCTGTGTCTGTCCCTGCTCTCTGTGTCTGTCCCTGCTCTCTGTGTCTGTCCCTGCTCTCTGTCTCTATCCCTGCTCTCTGTGTCTGTCCCTGCTCTCTGTGTCTGTCCCTGCTCTCTGTCTCTGTCCCTGCTCTCTGTCTCTATCCCTTCTCTCTGTCTCTGTCCCTGCTCTCTGTCTCTATCCCTGCTCTCTGTGTCTGTCCCTGCTCTCTGTGTCTGTCCCTGCTCTCTATCCCTGCTCTCTGTCCCTGCTCTCTGTCTCTATCCCTGCTCCCTGTCTCTATCCCTTCTCTCTGTCTCTGTCCCTGCTCTCTGTCTCTGTCCCTGCTTTCTGTGTCTGTCCCTACTCTCTGTCTCTGTCCCTGCTCTCTGTCTCTATCCCTTCTCTCTGTCTCTGTCCCTGCTCTCTGTGTCTGTCCCTGCTCTCTGTCTCTGTCCCTGCTCTCTGTCTCTATCCCTTCTCTCTGTCTGTCTGTCCCTGCTCTCTGTCTCTATCCCTGCTCTCTGTGTCTGTCCCTGCTCTCTGTCTGTCCCTGCTCTCTATCCCTGCTCTCTGTCCCTGCTCTCTGTCTCTATCCCTGCTCCTGTCTCTATCCCTCTCTCTGTCTCTGTCCCTGCTCTCTGTCTCTATCCCTGCTTTCTGTGTCTGTCCCTACTCTCTGTGTCTGTCCCTGCTCTCTATCCCTTCTCTCTGTCTCTGTCCCTGCTCTCTGTCTCTATCCCTGCTCTCTGTGTCTGTCCCTACTCTCTGTGTCTGTCCCTCCTCTCTATCCCTGCTCTCTTTGTCTGTCCCTGAACTCTGTGTCTGTCCCTGCTCTCTGTCCCTGCTCTCTATCCCTGCTCTCTGTCCCTGCTCTCTGTGTCTGTCCCTGCTCTCTGTGTCTGTCCCTGCTCTCTGTCCCTGCTCTCTATCCCTGCTCTCTGTCCCTGCTCTCTGTCTCTGCTCTCTGTCCCTGCTCTCTGTCCCTGCTCTCTATCCCTGCTCTCTGTCTCTGTCCCTGCTCTCTGTCCCTGCTCTCTGTCCCTGTTATCTGTCCCTGCTCTCTGTCTCTGCTCTCTATCCCTGCTCTCTGTCTCTATCCCTGCTCTCTGTGTCTGTCCCAGCTCTCTGTGTCTGTCCCTGCTCTCTGTGTCTGTCCCTGCTCTCTGTCTCTGCTCTCTATCCCTGCTCTCTGTGTCTGTCCCTGCTCTCTGTGTCTGTCCCTGCTCTCTGTGTCTGTCCCTGCTCTCTGTCTCTATCCCTGTCTCTGTCCCTCTCTGTGTCTGTCCCTGCTCTCTGTGTCTGTCCCTGCTCTCTGTCTCTATCCCTTCTCTCTGTCTCTGTCCCTGCTCTCTGTCTCTATCCCTGCTCTCTGTGTCTGTCCCTGCTCTCTGTGTCTGTCCCTGCTCTCTATCCCTGCTCTCTGTCCCTGCTCTCTGTCTCTATCCCTGCTCCCTGTCTCTATCCCTTCTCTCTGTCTCTGTCCCTGCTCTCTGTCTCTATCCCCTCTTTCTGTGTCTGTCCCTACTCTCTGTGTCTGTCCCTGCTCTCTATCCCTCCTCTCTATCCCTGCTCTCTTTGTCTGTCCCTGAACTCTGTGTCTGTCCCTGCTCTCTGTCCCTGCTCTCTGTCTCTGCTCTCTATCCCTGCTCTCTGTCTCTGCTCTCTGTCTCTGTCTCTATCCCTGCTCTCTGTCTCTGCTCTCTATCCCTGCTCTCTATCCCCTGTCTCTGTCTCTCTCTATCCCTGCTCTCTGTCTCTGTCTCTATCCCTGCTCTCTGTCTCTGTCTCTATCCCTGCTCTCTATCCCTGCTCTCTGTCTCTGTCTCTATCCCTGCTCTCTGTCTCTATCCCTGCTCTCTGTGTCTGTCCCAGCTCTCTGTGTCTGTCCCTGCTCTCTGTGTCTGTCCCTGCTCTCTGTCTCTGCTCTCTATCCCTGCTCTCTGTGTCTGTCCCTGCTCTCTGTCTCTGTCCCTGCTCTCTGTCTCTGTCCCTGCTCTCTGTCTATCCCTTCTCTCTGTCTCTGTCCCTGCTCTCTGTGTCTGTCCCTGCTCTCTGTCTCTGTCCCTGCTCTCTGTCTCTGTCCCTTCTCTCTGTCTCTGTCCCTGTCTCTGTCTCTATCCCTGCTCTCTGTGTCTGTCCCTGCTCTCTGTGTCTGTCCCTGCTCTCTGTCCCTGCTCTCTGTCCCTGCTCTCTGTCTCTGTCCCTGCTATCCCTGTCTCTATCCCTCTCTCTGTCTCTGTCCCTGCTCTCTGTCTCTATCCCTGCTTTCTGTGTCTGTCCCTGCTCTCTGTCTGTCCCTGTCTCTATCCCTCTCTGTCTCTGTCCCTGCTCTCTGTCTCTATCCCTGCTCTCTGTGTCTGTCCCTACTCTCTGTGTCTGTCCCTCCTCTCTATCCCTGCTCTCTTTGTCTGTCCCTGAACTCTCTGTCTGTCCCTGCTCTCTGTCCCTGCTCTCTATCCCTGCTCTCTGTCCCTGCTCTCTGTGTCTGTCCCTGCTCTCTGTGTCTGTCCCTGCTCTCTGTCCTGCTCTCTATCCCTGCTCTCTGTCCCTGCTCTCTGTCTCTGCTCTCTGTCCCTGCTCTCTGTCCCTGCTCTCTATCCCTGCTCTCTGTCTCTGTCCCTGCTCTCTGTCCCTGCTCTCTGTCCCTGTTATCTGTCCCTGCTCTCTGTCTCTGTCTCTATCCCTGCTCTCTGTCTCTATCCCTGCTCTCTGTGTCTGTCCCTGCTCTCTGTGTCTGTCCCTGCTCTCTGTGTCTGTCCCTGCTCTCTGTCTCTGCTCTCTATCCCTGCTCTCTGTGTCTGTCCCTGCTCTCTGTGTCTGTCCCTGCTCTCTGTGTCTGTCCCTGCTCTCTGTCTCTGTCCCTGCTCTCTGTCTCTATCCCTGCTTTCTGTGTCTGTCCCTATCTCTCTGTGTCTGTCCCTGCTCTCTATCCCTTCTCTCTGTCTCTGTCCCTGCTCTCTGTCTCTATCCCTGCTCTCTGTGTCTGTCCCTACTCTCTGTGTCTGTCCCTCCTCTCTATCCCTGTCTCTTTGTCTGTCCCTGAACTCTGTGTCTGTCCCTGCTCTCTGTCCCTGCTCTCTATCCCTGCTCTCTCTGTCCCTGCTCTCTGTGTCTGTCCCTGTCTCTGTGTCTGTCCCTGTCTCTGTCCCTGTCTCTATCCCTGCTCTCTGTCCCTGCTCTCTGTCTCTGCTCTCTGTCCCTGCTCTCTGTCCCTGTCTCTATCCCTGCTCTCTGTCTCTGTCCCTGCTCTCTGTCCCTGCTCTCTGTCCCTGTTATCTGTCCCTGCTCTCTGTCTCTGTCTCTATCCCTGCTCTCTGTCTCTATCCCTGCTCTCTGTGTCTGTCCCAGCTCTCTGTGTCTGTCCCTGCTCTCTATGTCTGTCCCTGCTCTCTGTCTCTGTCTCTATCCCTGCTCTCTGTGTCTGTCCCTGCTCTCTGTGTCTGTCCCTGCTCTCTGTGTCTGTCCCTGCTCTCTGTCTCTATCCCTGCTCTCTGTGTCTGTCCCTGCTCTCTGTGTCTGTCCCTGCTCTCTGTCTCTATCCCTTCTCTCTGTCTCTGTCCCTGCTCTCTGTCTCTATCCCTGCTCTCTGTGTCTGTCCCTGCTCTCTGTGTCTGTCCCTGCTCTCTATCCCTGCTCTCTGTCCCTGCTCTCTGTCTCTATCCCTGCTCCCTGTCTCTATCCCTTCTCTCTGTCTCTGTCCCTGCTCTCTGTCTCTATCCCTGCTTTCTGTGTCTGTCCCTACTCTCTGTGTCTGTCCCTGCTCTCTATCCCTTCTCTCTGTCTCTGTCCCTGCTCTCTGTCTCTATCCCTGCTCTCTGTGTCTGTCCCTACTCTCTGTGTCTGTCCCTGCTCTCTGTCCCTGCTCTCTGTGTCTGTCCCTGCTCTCTGTGTCTGTCCCTGCTCTCTGTCCCTGCTCTCTATCCCTGTCTCTGTCCCTGCTCTCTGTGTCTGTCCCTGCTCTCTATGTCTCTATCCCTGCTCTCTTTGTCTGTCCCTGAACTCTGTGTCTGTCCCTGCTCTCTGTCCCTGCTCTCTATCCCTGCTCTCTGTCCCTGCTCTCTGTGTCTGTCCCTGCTCTCTGTGTCTGTCCCTGCTCTCTGTCCCTGCTCTCTATCCCTGCTCTCTGTCCCTGCTCTCTGTCCCTGCTCTCTGTCCCTGCACTCTGTCCCTGCTCTCTATCCCTGCTCTCTGTCTGTCCCTGCTCTCTGTCCCTGTTATCTGTCCCTGCTCTCTGTCTCTGTCTCTATCCCTGCTCTCTGTCTCTGTCCCTGCTCTCTGTCTCTGTCTCTGTCTCTGTCTCTATCCCTGCTCTCTGTCCCTGCTCTCTGTCTCTGTCTCTGTCTCTATCCCTGCTCTCTGTCTCTGTCCCTGCTCTCTGTGTCTGTCCCTGCTCTCTGTCTCTGTCTCTATCCCCTCTGTCTCTGTCTCTGTCTCTATCCCTGCTCTCTGTCTCTGTCTCTATACCTGCTCTCTGTCTCTTGTCTCTATCCCTGCTCTCTGTCTCTGTCCCTGCTCTCTGTCTCTGTCCCTGCTCTCTGTCTCTATCCCTGCTCTCTGTCTCTGTCCCTGCTCTCTGTCTCTGTCCCTGCTCTCTGTCTCTGTCTCTGTCCCTGCTCTCTGTCTCTATCCCTGCTCTCTGTCTCTGTCCCTGCTCTCTGTCTCTGTCCCTGCTCTCTGTCTCTGTCTCTGTCCCTGCTCTCTGTCTCTATCCCTGCTCTCTGTCTCTGTCTCTGTCCCTGCTCTCTGTCTCTGTCCCTGCTCTCTGTCTCTATCCCTGCTCTCTGTCTCTGTCCCTGCTCTCTGTCTCTGTCCCTGCTCTCTGTCTCTGTCCCTGCTCTCTGTCTCTGTCCCTGCTCTCTGTGTTTGTCCCTGCTCTCTGTGTCTGTCCCTGCTCTCTGTGTCTGTCCCTGCTCTCTGTCTCTGTCTCTGTCGGTGTCCTGCTTTCTGTGTCTGTCCCTACTCTCTGTGTCTGTCCCTGCTCTCTGTCTCTATCCCTGCTCTCTGTGTCTGTCCCTGCTCTCTGTGTCTGTCCCTGCTCTCTGCTCTCTGTCCCTGCTCTCTGTCTCTGCTCTCTATCCCTGCTCTCTGTCTCTATCCCTGCTCTCTGTGTCTGTCCCTGCTCTCTGTGTCTGTCCCTGCTCTCTGTCTCTATCCCTGCTCTCTGTGTCTATCCCTGCTCTCTGTCTCTATCCCTGCTCTCTGTGTCTGTCCCTGCTCTCTGTGTCTGTCCCTGCTCTCTGTCTCTGTCCCTGCTCTCTGTCTCTATCCCTCCTCTCTATCCCTGCTCTCTTTGTCTGTCCCTGAACTCTGTGTCTGTGCTCTCTGTCCCTGCTCTCTATCCCTGCTCTCTGTCCCTGCTCTCTGTGTCTGTCCCTGCTCTCTGTGTCTGTCCCTGCTCTCTGTCCCTGCTCTCTATCCCTGCTCTCTGTCTCTGTCCCTGCTCTCTCTGTCTCTGTCCCTGCTCTCTGTCTCTGTCTTTATCCCTCTCTGTCTCTGTCCCTGCTCTCTGTCTCTGTCTCTATCCCTGCTCTCTGTCTCTGTCCCTGCTCTCTGTCCCTGTTATCTGTCCCTGCTCTCTGTCTCTGTCTTTATCCCTGCTCTCTGTCTCTGTCCCTGCTCTCTGTCTCTCTCTCTGTCTCTGTCTCTGCTGCTCTCTGTCCCTGCTCTCTGTGTCTGTCCCTGCTCTCTGTCCCTGCACTCTGTCCCTGTCTCTATCCCTGCTCTCTGTCTCTGTCCCTGCTCTCTGTCCCTGTTATCTGTCCCTGCTCTCTGTCTCTGTCTTTATCCCTGCTCTCTGTCTCTGTCCCTGCTCTCTGTCTCTGTCTCTGTCTCTGTCTCTATCCCTGCTCTCTGTCCCTGCTCTCTGTCCCTGCTCTCTGTCTCTATCCCTGCTCTCTGTCTCTGTCCCTGCTCTCTGTCTCTGTCTCTGTCTCTATCCCTACTCTCTGTCTCTGTCTCTGTCTCTATCCCTGCTCTCTGTCTCTGTCTCTATCCTGCTCTCTGTCTCTGTCTCTATCCCTGCTCTCTGTCTCTGTCCCTGCTCTCTGTCTCTGTCCCTGCTCTCTGTCTCTATCCCTGCTCTCTGTCTCTGTCCCTGCTCTCTGTCTCTGTCCCTGCTCTCTGTCTCTGTCTCTGTCCCTGCTCTCTGTCTCTATCCCTGCTCTCTGTCTCTGTCCCTGCTCTCTGTCTCTGTCCCTCTCTCTGTCTCTGTCTCTGTCCCTGCTCTCTGTCTCTATACCTGCTCTCTGTCTCTGTCTCTGTCCCTGCTCTCTGTCTCTGTCCCTGCTCTCTGTCTCTATCCCTGCTCTCTGTCTCTGTCCCTGCTCTCTGTCTCTGTCCCTGCTCTCTGTCTCTGTCCCTGCTCTCTGTCTCTGTCTCTGCTCTCTGTGTTTGTCCCTGCTCTCTGTGTCTGTCCCTGCTCTCTGTGTCTATCCCTGCTCTCTGTCTCTGCTCTCTGTGTCGGTCTCTGCTTTCTGTGTCTGTCCCTACTCTCTGTGTCTGTCCCTGCTCTCTGTCTCTATCCCTGCTCTCTGTGTCTGTCCCTGCTCTCTGTGTCTGTCCCTGCTCTCTATCCCAGCTCTCTATCCCTGCTCTCTGTCTCTGCTCTCTATCCCTGCTCTCTGTCTCTATCCCTGCTCTCTGTGTTTGTCCCTGCTCTCTGTGTCTGTCCCTGCTCTCTGTCTCTATCCCTGCTCTCTGTGTCTATCCCTGCTCTCTGTCTCTATCCCTGCTCTCTGTGTCTGTCCCTGCTCTCTGTGTCTGTCCCTGCTCTCTGTGTCTGTCCCTGCTCTCTGTCTCTGTCCCTGCTCTCTGTC
Source organism: Oncorhynchus tshawytscha (assembly GCF_018296145.1). NCBI lineage: Eukaryota > Metazoa > Chordata > Actinopteri > Salmoniformes > Salmonidae > Oncorhynchus > Oncorhynchus tshawytscha. Next base: position 5,328,163 of record NC_056436.1, on the reverse strand, counting down.
TCTATCCCTTCTCTCTGTCTCTGTCCCTGCTCTCTGTCTCTATCCCTGCTCTCTGTGTCTGTCCCTGCTCTCTGTCTCTGTCCCTGCTCTCTGTGTCTGTCCCTGCTCTCTGTGTCTGTCCCTGCTCTCTAGCCCTGCTCTCTGTCCCTGCTCTCTGTCTCTATCCCTGCTCTCTGTCTCTATCCCTCTCTCTGTGTCTGTCCCTGCTCTCTATCCCTGTCTCTGTCCCTGCTCTCTGTCTCTATCCCTCTCTCTGTCTCTGTCCCTGCTCTCTGTCTCTATCCCTGCTTTCTGTGTCTGTCCCTGCTCTCTGTGTCTGTCCCTGCTCTCTATCCCTTCTCTCTGTGTCTGTCCCTGCTCTCTATCCCTGCTCTCTGTCCCTGCTCTCTGTCTCTATCCCTTCTCTCTGTCTCTGTCCCTGCTCTCTGTCTCTATCCCTGCTTTCTGTGTCTGTCCCTGTCTCTATCCCTTCTCTCTGTGTCTGTCCCTGCTCTCTATCCCTGCTCTCTGTCCCTGCTCTCTGTCTCTATCCCTTCTCTCTGTCTCTGTCCCTGCTCTCTGTCTCTATCCCTGCTCTCTGTGTCTGTCCCTGCTCTCTGTGTCTGTCCCTGCTCTCTGTGTCTATCCCTGCTCTCTCTGTGTCTGTCCCTGCTCTCTGTGTCTGTCCCTGCTCTCTGTCTCTATCCCTGCTCTCTGTGTCTGTCCCTACTCTATGTCTCTATCCCTGCTCTGTGTCTGTCCCTGCTCTCTGTCTCTATCCCTGCTTTCTGTGTCTGTCCCTGCTCTCTGTGTCTATCCCTACTCTCTGTGTCTGTCCCTGTCTCTATCCCTGCTCTCTGTCCCTGCTCTCTGTCTCTATCCCTGCTCTCTGTGTCTGTCCCTGCTCTCTGTCCCTGCTCTCTATCCCTGCTCTCTGTCTCTATCCCTGCTCTCTGTGTCTGTCCCTGCTCTCTATCCCTGTCTCTATCCCTACTCTCTGTCTCTATCCCTGCTTTCTGTGTCTGTCCCTGCTCTCTGTGTCTATCCCTACTCTCTGTGTCTGTCCCTGCTCTCTATCCCTTCTCTCTGTCTCTGTCCCTGCTCTCTGTCTCTATCCCTGCTCTCTGTGTCTGTCCCTACTCTCTGTGTCTGTCCCTGCTCTCTGTCCCTGCTCTCTGTGTCTGTCCCTGCTCTCTGTGTCTATCCCTGCTCTCTGTCCCTGCTCTCTGTGTCTGTCCCTGCTCTCTATCCCTCCTCTCTATCCCTGCTCTCTTTGTCTGTCCCTGAACTCTGTGTCTGTCCCTGCTCTCTGTCCCTGCTCTCTATCCCTGTCTCTGTCCCTGCTCTCTGTCCCTGTCTCTGTCCCTGCTCTCTGTGTCTGTCCCTGCTCTCTGTGTCTGTCCCTGCTCTCTGTCCCTGCTCTCTGTCCCTGCTCTCTGTCCCTGCTCTCTGTCCCTGCTCTCTGTCCCTGCTCTCTATCCCTGCTCTCTGTCTCTGTCCCTGCTCTCTGTCCCTGCTCTCTGTCCCTGCTCTCTGTCTCTGCTCTCTGTCCCTGCTCTCTGTCTCTGTCTCTATCCCTGCTCTCTGTCTCTGTCCCTGCTCTCTGTCTCTGTCCTCTGTCTCTGTCTCTATCCCTGCTTTCTGTCTCTATCCCTGCTCTCTGTCTCTGTCTCTATCTATCCCTGCTCTCTGTCTCTATCCCTGCTCTCTGTCTCTGTCTCTATCCCTGCTCTCTGTCTCTGTCCCTGCTCTCTGTCTCTGTCCCTGCTCTCTGTCTCTGTCCCTGCTCTCTGTCTCTGTCTCTGTCTCTGTCTCTATCCCTGTCTCTGTCCCTGCTCTCTGTCTCTGTCTCTGTCTCTGTCTCTATCCCTGCTCTCTGTCTCTGTCCCTGCTCTCTGTCTCTGCTCTCTGTCTCTATCCCTGCTCTCTGTCTCTGTCCCTGCTCTCTGTCTCTGCTCTCTGTCTCTATCCCTGCTCTCTGTCTCTGTTCCTGCTCTCTGTCTCTGTCTCTGTCTCTGTCCCTGCTCTCTGTCTCTGTCCCTGCTCTCTGTCTCTGCTCTCTGTCTCTGTCCCTGCTCTCTGTCTCTGTTCCTGCTTTCTGTCTCTGTCTCTATCCCTACTCTCTGTCTCTGTCTCTGTCTCTATCCCTGCTCTCTGTCTCTGTCTCTATACCTGCTCTCTGTCTCTGTCTCTATCCCTGCTCTCTGTCTCTGTCCCTGCTCTCTGTCTCTGTCTCTATCCCTGCTCTCTGTCTCTGTCCCTGCTCTCTGTCTCTGTCTCTGTCCCCGCTCTCTGTCTCTGTCTCTATCCCTGCTCTCTGTCTCTCTGTCTCTGTCTCTCCTCTCTGTCTCTGTCTCTATCCCTGCTCTCTGTCTCTGTCCCTGCTCTCTGTCTCTGTCTCTGTCCCTGCTCTCTGTCTCTATCCCTGCTCTCTGTCTCTGTCTCTGTCCCTGCTCTCTGTCCCTGTCTCCTGTCCCTGTCTCTCTGTCTCTGTCCCTCTCTCTCTGTCTCTATCCCTGTCTCTGTCCCTGCTCTCTGTCTCTGTCCCTGCTCTCTGTCTCTGTCTCTATCCCTGCTCTCTGTCTCTGTCCCTGCTCTCTGTCTCTGTCTCTGCTCTCTGTCTCTATCCCTGCTCTCTGTCTGTCCCTGCTCTCTGTCTCTGTCTCTGTCCCTGCTCTCTGTCTCTGTCTCTGTCCCTCTCTCTGTCTCTATCCCTGCTCTCTGTCTCTGTCTCCTGCTCTCTGTCTCTGTCCTGCTCTCTGTCTCTGTCTCTATCCCTGCTCTCTGTCTCTGTCTCTGTCTCTGTCCTGCTCTCTGTCTCTGTCTCTATCCCTGCTCTCTGTCTCTGTCCCTGTCTCTGTCTCTGTCCCTGCTCTCTGTCTCTGTCCCTGCTCTCTGTCTCTGTCTCTGTCTCTGTCCCTGCTCTCTGTGTCTGTCTCTGTCTCTGTCCCTGCTCTCTGTCTCTGTCCCCCTCTGTCTCTGTCTCTGTCCCTGCTCTCTGTCTCTGTCCCTGCTCTCTGTCTCTGTCCCTGCTCTCTGTCTGTCCCTGCTCTCTGTGTCTGTCCCTGTCTCTCTCTGTCTCTGTCTCTGTCCCTGCTCTCTGTCTCTGTCCCTGCTCTCTGTCTCTGTCCCTGCTCTCTGTGTCTGTCTCTGTCTCTGTCCCTGCTCTGTCTCTGTCTCTATCCCTGCTCTCTGTCTCTGTCCCTGCTCTCTGTCTCTGTCCCTGCTCTCTGTCTCTGTCCCTGCTCTCTGTGTCTGTCCCTGCTCTCTGTCTCTGTCCCTGCTCTCTGTCTCTGTCTCTGTCTCTGTCCCTGCTCTCTGTCCCTGCTCTCTGTCTCTGCTCTCTGTCCCTGCTCTCTGTCTCTGTCTCTGTCCCTGTCTCTGTCTCTGTCTCTGTCCCTCTCTCTCTGTCCCTGCTCTCTGTCTCTGTCTCTGTCCCTGCTCTCTGTCTCTGTCTCTGTCCCTGCTCTCTGTCTCTGTCTCTGCTCTCTGTCTCTGTCTCTGTCCCTGCTCTCTATCCCTCTCTCTGTCTCTGTCCCTGCTCTCTGTCTCTATCCCTGCTCTCTGTCTCTGTCCCTGCTCTCTGTGTCTGTCCCTGCTCTCTGTGTCTGTCCCTGCTCTCTGTCTGTCTCTATCCCTGCTCTCTGTGTCTGTCCCTGCTCTCTGTGTCTGTCCCTGCTCTGTGTCTGTCCCTGCTCTCTGTCTCTGTCCCTGCTCTCTGTCTCTGTCTCTGTCCCTGCTCTCTGTCTCTGTCCCTGCTCTCTGTCTCTGTCCCTGCTCTCTGTCTCTGTCCCTCTCTCTGTCTCTGTCCCTGCTCTCTGTGTCTGTCCCTGCTCTCTGTCTCTGTCCCTGCTCTCTGTCTCTGTCCCTCTCTCTGTCTCTGTCCCTGCTCTCTGTCTCTATCCCTGCTCTCTGTGTCTGTCCCTGCTCTCTGTGTCTGTCCCTGCTCTCTATCCCTGCTCTCTGTCCCTGCTCTCTGTCTCTATCCCTGCTCCCTGTCTCTATCCCTTCTCTCTGTCTCTGTCCCTGCTCTCTGTCTCTATCCCTGCTTTCTGTGTCTGTCCCTACTCTCTGTGTCTGTCCCTGCTCTCTATCCCTTCTCTCTGTCTCTGTCCCTGCTCTCTGTCTCTATCCCTGCTCTCTGTGTCTGTCCCTACTCTCTGTGTCTGTCCCTCCTCTCTATCCCTGCTCTCTTTGTCTGTCCCTGAACTCTGTGTCTGTCCCTGCTCTCTGTCCCTGCTCTCTATCCCTGCTCTCTGTCCCTGCTCTCTGTGTCTGTCCCTGCTCTCTGTGTCTGTCCCTGCTCTCTGTCCCTGCTCTCTATCCCTGCTCTCTGTCCCTGCTCTCTGTCTCTGCTCTCTGTCCCTGCTCTCTGTCCCTGTCTCTATCCCTGCTCTCTGTCTCTGTCCCTGCTCTCTGTCCCTGCTCTCTGTCCCTGTCTGCTCTCTGTCTCTGCTCTCTATCCCTGCTCTCTGTCTCTATCCCTGCTCTCTGTGTCTGTCCCAGCTCTCTGTGTCTGTCCCTGCTCTCTGTGTCTGTCCCTGCTCTCTGTCTCTGCTCTCTATCCCTGCTCTCTGTGTCTGTCCCTGCTCTGTGTCTGTCCCTGCTCTCTGTGTCTGTCCCTGCTCTCTGTCTCTATCCCTGCTCTCTGTGTCTGTCCCTGCTCTCTGTGTCTGTCCCTGCTCTCTGTCTCTGTCCCTGCTCTCTGTCTCTATCCCTTCTCTCTGTCTCTGTCCCTGCTCTCTGTCTCTATCCCTGCTCTCTGTGTCTGTCCCTGCTCTGTGTCTGTCCCTGCTCTCTATCCCTGCTCTCTGTCCCTGCTCTCTGTCTCTATCCCTGCTGTCTCTGTCTCTATCCCTTCTCTCTGTCTCTGTCCCTGCTCTCTGTCTCTATCCCTGCTTTCTGTGTCTGTCCCTACTCTCTGTGTCTGTCCCTGCTCTCTATCCCTTCTCTCTGTCTCTGTCCCTGCTCTCTGTCTCTATCCCTGCTCTCTGTGTCTGTCCCTACTCTCTGTGTCTGTCCCTGCTCTCTGTCCCTGCTCTCTGTGTCTGTCCCTGTCTCTGTGTCTGTCCCTGCTCTCTGTCCCTGCTCTCTATCCCTGCTCTCTGTCCCTGCTCTCTGTGTCTGTCCCTGCTCTCTATCCCTCCTCTCTATCCCTGCTCTCTTTGTCTGTCCCTGAACTCTGTGTCTGCTCTCTGTCCTGCTCTCTATCCCTGCTCTCTGTCCCTGCTCTCTGTGTCTGTCCCTGCTCTCTGTGTCTGTCCCTGCTCTCTGTCCCTGCTCTCTGTCCCTGCTCTCTGTCCCTGCTCTCTGTCTCTGCTCTCTGTCCCTGCTCTCTGTCCCTGCTCTCTATCCCTGCTCTCTGTCTCTGTCCCTGCTCTCTGTCCCTGTCTCTGTCCCTGTTATCTGTCCCTGCTCTCTGTCTCTGTCTCTGTCCCTGCTCTCTGTGTCTGTCCCTGCTCTCTGTCTCTGTCCTCTGTCTCTGTCTCTATCCCTGCTCTCTGTCTCTGTCTCTGTCTCTGTCTCTGCTCTCTGTCTCTATCCCTGCTCTCTGTCTCTGTCCCTGCTCTCTGTCTCTGTTCCTGCTCTCTGTCTCTGTCTCTGTCTCTGTCCCTACTCTCTGTCTCTGTCTCTGTCTCTATCCCTGCTCTCTGTCTCTGTCTCTATACCTGCTCTCTGTCTCTGTCTCTATCCCTGTCTCTGTCCCTGCTCTCTGTCTCTGTCCCTCTCTCTGTCTCTATCCCTGCTCTCTGTCTCTGTCCCTGCTCTCTGTCTCTGTCCCTGCTCTCTGTCTCTGTCTCTGTCCCTGCTCTCTGTCTCTATCCCTGCTCTCTGTCTCTGTCCCTGCTCTCTGTCTCTGTCCCTGCTCTCTGTCTCTGTCTCTGTCCCTGCTCTCTGTCTCTATACCTGTCTCTGTCTCTGTCTCTGTCCCTGCTCTCTGTCTCTGTCCCTGCTCTCTGTCTCTATCCCTGCTCTCTGTCTCTGTCCCTGTCTCTGTCTCTGTCCCTGTCTCTGTCTCTGTCCCTGCTCTCTGTGTCTGTCCTGCTCTCTGTCTCTGTCCCTGCTCTCTGTCTCTATCCCTGCTCTCTGTCTCTGCTCCTGTCTGTCTCTGCTCTCTGTGTTTGTCCCTGCTCTCTGTGTCTGTCCCTGCTCTCTGTCTCTATCCCTGCTCTCTGTGTCTGTCCCTGCTCTCTGTGTCTGTCCCTGCTCTCTGTCCCAGCTCTCTCTGTCCCTGTCTCTGTCTCTGTCTCTGTCCCTGTCTCTGTCTCTATCCCTGCTCTCTGTGTCTGTCCCTGCTCTCTGTGTCTGTCCCTGCTCTCTGTCTCTATCCCTGCTCTCTGTGTCTATCCCTGCTCTCTGTCTCTATCCCTGCTCTCTGTGTCTGTCCCTGCTCTCTGTGTCTGTCCCTCTCTCTGTCTCTGTCCCTGTCTCTGTCTCTCCCTGTCTCTCTGTCTCTGTCCCTGCTCTCTGTCTCTGTCCCTGCTCTCTGTGTCTGTCCCTGCTCTCTGTGTCTGTCCCTGCTCTCTGTCTCTGTCCCTGTCCTGTCTCTGTCTCTGTCCCTGCTCTCTGTCTCTATCCCTGCTCTCTGTCTCTATCCCTGCTCTCTGTGTCTGTCCCTGCTCTCTATCCCTGCTCTCTGTCCCTGTCCTCTCTGTCTCTATCCCTTCTCTCTGTCTCTGTCCCTGCTCTCTGTCTCTATCCCTGCTTTCTGTGTCTGTCCCTGCTCTCTGTGTCTGTCCCTGCTCTCTGTCCCTCTCTCTGTCTCTGTCTCTCTGTCCCTGTCTGTCTATCCCTGCTCTCTGTCTCTATCCCTGCTCTCTGTCTCTGTCCCTGCTCTCTGTCTCTGTCCCTGCTTTCTGTCTCTGTCCCTCTTGTCTCTGTCTCTATCCCTGCTCTGTGTCTGTCCCTGCTCTCTGTCCCTGCTCTCTCCCTGTCTCTGTCTCTATCCCTGCTCTCTGTCTCTGTCCTGCTCTCTGTCTCTGTCCCTGCTCTCTGTGTCTGTCCCTGTCTCTGTGTCTGTCCCTGCTCTCTGTGTCTATCCCTGCTCTCTGTGTCTGTCCCTGCTCTCTGTGTCTGTCCCTGCTCTCTGTCTCTATCCCTGCTCTCTGTGTCTGTCCCTGCTCTCTGTCTCTATCCCTGCTCTCTGTCTCTGTCCCTGCTCTCTGTCTCTATCCCTGCTCTCTGTGTCTGTCCCTGCTCTCTGTGTCTGTCCCTACTCTCTGTCTCTGTCCCTGCTCTCTATCCCTGTCTCTGTCCCTGTCTCTGTCTCTATCCCTGCTCTCTGTGTCTGTCCCTGCTCTCTGTCTCTATCCCTCTCTGTCTCTGTCCCTGCTCTCTGTGTCTATCCCTGCTCTCTGTGTCTGTCCCTGCTCTCTATCCCTGCTCTCTGTCTCTGTCCCTGCTCTCTGTCTCTATCCCTGCTCTCTGTCTCTGTCTCTCTGTGTCTGTCCCTGCTCTCTGTCCCTGCTCTCTGTGTCTGTCCCTGCTCTCTCTGTCCTGTCTATCCCTGCTCTCTGTCCCTGCTCTCTGTGTCTGTCCCTGTCTCTATCCCTCCTCTCTATCCCTGCTCTCTTTGTCTGTCCCTGAACTCTGTGTCTGTCCCTGCTCTCTGTCCCTGTCTCTATCCCTGCTCTCTGTCCCTGCTCTCTGTCCCTGCTCTCTGTCCCTGCTCTCTGTGTCTGTCCCTGCTCTCTGTGTCTGTCCCTGCTCTCTGTCCCTGCTCTCTGTCCCTGTCTCTGTCCCTGCTCTCTGTCTCTCTCTGTCCCTGCTCTCTGTCTCTGTCTCTATCCCTGCTCTCTGTCTCTGTCCCTGCTCTCTGTCCCTGCTCTCTGTCCCTGCTCTCTGTCTCTGCTCTCTGTCCCTGCTCTCTGTCTCTGTCTCTATCCCTGCTCTCTGTCTCTGTCCCTGCTCTCTGTCTCTGTCCCTGTCTCTGTCTCTATCCCTGCTTTCTGTCTCTATCCCTGCTCTCTGTCTCTGTCTCTATCCCTGCTCTCTGTCTCTATCCCTGCTCTCTGTCTCTGTCTCTATCCCTGCTCTCTGTCTCTATCCCTGCTCTCTGTCTCTGTCCCTGCTCTCTGTCTCTGTCCCTGCTGTCTGTCTCTGTCTCTCTCTGTCTCTGTCTCTGTCTCTGTCTCTGTCTCTGTCTCTATCCCTGCTCTCTGTCTCTATCTCTGTTTCTATCCTCTGTCTCTGTCCCTCTCTCTGTCTCTGTCTGTCTCTGTCTCTAGTCCCTGCTCTCTGTCTCTGTCCCTGCTCTCTGTCTCTGTCTCTGTCTCTGTCCCTACTCTCTGTCTCTGTTCCTGTCTCTGTCTCTGTCTCTGTCCCTGTCCCTGTCTCTGTCTCTGTCCCTGCTCTCTGTCTCTGCTCTCTGTCTCTGTCTCTGTCTCTGTTCCTGTCTCTGTCTCTGTCTCTATCCCTACTCTCTGTCTCTGTCTCTGTCTCTATCCCTGCTCTCTGTCTCTGTCTCTATACCTGCTCTCTGTCTCTGTCTCTATCCCTGCTCTCTGTCTCTGTCCCTGTCTCTGTCTCTGTCTCTATCCCTGCTCTCTGTCTCTGTCCCTGTCTCTGTCTCTGTCTCTGCTATCCCTATCTCTGTCTCTGTCTCTGTCTCTATCCCTGTCTCTGTCTCTCTATCCCTCTCTCTGTCTCTGTCTCTGTCCCTGCTCTCTGTCTCTATCCCTGCTCTCTGTCTCTGTCTCTGTCCCTGTCTCTGTCTCTGTCCCTGTCCTCTGTCTCTGTCTCTATCCCTGCTCTCTGTCTCTGTCCCTGCTCTCTGTCTCTGTCCCTGCTCTTTCTCTGTCTCTATCCCTGCTCTCTGTCTCTGTCTCTATCCCTGCTCTCTGTCTCTGTCTCTATCCCTGCTCTCTGTCTCTGTCTCTGTCCCTGCTCTCTGTCTCTATCCCTGCTCCTGTCTCTGTCTCTGTCCCTGTCTCTGTCTATCCCTGCTCTCTGTCTCTGTCTCTATCCCTCTGCTCTCTGTCTAGTGTGTCTCTATCCCTGCTGTCTCTGTCTCTATCCCTGTCTCTGTCTCTATCCCTGATTGTCTGTCTCTGTCTCTGTCCCTGCTCTACTGTCTCTATAACTGTCTCTGTCTCTTATACCTATCTCTGAACTGTCTCTTTCTCTCTGTCCCTGTCTCTGTCTCTGTCTCTATCCCTGTCTCTGTCTCTATCCCTGCTAGTCTGTCTCTGTCTCTATCCCTGCTCTCTGTCTCTATCCCTGCTATCTGTCTCTGTCCCTGCTCTCTCTGTCTCTATCCCTGCTCTCTGTCTCTATCCCTGCTCTCTGTCTCTGTCTCTATCCCTGCTCTCTGTCTCTCTCCCTGCTCTCTGTCTCTGTCCCTGCTCTCTTTCTTTGTCTCTATCCCTGCTCTCTGTCTTTGTCTCTGTCCTTGCTCTTTGTCTCTGTTTCTATCCCTGCTCTGTGTCTATCTCTGTCTCTCTCCCTGCTCTCTGTCTCTCTCTGTCTCTGTCCCCAGTCCCAGCTCCAGCTCCTACAGGACATACTCTGTCTAATACTGACCTCTTCTGTCCTCCGAAGGAAGTGCAGCAAAATAGTGTGGTTTCCTTGGGGGGTGCATCCCAATAATATCTCCTTTCTCCTGAAGTGTACACTCGTTCCCTGCACTCGTTCCCCTCCACAGATCTAAATGCATTGTATTGGTGCAGAAAAGGGCTTGAGGGGTTTTCCACAGTTTTTCTTATACCAGGTATATTTCCTTTGAAATTAGCAAAGGGAAGTGAACAAGTGCACACTTTGGGAGGAAGGAGAGATCATTTGGGACGAAGCCCTGGTGGTTAATTAACAACCTCTGTGTCTGATGTTAGTGTCCCAGAGGTAGTCAGGGTCCTCAGAACTCTCTCTCTCATTCTGACTCAGCACGGCAACAGCACGGTAACAGCACGGCAACATGGCTCACCGTCGCTTTGAGGGCAAAGAGCACGCAGCCTCCTACCTGAGGTACAGGGTGTCCCCCCCACAGGAACTGATCGCAGAGATACTGGCATTTCTGGAGAATATGGTAGGGGCCTGTGTGTGTGTGTGTGTGTGTGTGTGTGTGTGTGTGTGTGTGTGTGTGTGTGTGTGTGTGTGTGTGTGTGTGTGTGTGTGTGTGTGTGTGTGTCCGTGCAGGGAATGTAGTTTGCCCCTAGATCCTTGCCCATGTTCGAATGATTTTTGTGAACAAAAATGGTTCACAATTGTGTAAGCCCAAACCGATCTAATCGTATGTATTTGGCTGCTATAATTGTGCCTATCTGGATTTATTAGCGTAATGTGTTTTTTCACAAACTGTATACCGCTGATATAATGCTGATATAACGGTGATATAATGCTGATATAATATATAACGGTGATATGCTGCTGATATAACGGTGATATAACGCTGATATACTGCTGATATAACGGTGATATAACTGCTGATATAACGGTGATATGCTGCTGATATAACGCTGATATGCTGCTGATATAACGGTGATATAACGCTGATATACTGCTGATATAACGGTGATATACCGCTGATATACTGCTGATATAACGCTGATATAACGCTGATATAACGCTGATATACTGCTGATATAACGGTGATATACTGCTGATATAACGCTGATATAACGCTGATATAACGCTGATGTACTGCTGATATAACGGTGATATACTGCTGATATACTGCTGATATAACGCTGATATAACGCTGATATAACGCTGATATACCGCTGACTTCCGATGTTATTGTCACTTCAGAAAGGAAGGCCGTTCGACCTTGCCGTGGACGTAGGCTGTGGCTCGGGACAGGGGACACTCCTACTGGCCCCTCACTTTACCCAGGTGATTGGGACAGACATCAGCCCCGCCCAGCTGGAGTTGGCTCTGGCCAATAGCAGCGCCCCAAATATCTTCTACAGGTAAGAAGGGGGAGGGGCACGCAGGATAGTGGGCGGGAATTGCTTTGATCAAGGTCTCGTCCAAGGTCATACTTTAATAAGTGAAGTGTTGTATGTATTGTGATGTGTTATATGTCTGTCAGGAAGGTTGGTACTGTTGGCAGACAACAGTGTCTATTGGACTATAAAGTATTCATTAATTCCTTCATATTTAGATGTAATTATCCTGTTTTTTGATACCATACCCCATTGAAACATCCCTGTAGTTTGAACTAGTAACATAATTAACTCGGACACGTTGAGGTCCAAATGTCACCAGTTAAACATCCCAAATGTGTAACCCTTTCGTCAGCATGCAGACATTGTCTCACATCTCCCATAACCCCACAGGCAGTGTCCTGCAGAGGAGTTACCGTTCGCTGACGGCGGGGCAGACTTGGTGACCTCCATGACCGCGGCCCACTGGTTCCACCGTCCACGGTTCCTCCAGGAGGCAGACAGGCTGCTGAAGCCCAGAGGGTGTCTGGCCCTCATCAGTTATACCCTGGACATGGACCTGGAGTACGGACAACACTCCCACACTCTGACTGACATCTGTCATCAGGTCAGATAACAACTGATTTAATTGATTGATTTAATTGATAAGATCATTACAAATAGTAGGCTGCTCCAGATGGAGACAACATCACATACAATGAACTGACCAACTGACTATGTACAGGAGTCCCACTATCTCAGTGTTAAATGAACCAGTTTAACACTGAATAATTGGGACTCATATGTACTCTGTGAAGGTTTAAATGTAACACTCTCTGAGTTCAATGTACCCTGGGATCTGGCCTTCTATGAGGTGTGTACACTGGGATCTGGCCTTCTATGAGGTGTGTACACTGGGATCTGGCCTTCTATGAAGTGTGTACCCTGGGATCTGGCCTTCTATGAAGTGTGTACACTGGGATCTGGCCTTCTATGAAGTGTGTACCCTGGGATCTGGCCTTCTATGAAGTGTGTACACTGGGATCTGGCCTTCTATGAAGTGTGTACCCTGGGATCTGGCCTTCTATGAAGTGTGTACCCTGGGATCTGGCCTTCTATGAAGTGTGTACCCTGGGATCTGGCCTTCTATGAAGTGTGTACACTGGGATCTGGCCTTCTATGAAGTGTGTACACTGGGATCTGGCCTTCTATGAAGTGTGTACCCTGGGATCTGGCCTTCTATGAAGTGTGTACACTGGGATCTGGCCTTCTATGAAGTGTGTACACTGGGATCTGGCCTTCTATGAAGTGTGTACACTGGGATCTGGCCTTCTATGAAGTGTGTACCCTGGGATCTGGACTTCTATGAAGTGTGTACCCTGGGATCTGGCCTTCTATGAAGTGTGTACACTGGGATCTGGCCTTCTATGAGGTGTGTACCCTGGGATCTGGCCTTCTATGAGGTGTGTACCCTGGGATCTGGCCTTCTATGAAGTGTGTACCCTGGGATCTGGCCTTCTATGAAGTGTGTACCCTGGGATCTGGCCTTCTATGAAGTGTGTACCCTGGGATCTGGCCTTCTATGAAGTGTGTACCCTGGGATCTGGCCTTCTATGAAGTGTGTACCCTGGGATCTGGCCTTCTATGAAGTGTGTACCCTGGGATCTGGCCTTCTATGAAGTGTGTACACTGGGATCTGGCCTTCTATGAAGTGTGTACACTGGGATCTGGCCTTCTATGAAGTGTGTACACTGGGATCTGGCCTTCTATGAAGTGTGTACACTGGGATCTGGCCTTCTATGAAGTGTGTACACTGGGATCTGGCCTTCTATGAAGTGTGTACACTGGGATCTGGCCTTCTATGAAGTGTGTACCCTGGGATCTGGCCTTCTATGAAGTGTGCACACTGGGATCTGGCCTTCTATGAAGTGTGTACCCTGGGATCTGGCCTTCTATGAAGTGTGTACACTGGGATCTGGCCTTCTATGAAGTGTGTACCCTGGGATCTGGCCTTCTATGAAGTGTGTACCCTGGGATCTGGCCTTCTATGAAGTGTGCACACTGGGATCTGGCCTTCTATGAAGTGTGCACACTGTGTGACTTCAGAGTGAGGAAACAACGGGAAAGTAATTCAGAGTACGAAAACAACAGGAAAATAATACTACCTTATTCATGTCCCCCTCCAGTTCTACAAGAACCTGCTGCCATTTCGCAGTGCCCACATAGGTACTACCACGGTCCCTCTCTACAAACAGATGTATGACTCATGCCCGTACCCAGACAAAGAGTGGTGAGTGCTGCTGAAAAGCCACGGTATCCAGACTGCTACTGTATATCTGGCTCTGTGTCTACTGTATATCTGGCTCTGTGTCTACTGTATATCTGGCTCTGTGTCTACTGTATATCTGGCTCTGTGTCTACTGTATATCTGGCTCTGTGTCTACTGTATATCTGTCTCTGTGTCTACTGTATATCTGTCTCTGTGTCTACTGTATATCTGTCTCTGTGTCTACTGTATATCTGGCTCTGTGTCTACTGTATATCTGGCTCTGTGTCTACTGTATATCTGGCTCTGTGTCTACTGTATATCTGTCTCTGTGTCTACTGTATATCTGTCTCTGTGTCTACTGTATATCTGTCTCTGTGTCTACTGTATATCTGTCTCTGTGTCTACTGTATATCTGTCTCTGTGTCTACTGTATATCTGTCTCTGTGTCTACTGTATATCTGTCTCTGTGTGTATATCTACTGTCTACTGTATATCTGTCTCTGTGTCTACTGTATATCTGTCTCTGTGTCTACTGTATATCTGTCTCTGTGTCTACTGTATATCTGTCTCTGTGTCTACTGTATATCTGTCTCTGTGTCTACTGTATATCTGTCTCTGTGTCTACTGTATATCTGTCTCTGTGTCTACTGTATATCTGTCTCTGTGTCTACTGTATATCTGTCTCTGTGTCTACTGTATATCTGTCTCTGTGTCTACTGTGTATCTGTCTCTGTGTCTACTGTATATCTGTCTCTGTGTCTACTGTATATCTGTCTCTGTGTCTACTGTATATCTGTCTCTGTGTCTACTGTATATCTGTCTCTGTGTCTACTGTATATCTGTCTCTGTGTCTACTGTATATCTGTCTCTGTGTCTACTGTATATCTGTCTCTGTGTCTACTGTATATCTGTCTCTGTGTCTACTGTATATCTGTCTCTGTGTCTACTGTATATCTGTCTCTGTGTCTACTGTATATCTGGGCTCTGTGTCTACTGTATATCTGTCTCTGTGTCTACTGTATATCTGTCTCTGTGTCTACTGTATATCTGTCTCTGTGTCTACTGTATATCTGTCTCTGTGTCTACTGTATATCTGTATATCTCTGTGTCTACTGTATATCTGGTCTCTGTGTCTACTGTATATCTGTCTCTGTGTCTACTGTATATCTGTCTCTGTGTCTACTGTATATCTGTCTCTGTGTCTACTGTATATCTGTCTCTGTGTCTACTGTATATCTGTCTCTGTGTCTACTGTATATCTGTCTCTGTGTCTACTGTATATCTGTCTCTGTGTCTACTGTATATCTGTCTACTCTGTGTCTACTGTATATCTGTCTCTGTGTCTACTGTATATCTGTCTCTGTGTCTACTGTATATCTGTCTCTGTGTCTACTGTATATCTGTCTCTGTGTCTACTGTATATCTGCTCTGTGTCTACTGTATATCTGTCTCTGTGTCTACTGTATATCTGTCTCTGTGTCTACTGTATATCTGTCTCTGTGTCTACTGTATATCTGTCTCTGTGTCTACTGTATATCTGTCTCTGTGTCTACTGTATATCTGTCTCTGTGTCTACTGTATATCTGTCTCTGTGTCTACTGTATATCTGTCTCTGTGTCTACTGTATATCTGTCTCTGTGTCTACTACTGTGTCTATATCTGTCTCTGTGTCTACTGTATATCTGTCTCTGTGTCTACTGTATATCTGTCTCTGTGTCTACTGTATATCTGTCTCTGTGTCTACTGTATATCTGTCTCTGTGTCTACTGTATATCTGTCTCTGTGTCTACTGTATATCTGTCTCTGTGTCTACTGTATATCTGTCTCTGTGTCTACTGTATATCTGTCTCTGTGTCTACTGTATATCTGTCTCTGTGTCTACTGTATATCTGTCTCTGTGTCTACTGTCTGTCTCTGTGTCTACTGTATATCTGTCTCTGTGTCTACTGTATATCTGTCTCTGTGTCTACTGTATATCTGTCTCTGTGTCTACTGTATATCTGTCTCTGTGTCTACTGTATATATCTGTCTCTGTGTCTACTGTATATCTGTCTCTGTGTCTACTGTACTGTATATCTGTCTCTGTGTCTACTGTATATCTGTCTCTGTGTCTACTGTATATCTGCTCTGTGTCTACTGTATATCTGTCTCTGTGTCTACTGTATATCTGTCTCTGTGTCTACTGTATATCTGTCTCTGTGTCTACTGTATATCTGGGCTCTGTGTCTACTGTATATCTGGCTCTGTGTCTACTGTATATCTGTCTCTGTGTCTACTGTATATCTGTCTCTGTGTCTACTGTATATCTGTCTCTGTGTCTACTGTATATCTGTCTCTGTGTCTACTGTATATCTGTCTCTGTGTCTACTGTATATCTGTCTCTGTGTCTACTGTATATCTGGCTCTGTGTCTACTGTATATCTCTGTCTCTGTATATCTGTCTCTACTGTATATCTGTCTCTGTGTCTACTGTATATCTGTCTCTGTGTCTACTGTATATCTGTCTCTGTGTCTACTGTATATCTGGTCTACTGTATATCTGGTCTGTGTCTACTGTATATCTGTCTCTGTGTCTACTGTATATCTGTCTCTGTGTCTACTGTATATCTGTCTCTGTGTCTACTGTATATCTGTCTCTGTGTCTACTGTCTGTCTCTGTGTCTACTGTATATCTGTCTCTGTGTCTACTGTATATCTGTCTCTGTGTCTACTGTATATCTGGCTCTGTGTCTACTGTATATCTGGCTCTGTGTCTACTGTATATCTGTCTCTGTGTCTACTGTATATCTGTCTCTGTGTCTACTGTATATCTGTCTCTGTGTCTACTGTATATCTGGCTCTGTGTCTACTGTATATCTGTCTCTGTGTCTACTGTATATCTGTCTCTGTGTCTACTGTATATCTGTCTCTGTGTCTACTGTATATCTGTCTCTGTGTCTACTGTATATCTGTCTCTGTGTCTACTGTATATCTGTCTCTGTGTCTACTGTATATCTGGCTGTATATCTGTGTCTACTGTATATCTGTCTCTGTGTCTACTGTATATCTGTCTCTGTGTCTACTGTATATCTGTCTACTGTGTCTACTGTATATCTGTCTGTGTCTACTGTGTCTACTGTATATCTGTCTCTGTGTCTACTGTATATCTGGTCTACTGTATATCTGTGTCTACTGTATATCTGTCTCTGTGTCTACTGTATATCTGTCTCTGTGTCTACTGTATATCTGTCTCTGTGTCTACTGTATATCTGTCTCTGTGTCTACTGTATATCTGTCTCTGTGTCTACTGTATATCTGGCTGTGTCTACTGTATATCTGGCTCTGTGTCTACTGTATATCTGTCTCTGTGTCTACTGTGTATCTGTCTCTGTGTCTACTGTATATCTGTCTACTGTATATCTGTCTCTGTGTCTACTGTATATCTGGGCTCTGTGTCTACTGTATATCTGGCTCTGTGTCTACTGTATATCTGTCTCTGTGTCTACTGTATATCTGTCTCTGTGTCTACTGTATATCTGTCTCTGTGTCTACTGTATATCTGTCTCTGTGTCTACTGTATATCTGTGTCTCTGTGTCTACTGTATATCTGTCTCTGTGTCTACTGTATATCTGGCTCTGTGTCTACTGTATATCTGTCTCTGTGTCTACTGTATATCTGTCTCTGTGTCTACTGTATATCTGTCTCTGTGTCTACTGTATATCTGTCTCTGTGTCTACTGTATATCTGGCTGTGTCTACTGCTGTATATCTGTCTCTGTGTCTACTGTGTCTACTGTATATCTGTCTCTGTGTCTACTGTATATCTGTCTCTGTGTCTACTGTATATCTGTCTCTGTGTCTACTGTATATCTGTCTCTGTGTCTACTGTATATCTGTGTCTCTGTGTCTACTGTATATCTGTCTCTGTGTCTACTGTATATCTGTCTCTGTGTCTACTGTATATCTGGGCTCTGTGTCTACTGTATATCTGGCTCTGTGTCTACTGTATATCTGTCTCTGTGTCTACTGTATATCTGTCTCTGTGTCTACTGTATATCTGTCTCTGTGTCTACTGTATATCTGTCTCTGTGTCTACTGTATATCTGTCTCTGTCTCTGTGTCTACTGTATATCTGTCTCTGTGTCTACTGTATATCTGGCTCTGTGTCTACTGTATATCTGTCTCTGTGTCTACTGTATATCTGTCTCTGTGTCTACTGTATATATCTGTCTCTGTGTCTACTGTATATCTGTCTCTGTCTACTGTATATCTGTCTCTGTGTCTACTGTATATCTCTGTCTACTGTATATCTGTGTCTACTGTATATCTGTCTCTGTGTCTACTGTATATCTGTCTCTGTGTCTACTGTATATCTGTCTCTGTGTCTACTGTATATCTGTCTCTGTGTCTACTGTATATCTGTCTCTGTGTCTACTGTATATCTGTCTCTGTGTCTACTGTATATCTGTCTCTGTGTCTACTGTATATCTGTCTCTGTGTCTACTGTATATCTGGCTCTGTGTCTACTGTATATCTGTCTCTGTGTCTACTGTATATCTGTCTCTGTGTCTACTGTATATCTGTCTCTGTGTCTACTGTGTATCTGTCTCTGTGTCTACTGTATATCTGTCTCTGTGTCTACTGTATATCTGGCTCTGTGTCTACTGTATATCTGGCTCTGTGTCTACTGTATATCTGTCTCTGTGTCTACTGTATATCTGTCTCTGTGTCTACTGTATATCTGTCTCTGTGTCTACTGTATATCTGTCTCTGTGTCTACTGTATATCTGTCTCTGTGTCTACTGTATATCTGTCTCTGTATATCTGTCTCTGTGTCTCTACTGTATATCTGTCTCTGTGTCTACTGTATATCTGTCTCTGTGTCTACTGTATATCTGTCTCTGTGTCTACTGTATATCTGTCTCTGTGTCTACTGTATATCTGTCTCTGTGTCTACTGTATATCTGTCTCTGTGTCTACTGTATATCTGTCTCTGTGTCTACTGTATATCTGTCTCTGTGTCTACTGTATATCTGTCTCTGTGTCTACTGTATATCTGTCTCTGTGTCTACTGTATATCTGTCTCTGTGTCTACTGTATATCTGTCTCTGTGTCTACTGTATATCTGTCTCTGTGTCTACTGTATATCTGTCTCTGTGTCTACTGTATATCTGTCTCTGTGTCTACTCTATCTGTCTCTGTGTCTACTGTATGTCTCTGTGTCTACTGTATATCTGTCTCTGTGTCTACTGTATATCTGTCTCTGTGTCTACTGTATATCTGGCTCTGTGTCTACTGTATATCTGTCTCTGTGTCTACTGTATATCTGTCTCTGTGTCTACTGTATATCTGTCTCTGTGTCTACTGTATATCTGTCTCTGTGTCTACTGTATATCTGTCTCTGTGTCTACTGTATATCTGTCTCTGTGTCTACTGTATATCTGTCTCTGTGTCTACTGTATATCTGTCTCTGTGTCTACTGTATATCTGTCTCTGTGTCTACTGTATATCTGTCTCTGTGTCTACTGTATGTATATCTGGCTCTGTGTCTACTGTATATCTGTCTCTGTGTCTACTGTATATCTGTCTCTGTGTCTACTGTATATCTGGCTCTGTGTCTACTGTATATCTGTCTCTGTGTCTACTGTATATCTGTCTCTGTGTCTACTGTATATCTGGCTCTGTGTCTACTGTATATCTGTCTCTGTGTCTACTGTATATCTGTCTCTGTGTCTACTGTATATACTGTATATCTGTCTCTGTGTCTACTGTATATCTGTCTCTGTGTCTACTGTATATCTGTCTCTGTGTCTACTGTATATCTGTCTCTGTGTCTACTGTATATCTGTCTCTGTGTCTACTGTATATCTGTCTCTGTGTCTACTGTATATCTGTCTCTGTGTCTACTGTATATCTGTCTGTGTCTGTGTATATCTGTCTCTGTGTCTACTATATCTGTCTCTGTGTCTACTGTATATCTGTCTCTGTGTCTACTGTCTACTGTATATCTGTCTCTGTGTCTACTGTATATCTGTCTCTGTGTCTACTGTATATCTGTCTCTGTGTCTACTGTATATCTGTCTCTGTGTCTACTGTATATCTGTCTCTGTGTCTACTGTATATCTGTCTCTCTGTGTCTACTGTATATCTGTCTGTCTCTGTGTCTACTGTATATCTGTCTCTGTGTCTACTGTATATCTGTCTCTGTGTCTACTGTATATCTGTCTCTTGTCTACTGTATATCTGTCTCTGTGTCTACTGTATATCTGTCTCTGTGTCTACTATCTGTCTCTGTGTCTACTGTATATCTGTCTCTGTGTCTACTGTATATCTGTCTCTGTGTCTACTGTATATCTGTCTCTGTGTCTACTGTATATCTGTCTCTGTGTCTACTGTATATCTGTCTCTGTGTCTACTGTATATCTGTCTCTGTGTCTACTGTATATCTGTCTCTGTGTCTACTGTATATCTGTCTCTGTGTCTACTGTATATCTGTCTCTGTGTCTACTGTATATCTGTCTCTGTGTCTACTGTATATCTGTCTCTGTGTCTACTGTATATCTGTCTCTGTGTCTACTGTATATCT
Organism: Oncorhynchus tshawytscha; assembly: GCF_018296145.1. NCBI lineage: Eukaryota > Metazoa > Chordata > Actinopteri > Salmoniformes > Salmonidae > Oncorhynchus > Oncorhynchus tshawytscha. The sequence goes on along the minus strand of NC_056436.1, from coordinate 5,308,491 downwards.
GTCTCTGTGTCTACTGTATATCTGTCTCTGTGTCTACTGTATATCTGTCTCTGTGTCTACTGTATATCTGTCTCTGTGTCTACTGTATATCTGTCTCTGTGTCTACTGTATATCTGTCTCTGTGTCTACTGTATATCTGTCTCTGTGTCTACTGTATATCTGTCTCTGTGTCTACTGTATATCTGTCTCTGTGTCTACTGTATATCTGGCTCTGTGTCTACTGTATATCTGTCTCTGTGTCTACTGTATATCTGTCTCTGTGTCTACTGTATATCTGTCTCTGTGTCTACTGTATATCTGTCTCTGTGTCTACTGTATATCTGTCTCTGTGTCTACTGTATATCTGTCTCTGTGTCTACTGTGTATCTGTCTCTGTGTCTACTGTGGACACAGTGCCTTCGGAAAGTATTCAAACCCCTTGACTTGTTCCACATTTTGTTACGTTGCAGCCTTATTCTAAAATGGATTAAATACATGAAAATTCCTCATCAATCTACACACAATACCCCACAATGACGAAGCGAAAACAATTTTTTAGACATTTTTTGCAAATCTTTACATGAGTTTTCACACCATTTGCTATGATATTGAGCTCAGGTGCATCCTGTTTAATTGATCATCCTTCAGATGTTTCTGCAACTCGACTGGAATCCACCTGTGGTCATTTTGATTTGAACATGATTAGGAAAGGCACACACCTGTCTATATAAGGTCCTATAGTTGACAGTGCAAGTCAGAGCAAAAACAAAGCCATGAGGTTGAAGGAATTGTCAGTAGAGTTCCGAGACAGGATTGTGTCAAGGCACAGATCTGGGGGAGGGTACCAAAAAATGTCTGCAGCATTGAAGGTCCCCAAGAACACAGTGGCCTCCATCATTCTTAAATGATGAACCATCCACTCTTCATAGAGCTGACCGCCTCGCCAAACTGAGCAATCGGGGGAGAAGGGTCTTGGTCAGGGAGATGACCAAGAACCCAATGGTCACTCTGACAGAGCTCTAGAGTTCCTCTGTGGAGATGGGAGAACCTTCCAGAAGGGCAACCATCTCTGCAGAACTATACCAATCAAGCCTTTATGGTAGAGTGGCCAGATGGAAGCCACTCCTCATTAAAAGGCCCATGGGGCTCCTGAGTGGCACAGCAGTCTAAGGCACTGCATCTCAGTGCTAGAGGAATCACTACAGACCCTGGTTTGAATCCAGGCTGTATCACATCCGGCTTTGATTGGGAGTCCCATAGGGCGGCTCAGAATTGGCCCAGCGTTGTCCAGGTTTGGCCGGGGTAGGCTGTTATTGTAAATAAGAATTTGCTCTTAACTGACTTGCCTAGTTAAATAATAGGTTCAATTAAAAATAAGAATAATATGACAGCCCACTTGGCATTTATTTGCCAAAATGCACCTAAAGACGCTCAGACTATGAGAAACAACACTCTCTGTTCTGATGAAACCAAGATTGAACTCTTTGGCCTGAATGCCAAGCGTCACGTCTGGAGGAAACCTGGCACCATCCCTGCGGTGAAAGCAAGGTGGTGGCAGTATCATGCTGTTTGGATGTTTTTCAGTGACAGGGACTAGGAGACTAGTCAGGATCGAGGGAAAGATGAACAGAAAAAACCTGCTCAGACTTGGGCGAAGGTTCACCTTCCAACAGGACAAAGACCCTAAGCAAACAGTCAAGACAATGCTGGAGTGGCTTCAGGACAAGTCTCTGAATATCCTTGAGCGGCCCAGCCATAGCCCGGACCTGAACCCGATCATACAGTTCTGGAGAGATCTGAAAATAGCTGTGCAGCAACGCTCACCATCCAACCTGACAGAGCTTGAGAGGATCTGCAGAGAAGAATGGGAGAAACTCCCCAAATACAGGTGTGCCAAGCTTGTAGCGTCATACCCAAGAAGACTCAATCGCTTCCAAAGGTGCTTCAACAAAGTCCTGACTAAAGGGTCTGAATATATATTTAAAAAATCTATTTTAGAGTAAGGTTGTAATTGAATAAAATGTGTAGGGGTCAAGGGGTCGGAATACTTTACGATTGCCCTGAATATTAGTATACTAGCATACCATCGCCTAGCCTAGCGTAGCGTAGCATAGCCTGGTCTAGAGTATCATAGAATAGCATAGCTTAGCCTAGCATAGAATAGCCTGGCCTAGCTTAGCATAAAATAATATTCTGATTTTGTTCAGTGTTTTTGTGTTGCTCTTTCCAGGCATGAGTGTCTGCGGATGAGGAGACCGATGCCTCTGAGTGGCTACATCGGCATGGTGGAGACCTTCTCTAGCTATCGGGCGTTTCTGAAGCAGGATCCAGTGGAAGCCCACAGGTTCTCCCAGGACTTCAGGAACAGGTGAGCTTCAGCATACAGGTGCTCAAAATGATTTGCAGGCTGGAATTAAATTGAATGTGCCTTTAGCAATGTTTACACCATGTTTATTTTTGTAAACTACTGTCTGCACAATTCTATTACAATTATGAACACTGGAAGCAACTATCTACGAGGGGAGACTTATCTGCTTATAGGTTTATATATATAAACATTTGAACACAATTCCAGAAATAGTGCAGTGCAGGTTGGTTTGAAATGAGTTGAATTTCTCATCTCTGAGAAAATCTCAGTGAGCTGATGACCATTTTCTTTGACTGTCACTCACTCTGTTCCACTCCTCCTCTTCTGGCCGAGGTTGCTGTCTGAGATGGGGGAGTCGAATCCAGACACAGAGATCACAGTGGTGGTGAAGTATTTCTACTGGCTGGCCTGCAAACCTGCTGCAGCCTGATCTGGGGCAAAGACGCAGCAAACCCCACAGACCCGTCTCTTCCCTTGATGTTTTCTGTTGCATCTAATGGCAAAATGACAACTAAAAGAGGGGTTACACATTACAACAAATAAGACCACATGTTACATACAACTTAAATCATTAGTCCATCAAAGTCAAAATGAAAAGTGAACCCACATGAACTCCAATACCACCTAAAGAAAATGTTTTACGATGTTTCAGAATAGTCTGGATACCCGATGAGCTCAACCATTTCTTGTTTTATAAAGAAACAGCTTGTTAAAATACAATTGTCTTCTCTGGTTTACTATAAAGTTAACTGTAACTGGTAATTACAGTGGTTTGCGTTCTGAACACACAGTCCAATGTCTCCAGCCTCTTGCGTATGCGCTCACACATGCTCCCTCTGTGTCCCTCTGAGTGTTGAGGCTGGTGTGTGTGTGTGCATGTGTTTTCAGAGGAGTAGGACTGAGATCCTGCCTGGCAGGAGTCAGTCTCTGACAGTAGTGACGTCTCCCCATCTGAAATGCCATATGGTGCCCCTAGTGGTAGAATAAAGTAATACTTTCCCATAGCCCCATCTCATGGCCCGAATTCAATTCATAACCACAACTCATAGTCCCAACTCATAGCCCCAACTCATAGCTCCACCTCATAGCCCCACCTCATAGTCCCAACTCATAGCCCCAACTCATAGCCCCAACTCATAGCTCCACCTCATAGCCCCACCTCATAGCCACAACTCATAGTCCCACCTCAGTCCCAACTCATAGTCCCACTTTATAGTCCCACCTCATAGCCCCAACTCACAGTCCCAACTCATAGTCCCAACTCATAGTCCCACCTTATAGCCCCAACTCGTGGTCCCACTTTATAGTCCCACTTTATAGTCCCACTTTATAGTCCCACCTTATAGCCCCAACTCATAGTCCCCCATAGCCCCCTCATAGCCCCAGACCCCTCATACTCATCCCACCTAGTCCCACCTATAGCCCCATAGCCCCCTCATAGCCCCACCTCATAGCCCCCTCCCCACCTCATAGCCCCACCTCATAGCCCCACCTCATAGCCCCACCTCATAGTCCCACCTCATAGCCCCACCTCATAGCCCCACCTCATAGCCCCCCACCTCATAGCCCCAACTCATAGTCCCACACCTCATAGCCCCAACTCAACCTCATAGACCCAACTCATAGCCCCACAAGTCCCACCTCATATCCCCAACTCATAGCCCCAACTCATAGCCCCACCTCATAGCCCCAACTCATAGCCCCAACTCATAGACCCACCTCATAGCCCCAACTCATAGCCCCACCTCATAGCCCCAACTCATAGCCCCAACATAGCCCCAACTCATAGCCACAACATAGACCTCAACTCATAGCCACAACATAGACCCAACTAGCCACAACATAGACCCAACTCATAGCCCAACATAGTCCCAACTCATAGCCACAGACCCAACTCATAGCCACAACATAGCCCCCCAACTCATAGCCACAACATAGACCCAACTCTTAGCATAGTCCCACCTCATAGCCCAACATAGGCCCCCCAAACTCTTAGCCACAACATAGGCCCAACTCTTAGCCAGCCCCAACAACTCATATAGCCCAACTCTTAGCCAGCCCCAACATAGTCCCACCTCATAGCCCCCTCAACTCTTAGCCCAACATAGCCCAACTCATAGCCCCAACATAGGCCCAACTCATAGCCACACCTCATAGGCCCAACTCTTAGCCCCAACATAGCCCAACTCATAGTCCCACCTCATAGCCCCAACTCATAGCCCACAACATAGGCCCAACTCATAGCCACTCATAGCCCCAACTCAACATAGGCCCAACTCTTAGCCACAACATAGGCAACATAGACCCAACTCTTAGCCACAACATAGGCCCAACTCACTCATAGCCCCAACTCATAGCCCCAACATAGCCCCAACATAGACCCAACTCATAGCCTCATAGCCAACTCATAGCCCCAACTCATAGCCACAACAACCCAACTCATAGCCCCAACTCATAGCCACAACAACACTCCAACATACACTCATAGCCACAACATAGACCCAACTCATAGCCACAACATAGCACCAACTCATAGCCCAAACTCATAGCCACCTGGGTATACCTGACCCACTAAACTCTGACTCCAGGCCTTAACATGAAAGCATTCATCAAGCCTTCTCTGAAGAAGCTTCCCTGAGACTACAGGGGTGTATTCATTAGTGCACACCGTAGACAAACTTTTAGTTCAGGTTTTTCCCTCCCGGTTTGGGCCTGTTTGCTCATTCCTATTGAATACACCCCAGGTCCTTTATCTCAGTTCTGTTTCTCCTCTTCAGATGTAATGTCAGATGCCCACCCACTCTCTAAGGACTAGAGTTACTTTAACTTAGTGTTACCGGGCTATTAGTCTCTGCCTGTGGCTGTCTGGGACTAGTGTCTGGGACAAGTGTCTGGGACTAGTGTCTGGGACCACCTTAATGATCATATAGATGGATTAAATGGATACATAAATAAATATAGGACCAAACACACATCACGACAAGAGAGACACAACACTACATAAAGAGAGACCTAAGACAACAGCATAGCAAGGCAGCAACACATGACAACACAGCATGGTAGCAACACAACACTACATAAAGAGAGACCTAAGACAACAGCATAGCAAGGCAGCAACACATGACAACACAGCATAGTAGAAACACAACACTACATAAAGAGAGACCTAAGACAACAGCATAGCAAGGCAGCAACACATGACAACACAGCATGGTAGCAAAACCACATGACAACAACATGGCAGCTGCACAACATGGTAGCAGCACAAAACATGGTACAAACATTATTGGGCACAGACAACAGCACAAAGGGCAAGAAGGTAGAGACAACAATACATCACACAAAGCAGCCACAACTGTCAGTAAGAGTGTCCATGATTGAGTCTTTGAATGAAGAGATGGAGATAAAACTGTCCAGTTTGAGTGTAAGTTGCAGCTCGTTCCAGTCGCTAGCTGCAGCAAACTGAAAAGAGGAGCGACCCAGGGATGTGTGTGCTTTGGGGACCTTTAACAGAATGTGACTGGCAGAACGGGTGTTGTATGCGGAGGATGAGGGCTGCAGTAGATATCTCAGATAGGGGGGAGAGAGGCCTTTTTACTGCAGTCACAATGAGATGAATAACCCCGTTGCTATGGCGAGCTGGCTTTGGGACTATATTCTGCCACTTGTGTTAAGGCGAGCTGTCAGTCAAAGTGGCTTTTAATCTTTTAGTTTCTTCCATTCTCCTTCAGGGAGACCCAGGGCCCTCTGGTGTGCTGACTCATTGTGTGGTGTGCTGACTGCCTTTTCATAAAACAAGAAAAATGTGTGTGTATGTGTGTCGTGCGTGTGTGTGTGTGTGTGTGTGTGTGTGTGTGTGTGTGTGTGAATGTGTGTGCGTGTGTGTGTGTGTGTATGTGTGTCGTGCGTGTGTGTGTGTGTGAATGTGTGTGTGTGTGTGTGTGTGTATGTGTGTGTGCGTGTGTGTGTGTGTGTGTGTGTGTGTGTGTGTGTGTGTGTGTGTGTGTGTGTGTGTGTGTGTGTGTGTGTGTGTGTGTGTGTGTGTGTTGCGTGCGTGTGTGTGTGTATGTGTGTCGTGTGTGTGTGTGTGTGTGTGTGTGTGTGTGTGTGTGTGTGTGTGTGTGTGTGTGTGTGTGTCGTGCGTTTGCGTGCGTGTGTGTGTGTGTGTGTGTGTGTGTGTGTGTGTGTGTGTGTGTGTGTGTGTGTGCGTGCGTGCGTGTGTGTATGTGTGCGTGTGTGTGCGTGTGTGTGTGTGTGTCGTGCGTTTGCGTGTGTGTGTGTGTGTGTTTGTGTGTGTGTGCATTCTTCTTCTGCCCACCACAGTATGAGAATAGCCGGTTGTTTTTGAATGGTTCATATTGTAATGTATTTTTGATACCTCTCTACACAGGTGTGTGTGTATTGGGATGTTGGAGTACTCTGACTCCTGAATCTGATAGATATGGTAGTAGGTGGATGGTAGTATGACACTCAGTGCTGGGAAGAGAGATATTGGTTCTGGCTGTGGGCTGAAGGGGCATCTCTACACTCCTCAGGTCGGAGTTCAATTCTGTTCTCATTCATGTTTGGATATCAAACAAATATCATATTGATATCAAAATAAATGGATACCAAAAACGATTTCTTATTTCACTTTTATCATATTAGTATTTGTAGTTGTTAATTTCTCTGTTTAGAATGCACATGAATAGATAATAATGAATGAATAATCAGACACGTGTATCTATAGGTACATGCAGTGGTAATGGCTCTGTAATCCATTGTGAAACAGTAGAATATAAAACAACATGTTCTGATGAAGATCATTCCTGTTTTGTTGGGTTTAAAAGGCGTGGCTACTGGGCGTGGCTACTGGGCGTGGCTACTGGGCGTGGCTACTGGGCGTGGCTACTGGGCGTGGCTACTGGGCGTGGCTACTGGGCGTGGCTGTCTAGATCAAATACAGCCTTTTCTGTGAAGCCCTTTATATACATCTATTCAGTTCATGTAAAGACTTGGCTGGTGCCCTAAGCTACATTACAGATGTTGTTGCATTGATTTGGACATACGAGGTATTTACTATCTGTCCTCCGTGCCCTACACAACATTAGCCCTCTCTTGGTTGGCCACTTTGTGGTTTACAACAATACAATGCATGTTTTCAATTGGAATTTCTAGGGTTATCGATGAGCCACAGTACAATCTTAAATAGCATTTGCTTTGTTTCAGTAGTAGGCTTCTGAGAGGTCCTTCACTCATACCGCCAGTGTCCATCAAACAACAACCATCACAGAAAGATTACAGTCTTAGTATGCTGTTGGGTATCTCTGCTTGTCGTTTGCCCCAGTTCAGTGTCCCCTCCATCATGGCTCCCCTATCAGATAAGCTGGAGTTTGTTCTCCAAGAGGTCAGGTTGATCCCTAGAAGCTGGCCTTGGGTCAGTTTTGCGTTTCCACCGCTAATGATTCAGTTTAGAATTTTGGCACGGCAAACTGATCCTAGATCTGTATTCCGTACCCAGGGGCACCTTCACCCAGGATGAGACAGTTACACGATTCCCTGGCAGCATTTACCGCTCCACACCACTAGGGCAGTCATGAGCAGAGTGACCAGCACAGGCACTCCAATGAAAGGCCCCAAGATACGTATAGGAGGGTCCCGAAGCAGCCTACCGGTCAGAGCACAGTCGTGAAAGTAGTCCCGGTGGAGGCGTATGAAGAGTTCGTCTATCTGCTGATTGGGCCAGAAGCAGTGCATCTTATGTGCCACAGAATAGGTGCAGTTGGTCAGTTCCTCGTAAGGCCTGCAAGGGGGGATAAAACATTGAAACTAAGGGGCAGCATGAGAAAACTAACTCTAACTTTTAAATACAGTGCTTTCGGAAAGTATTCAGACCCCTTGATTTTTCCCAAATTATGTTACATTACAGTCTTATTCTAAAATGGATTAAAATAATCATCATCAGCATCAATCTACACACAATACCCCATAATGACAAAGAGAAAACTGGCTAAAAAAAAGAAGAGAAATACCTTATTTACATAAGTATTCAGACCCTTTGCTATGACACTCGAAATTGAGCTCATGTGCATCCTGCTTCCATTGATCATCTTTGAGATGTTTCTACAACTTGATTGTAGTCCACCTGTGGTAAATTCAGTTGATTGGACATGTTTTGGAAAGGCACACACCTGTTTATATAAGGTCCTACAGTTGACAGTGCATGTCAGAGCAAAAACCAAACCATGAGGTTGAAGGAATTGCCATAGAGCTCCGAGACAGGATTGTGTTGAGGCACAGATCTGGGGAAGGGTACCAAAATATTACTGCAGCATTGAAGGTCCCCAATAGTGGCCTCCATCATTCTTAAATGGGAGAAGTTTGCATCCAACAATACTCTTCCTAGAGCTGGTTGGCCGGCCAAACTGAGCAATCAGGGGAGAATGGGCTTGGTCAGGGAGATGACCAAGAACCCGATGGTCACTCTGACAGAGCTCCAGAGTTCCTCTGTGGAGATGGGAGAACTTTCCAGAAGGACAGCCATCTCTGCAGCACTCCACCAATCAGGACTTTATGGTAGAGTGGCCAGATGGAAGCTACTCCTCAGTAAAAGGCACATGACAGCCCGCTTGGTGTTTGCCAAAAGGCACCTAAAAACTCTCAGACCATGAGAAACAAGATTGTCTGGTCTGATGAAACCAATATTGAACTCTTTGGCCTGAATGCCAAGTGTCACGTCTCGAGGAAACATGGCACCATCCCGACGGTGAAGCATGGTGGGGGCAGCATCATGCTGATTGGATGTTTTTCAGTGACAGGGACTGGGAGACTAGTCAGGATCGAGGCAAAGATGAACGGAGCAAAGTACAGAGAGATCCTTGATGAAAACCTGCTCCAGAGCTCTCGGGACCTCAGACAGGACAACGACCCTAAGCACACAGCCAAGACAACGCAGCAGTGGCTTCGGGACAAGTCTCTGAATGTCCTTGAGTGGCCCGGACTTGAACCCGGTCGAACATCTCTGGAGAGACCTGGAAATAGCTGTGCAGTGACGCTTCCCATCCAACCTGACAGAGCTTGAGAGGATCTGCAGAGAAGAATAGTAGAAAATCCCCAAATACAGCTTGTAACATCTTAACCAGGAAGACGCAATGCTTTAATTTCAGCCAAAGTTGCTTCAACAAAGTACTGAGTATGGGGTATGAATAATTACATAAATGTGATATTTCCGTTTTTCTTTTTTTAATAAATTAGCAAACATTTCTACAAACCATTTTTTTCTTTGTCATTATGGAATACTGTGTGTAGATTGATGAAAACAAAAACATTTAAGCAATTTTAGAATTAGGCTGTAATGTAAAAAAAATGTGGAAAAAGGGGACTGAATACTTACCGAAGTTGGGTTGGGTATGTTAGGTTTATTTTCGATATTAATTGGCATCAAAATAGCCATTCCTCAAAACATGTCTGAAAAGTGACTCTTTGAAAACGGGTCTGTTTCGGTCCCCAACCGACGGAGTGGGAAAAGGCCAACTAACAGCTTGAATTACCAGCGGGCTTAGCACAGCTAAATATAGATACCATAGCTAGGTGGTAGGGGTTAGCACAGCTAAATATAGATACCATAGCTAGGTGGTAGGGGTTAGCACAGCTAAATATAGATACCATAGCTAGGTGGTAGGGGTTAGCACAGCTAAATATAGATACCATAGCTAGGTGGTAGGGGTTAGCACAGCTAAATATAGATACCATAGCTAGGTGGTAGGGGTTAGCACAGCTAAATATAGATACCATAGCTAGGTGGTAGGGGTTAGCACAGCTAAATATAGATACCATAGCTAGGTGGTAGGGGTTAGCACAGCTAAATATAGATACCATAGCTAGGTGATAGGGGTTAGCACAGCTAAATATAGATACCATAGCTAGGTGGTAGGGGTTAGCACAGCTAAATATAGATACCATAGCTAGGTGGTAGGGGTTAGCACAGCTAAATATAGATACCATAGCTAGGTGGTAGGGGTTAGAGAGGGGACATACCATACACCTAAATATAAATACCATAGCTGGTGGTAGGGGGTTAGAGAGGGGTCATACCACACACCTAAATATAACTACCATACTGGTGGTAGGGGTTAGAGAGGAGTCATACCACACACCTAAATATAACTACCATAGCTGGTGGTAGGGGTTAGAGAGGGGATATACGAACAGTGGAACTCCCAATATCATACCAGGGGAGCTACAGACCATCTACAGACCAGCTACAGACAAGATACAGACCAGCTACAGAGCAGCATGACTGAGTGAATATAATTAGAGCTAAGACACACTGAAGTGCCTTTGGTCTCCTGATAATATCAGAGGTGTTTGGACTGAATAAAGTTGATTAAATGTTTTCTTCATTGGAAACTTTGTTCTAAAAGAGCGTAGATGAATTCAGTGTAATTTCTGACTCTGCTTGACACTGGAAACCCCAAAGGTGACTACTGTTCAACTTCTAATAGGGCATGTGGTCCTGACCTGGCCATGAACACACACACACACACACACACACACACACACACACACACACACACACACACACACACACACACACACACACATGACCTGGCCATGAACACACACACAGTGTAATTTCTGACACTGGAAACACACACACACACACACACACACACACACACACACACACACACACACACACACACACACACACACACACAAGTCCAGAGGGGCTGGTTGGCCAAATATTTGTTTATGCAAAGTTCTGTCTCTTTCTCAATCCCTCTCTTCCTCTTCGCTTTTTCTATCCACACGCAAAACAGAGTTGACCTGCTCACTAAACCGATCTATCTATCTCTCCCTCTCCCACCTCTCTCTCTCTATCTCTCCCTCTCTCTCCCTCCTTCACTCTCTCTTCTTCCCTCCCTACCCAGCTAACAATTCTAGGGAGAGAGAAAGAGAACATTTTTGTAATGTTCTCCTAATGTTTGAGTGTCCAGTTTTCCGTTAGTCAGGGGAACATTCTATCTATGCTAACAAAAAACCCTCTGAGAACCTTTTCAGCATGTTTTGGTGATAACGTTAGGAGAACATTCCTTTAAAATCAAGCAGAATAATCGAGAACATGGTTTTTAGAATATACAACATTAATGTTCTTGACACGTTTCATGGGAACGCTGCAGGAACCTTTCTGTGTATCAGTTGTCAGGACGTTGCCTGATGGTCCCAAAGAAACGTTCTCCAAAAAGAAAATATATATTTTTATTACACAACACACCTTGTTACTATTGCCAAGCCCATCAAGGCCTTAATTGGTGAACCACAGATCCATTCACAGCTCGTTCTGTCTGTTGGCAAGGTTACACACAGACAGTGCTTTTAACATAGTGTTTTCAACGTACATATTTAACACACATGATTCCATTGTGCACGTTCATTTATACAGCAACTATTATTCAATATGTTCACACCTTTGATTTGAACTCACAACCTCATGGTTCACGACATTTAGATGGTGTTGCTAAACCACATCTGTGTTAGTTGTCAGTTCATTTGACTATTCTCTCATTGGTGATTGGATAGTTGTCAGTTCATTTGACTATTCTCTCATCAGTGATTGGATAGTTGTCAGTTCATTTGACTATTCTCTCATCAGTGATTTGATAGTTGTCAGTTAATTAGACTATTCTCTCATCAGTGATTGGATAGTTGTCAGTTAATTAGACTATTCTCTCATCAGTGATTGGATAGTTGTCAGTTAATTAGACTATTCTCTCATCAGTGATTGGATAGTTGTCAGTTAATTAGACTATTCTCTCATCAGTGATTGGATAGTTGTCAGTTAATTTGACTATTCTCTCATCAGTGATTGGATAGTTGTCAGTTCATTTGACTTTTCTCTCATCAGTGATTGTGACTGATTCTTCAACATTATTCCCAAGAATCTGCTGATATTGAGTGGAATCCATGCGACCCTCAACTTTAACAAGATTCCCAGTACCGGCACTGGCCACACAGCCACACAGCATGATGGAACCCCACCAAATTTTACTGTGGGTAGCAAGTGTTTTTCTTGGAACGCTGTGTTCTTTTGCCGCCATGCATAACGTCCCTTGTTATGACCAAATAACTCAATCTTTGTGTCATCAGTCCACAGCACCTTATTCCAAAATGAAGCTGGCTTGTCCAAATGTGTGTTTGCATACCTCAAGCGACTCTGTTTGTGGCGTTTGTGCAGAAAAGGCTTCTTCCGCATCACTCTCCCATACAGCTGTTTTTGACCGTTCTCACCATCCTTCTCCTTTGCCTCTCCGATATTTTACTTGGCCTGCCACTTCTGCCCTTAACAAGAACTGTGCCTGTGGTCTTCCATTTCCTCACTATGTTCCTCACAGTGGACACTGACAGCTTAAATCTCTGCGATAGCTTTTTGTAGCCTTCCTCTAAACCATAATGTTGAACAATCTTTGTTTTCAGGTCATTTGAGAGTTGTTTTGAGGCCCCCATGTTGCCACTCTTCAGAGGAGAGTCAAAGAGAACAACAACTTGCAATTGGCCACCTTAAATACCTTTTCTCATGATTGGATGCACTTGTCTATGAAGTTCAAGGCTTAATGAGCTCACCGAACCAATTGTGTGATCCAATTAATCAGTGCTAAGTAGTTACAGGTATTCAAATCAACAGAATGACAAGGGTGCCCACATTTTTGCATAGCCTATTTTTCACATCTGATTTAATTTCATACAACTTAATATTGCTACACTAAAAATCTTTGTCTGGACAATACCCCAGTACTCAGCTTTTATTAGAAAATGAATGGCATGTCACTGTGATCATTTTCTGTGACGACAGAGTAAATTATTATGCAGCCTCAGAGGGGTGCCCAAACTTTTTCATACGACTGTATTAAAATGTTTGAATGAAAACTGGACACCGGACTGTTCTTGCATGTGCTTATTGGGCCAGTATAGTTAGGCCCTGTCCAGAAGAAACACTAAACCCTTCTCCCTAGGCAATTGTTTAGATCTGAGACAACTTGATAGGTGTAAGCAATAGGGTGAATGCACTTTGAAGTAAATCTCAGCTGTGTTAAAAGTACACTCCAGACAAACTATTATTGATCCTAGTGATTCAGGAGGATCATTAAAACAGGTTGACATGCCCCACCAACATTACACAACTATACTGAAAGTCCTTCAATTGCTGAAATAAGTCAATCAAATCACTGATTAAAGAACAATCATATTAACTGAAAGATGGTGGTGTAGCAGGAAGATCTGAGTACTGTGAACCTAAACATTGTAAGTTCAAATCCCAGTTGAGGACATGTTGAATAATAACTAATCTATAAAATAACATGCATCATTTAATCATGTGTGTCAAAGTGTGTCATATATCTAAGTTGAAAACATTCTATGCGTGAGCATCCTTAACTTTGCCAACAGACAAAGAACGATGAACGGATCAGTGGTTCACCAATCAGGGCCTTGATTTGCTCTGCAACAGTAATACATGTTCACCAATCAGGGCCTTGATTGGCTCTGCAACAGTAATACATGTTCACCAATCAGGGCCTTGATTGGCTCTGCAACAGTAATACATGTTCACCAATCAGGGCCTTGATTGGCTCTGCAACAGTAATACATGTTCACCAATCAGGGCCTTGATTGGCTCTGCAACAGTAATACATGTTCACCAATCAGGGCCTTGATTGGCTGATTGGCTCTGCAACATACATGTTCACCAATCAGGGCCTTGATTGGCTCTGCAACAGTAATACATGTTCACCAATCAGGGCCTTGATTGGCTCTGCAACAGTAATACATGTTCACCAATCAGGGCCTTGATTGGCTCTGCAACAGTAATACATGTTCACCAATCAGGGCCTTGATTGGCTCTGCAACAGTAATACATGTTCACCAATCAGGGCCTTGATTGGCATGTTCAATCAGGGCCTTGATTGGCTCTGCAACAGTAATACATGTTCACCAATCAGGGCCTTGATTGGCTCTGCAACAGTAATACATGTTCACCAATCAGGGCCTTGATTGGCTCTGCAACAGTAATACATGTTCACCAATCAGGGCCTTGATTGGCTCTGCAACAGTAATACATGTTCACCAATCAGGGCCTTGATTGGCTCTGCAACAGTAATACATGTTCACCAATCAGGGCCTTGATTGGCTCTGCAACAGTAATACATGTTTTGGGGGTCACATGCTCTGACAACTCTCCCATGAAACATGTCTAAAACATGAATATCTTGTGTTCTGAGGACATGGCAACCACGTTTGATGGAATATTCTCCTAAACCACAGAAACCTGGATGCAGGACTGTTTGTGCCATGTTTCCATGACATGTGTCTAGAACATTCACATCTTAAGTTCTGAGAACATAGTAACCACTTTCTGGGTCAATTCCATTTCACATTAAGGGAATGGTCTCTTGGAAACATTCCTGGCAAATCACAGGAACATTCCTATGAGGAATCCTTCTATCTGTGTGTCTGTTATGGTGATAGACATGTAAACATCGCTCTCCAGATGGAACGGTCTTGTAAAGACAAGGACCTCTGCTAAACTGGCAGAGCATCATTTGCAAGTAATACTGACAAATAATACAGTGACATAATTCAAGAAAATGTCATTGAACTCAACTCTATTTTTTACTTAGGATGAATAAAATGTAGGATGGATTTAGGTGAATAATATAGATTATACTGACTGAAAAGTGTCGGACCAGCTGCACCACAGGCTCTGGTCCAGGGCCTTCATGTCCAGAGTGAACTTGGTCACACAGAAGTCAGAGATGGCCCTCCCATAGGCATCGCTGCAGCTGCTAAGTGGTGGAATGGCCCTCCCGTAGGCATCGCTGCAGCCGCTCACTGGGGGAAAGCCACAGGCTGCTTCAGAGGGAAGGAACATGTCATCAGATTGTAGTGTAGTTGTTGGAAGCAATCAGGGAGGCAGCAAGTTTATGAAACAGGGGCTAAATGTGTCAAGCGTCTAAGAGTAGGAGTGATGATTTAGGATCAGTTTTGCCTTTAAGAACATAAACAATAAGATTATATGGACAGGGGGCACCAGATCCTAGATCAGCATTCTCACTCTGAGACGCTTGATGCATACAGACGAAGATCTTGATTCAAATACCCTTTGTTAATAAGCGTTTGATTGATCCTGCCTGGAGTACCGGATAAGCAAGGTTTGCACTTTTGGGACCATTCCGTTGCACTAGGCAAGCTCAATCTAATACTGCTTAAAGTATTTTAAAGACAACAAGTACTTTTTGAACCCATGTCTTGAAGGAAACATCCTAACCTGACCAGTACGGACCACCAGAATAGACTGTCCCAGTCTGTCATCCATGCATGCTTCAAGATGTCCACCATTGTCCCTGTACTCAAGCAAACAAAGATAACCTGCCTAAATGACTATCGCTCTGCCTATAGCACTCAGTTTTTTCATCATGAAGTGTTTTGAGAGGCTGGTCAAGGACCACATCAGCTCCAACTTACCTGAAACCCTGGCCCATTCGGATGTGCATACCGACCTAACAGATCCACAGATGATGGAATCGCCAGTGTTCTGAACACGCCCCTATCCCACTTGGACGTGCTGTGAGAATGCTGTTCATCGACTACAGTTCACCACCTATTGACATTGATGGGGCTGCAGTGGAGAGGGTCCAAAGTTCAATTCTGCCAGGGCTCCAACCTCCACCCTGTAGAAGGTCTCCTTGCTGTCTGTAAATGAGCGCTAAGCCACCCAATGTCCACTTACAAGGTCATCTACGCACTAACACAATGTTAGCCAGTCCAAGGTGGAGGATTGTTCATGTGGATAAATGTCCAGCTGGTGAGTTGGTGTGGAGCCCCAGGGGTTTACAGAGGTGTTCTCAACCGGAACTCTGGAATGCAACCAAATGGTTCAGATAGGGTTGGGGGGTCTGTAACCCTACCAGCTATGGCCTGTGATTGGGTACCCTGGCAACCTGGTCCCTAACATAGAGGTGTGAAGTGCCCCCTGCCTGGACGAAAAAGTCAGGCTAAGGTCGGGGCTCAGTACTTGGTAGCCTACCTCAGCTGTAAGAAGTCCCAAATGTTGTCTCTTAAGTGCCAGAGCCATGGAGAGGGTTTGAATGGTTGATGTCTGAGAGTTTCATGATTAAAGTTAGATGTTTTTGTACAGTCAGCACAAAGCACTTTATGGGAAACTCAGTGTCCCAGATCTGTTTTTGTACAGACAGCACAAAGCACTTTATGGGAAACTCAGTGTCCCAGATCTGTTTTTGCTCTTTCCTTCTCCATTGCTGTCCTTGTCAAGTCAAACATGGTCGTCATGGCAATGAGCACCAAGTTGGCATGATAGCACAACCAGACTGACGCTCAGGCTACTGTACGGGTTCTCCTGACTTCCTCTAGCTAATAGTTCACACTTCTTTTGACACTGAGAATGAGACCAGCTCCAGGGGTCACCAGGGGTGACAGAAAGGTGGAACAGCAAAGTGCCCAAAGGCAGTTAAATGACCATTGAACAGTAGCAGAATACAGATGGTGCCTTTAAAATCACAAGGTTTACCCAGCAATAACCTTTGATGTGAGTACTCTGACTAATGTCATTTGAGAGCCATCTATAATTAGGCTACTATTAGTAATGATATCCTCCTGTGGGTGAATTGGGGACAACCCACTGGGCACAGATGTCAATGATCAAATCAAATGTTATATGTCACATGCGCTGAAAACAACAGGTGTAGTAGACCTTACAGTGAAAAGCTCTTAACTAACAATGCAGTTTTAAGAAAAATAAGTGTAAAGGAAATATTTACTAAAGTAAACTGAAGTAAAATAAATAAATAAAAAAGAGAAGAAAATAGAAAAATAACAAGTGATTAAAGAGCAGTAAAATAACAGTAGTGAGGCTATATACTTGGGTACCAGTACAGAGTCAATGTGCGGGGCACCGGTTAGTCGAGGTAATTAAGGTAATATGTACATGTAGGTGTAAAATGGGAGTCAATGCAAATAGTCCAGGTAGCCATTTGATTGGCTGTTCAGGAGTCTTATCTGGCAGAAGCTGTTAATTAAGAAGCCTTTTTGACAGAGACTTGGCGCTCCGGTACCGCTTGCCGTGCGGCAGCAGAGAGAACAGTCTGGGGTGCAATTAAACGTTTATTCCACCTTGGTTCAACGTCATTTCATTGAAATGAATTGAAATCACTTTGATTCAACCAGTGTGTGCCCAGTGGGAAGAGGAATAAATAAGCTTTGTGTCAAATGTATAGAGACCCGTTTATAGAACGCGTTGCATTGACTTTGACTGCATCTTCATACATTTGATGCTACTGATTCATTCAGGTTGGCCCAGATATCCTTCACCTTGGTCAGCTGTTTTGTTTAGTATTGTGCGAACATGTTTTCATATTCATCATGATCATGTGTAGACTCCCAATGAGAAAATACTTGGAAAGACATCTCCCTGAGAAAGCTGCTGACCAACGCTTAGAGACCAGACGCTCTATGTGAATACTGAACAAAATCACAATACTGGACACTTCACTTTTATAACGTCAATAATCGATGAAGTTGAAAATGGTTTAATGTCAAAATATGACATTTTCATCCTTAGCTTCATTCTACAGCACACATTTAAAATGTTATTTATGTTTCCGTAATGGTCAAACGTTTGCATTACGCAATAAGTTGTATAGGCTACATCAAACGAAAAAGGTCAATGTAAGTCATTAGTAGATCACTTGGTACGGTTCGGCTATCTAGTATGAATAGGAAGTGCGCCAGGGAGGCATATTGCATACAATTAAAAACCAGAAAAACAACCAGCAAACAAAAGCAAAATAACAAATAGCTATTATATATAATTGATCAAATCACACTTACCCGCCACACATAAAACAAGGGTTAGTTTTGTCAGCGATGTACAGTCTAGTGCCATAGCTGCACCGAAGAGACGCGGCAGTAACCTAACTTCTCACTCGTGTTCTCTTCTTCTGTGTATTGATGCGCTAATTCTTCCGTCTCATTGTCCTTTGCAATAACTGATTCATCAAATGAATATGCATGCTCCAACTGAAGCCATTGTTCACGCCAGTTGGCTATTTTAACTGGGGACAGGAGCGACACCCAAGTCGTGGAGCCATCCATAAATCAGTGGTAAATCGTTGGTTAACTTCCATACATAGCCGCGGGAAGTAGGGGTGTTGAGGGTTCTGCAGCACAACACCTGCGACCCCCCAACTACTTCCCTTGGCTAAAGTTCTGCTTCCCTTGGCTAAAGTTCTACTTCCCTTGGTTAAAGTTCTACTTCCCTAGGCTAAAGTTCTACTTCCCTTGGTTAAAGTTCTACTTCCCTTGGCTAAAGTTCTACTTCCCTTGGCTAAAGTTCTACTTCCCTTGGCTAAAGTTATTATGTTGCTGTTGATAGTCCATATAATATTTATATGCCACATGTAAGTAGCCTATCGTGCCCAAAATATCACAGAGACCGGCGCAGGATATGCCACATCGTAGGTACCACAGGCTTCCACAGCCAGGTAGCCTATAGTGCCCAGAATATCACAGAGACCGGCGCAGGACTGTTGAGGTAGCACAACGGACATCGTAGGCTTAGCACAACGGACATCACAGCCAGGTAGCCTATAGTGCCAGAGACCGGCGCAGGACAGAATATCACAGAGACCGGCGCAGGACTGTTGAGGTAGCACAACGGACATCGTAGGCTTCCACAGCCAGGTAGCCTATAGTGCCCAGAATATCACAGAGACCGGCGCAGGACTGTTGAGGTAGCACAACGGACATCGTAGGCTTCCACAGCCAGGTAGCCTATAGTGCCCAGAATATCACAGAGACCGGCGCAGGACTGTTGAGGTAGCACAACGGACATACCACAGCCAGGTAGCCTATAGGCTATCCAGAGACAGCCAGGTAGCCTTCCACAGCCAGGTAGCCTATAGTGCCCAGAATATCACAGAGACCGGCGCAGGACTGTTGAATATCAGGCTTCCACAGCCAGGTAGCCTATAGTGCCCAGAATATCACAGAGACCGGCGCAGGACTGTTGAGGTAGCACAACGGACATCGTAGGCTACCACAGCCAGGTAGCCTATAGTGCCCAGAATATCACAGAGACCGGCGCAGGACTGTTGAGGTAGCACAACGGACATCGTAGGCTTCCACAGCCAGGTAGCCTATAGTGCCCAGAATATCACAGAGACTGTTGAGGGCGCAGGACTGTTGAGAATATCAGCACACCGGCGCAGGACTGTTGAGGGACATCGTAGGCTTCCACAGCCAGGTAGCCTATAGTGCCCAGAATATCACAGAGACCGGCGCAGGACACAACGGACATCGTAGGCTTCCACAGCCAGGTAGCCTATAGTGCCCAGAATATCACAGAGACCGGCGCAGGACTGTTGAGGTAGCACAACGGACATCGTAGGCTTCCACAGCCAGGTAGCCTATAGTGCCCAGAATATCACAGAGACCGGCGCAGGACTGTTGAGGTAACACAACGGACATCGTAGGCTTCCACAGCCAGGTAGCCTATAGTGCCCAGAATATCACAGAGACCGGCGCAGGACTGTTGAGGTAGCACAACGGACATCGTAGGCTTCCACAGCCAGGTAGCCTATAGTGCCCAGAATATCACAGAGACCGGCGCAGGACTGTTGAGGTAGCACAACGGACATCGTAGGCTTCCACAGCCAGGTAGCCTATAGTGCCCAGAATATCACAGAGACAGCCAGGTTTGGCTGTATGATATAGATGTTGTATTGTCCTATTGCCAAGTTCTGAGATGTACAATTTTTTTAAATATATATATATCCTCCTGTGGGTATATATAAATATATATATATATATTACCATATTTGACAGGTAATTACCTTGTATACAATATCCTGTGCTCTCTCCCACAGGTGGTGCAACCTCCCTAATTTATCCATGTATCCGTTGGTTTATTCCATAATGCATATTAAATCTTTATTCCATTGTTCATTTCATAAAGTGGGCAGTGGGCACACTATCAATCATTCTCATGTAATGCACTAGAGTCTGGCTTTGTCTTTAGTATGCAGTGTCTGCTGCAGCTCTGATTTTGGCCATGAGAAACTCCTATTTATTATAAGTCCTGCTGGAGATCAATATGATTGAGGGTTTGTGATGGAGGACTGGCCAACCCCCCTCAGGGCCTGGTTCCTCTCTAGGTTTCTTCCTAGGTTCCTGGCTTTTTCTATGGAGTTTTTCCTGGCCACCGTGCTTCTACGTCTTCACTGCTTGCTGTTTGGGGTGTTAGGCTGGGATTCTGTATAAGCACTTGGTGATATCTGCTGAGGTAAAGGGCGTTATTAATACATTTGATTTGATTTGATATGTGAATGGATCTTGTGTTTCTCCCACCACCCCTGAATCTCTCCAATAAAAGTAGATGTACCTTATTTAGATCCCCTAGATGGCAGCAGATAATAACCAATGACCAGTATGAGGGGCTCCTGTCATATAAGTTAGACCTGTTGGTGTACAGTGGGTCTCTCTTAGGAATAAAAGTGCTATCTAGAACCTAAAAGGGTTATTTGGCTGTCCACTAGGGGAACCCTTTCAATAACCCCTTTGGGTTCCATGTAGAACACATTCCACAAAGGGCTCTAAATTGAACCCAAAAGGGTTCTGCCTGAAACCAAAAAAGGTTCTACCTGGAACCAAAAAGGGTTCTCCTATGGGGACCGCTAGATAACCCTTTTGGATCCTTTTTCTCTAAGAGTGTAGTCGGTTAGAAGACATACATATTTACCATTACTAAGGCATCAACTACCATATACACACACACACACACACACACACACACACACACACACACACACACACACACACACACACACACACACACACACACACACACACACACACACACACACACACATATATATATATGCACATTATCTACTTTAGCAGATTAGCCTAATTTGTATCATAATTATATTTTAAAAACGTAAAACCACAGACCTACCTTTAATAAGATGTTGACCTACCATGCTTTCCCCCTGTAAGACACAGGAGTCGGCCTACATCTTACTGATTATAAGCATAACCAGTTATTCAATTCACTGTGTGGACTACAGGGGATGCTACTGTATTACAGTTGGACCCATGTTGAAATGCATAGTAAGCCTATATAGTTTGGCCCTCTTGTGGTTATTGGCAGTATGTTGTTAGAATCCTACAGAGACTGTAACTGTAAAAGTATCATAGTCCATATAATATCTTTATGCCACATAGTACTTTGACAGACACAGAGAGACCCAGAGGCAGGGACATATACATCATTCATTCATTAGAGTGTTTTGGCCATTTCTCTCACAGCAATGCGTTGACTTTGAGAAAAGATTGTATTCTGATTGACATCGATATAAAAACAATAACGAGGCCTAGTTGTTTTCACAAAATGATATGACTCGTTTTGCTCTAGACGGCCTATCTGGGTTCTGTGGTTAACCTACTTTGGTTTGGGCACGTCAGGCTCTCAATGGACGCAGTAGGCACATTTCTTCTCCTCTATGTAAGGCTACGTGTACTGTAGCCTCAAGGCCTATTCAAATACGTCTCGTCAATGTCAACACCTATTCTGTCAACAAATACCATTTCTGAAGAGAAAGTCAAATAGAAACGCACAATACTTTTCGCATACAAACAGTTATTCCGATGCAATTGTTGTCTATGGGCATTTTACGCACACTTAGGGAAGTGTGTAGGCCAGGGTCTGAGACAGGTGTACACTGTGCATCAAGAGAACAACTGGATATCAATCCTAATGAGCCAATGAGAGAGTGATATGAGTGATATGGGCGTTTTTATTAAGCTCAGAGCGTTTCCCTCGACCAATCAGTGGACTGTAGGAGGCGTTAGCCGCACTGAAGGGGTGTGTCAAAACCCCCCCAGCCGTCTGCTGGATCGTAGTGTGAGGAGTAATGGCATGGAGTATCAGTGGTCAAAACCGGTCAAAACATTGGTCACTATAAGAACTACAAACGAACCTACTGTTTTCGTCGCGTTTAACTTGTGCATTGAACTATTTGGGCAAACGGAGGACGCCATGACGCGCGCGTGGGGACACAGTTTCTGAAACTGTCAAGAGCCGATATTTCCTTTTCAATAACGGAATACCTTATTAGACATGTGAGTTACCGGAGGCATCGTCAGCAACCGTGCAAAATGAAGTTTCTCCTGTGTCTTCGATGTCTCCTCATCTCCTTCGTGGTGTTCAGGCCGAGCACAGCACAGTCAGGTGAGTGAGAGCAACAGACAGCGCGCTCATGCGCAAGGTCTTCGGCTTTGGTATTTGCCGTTGTAAACTGCCCGTAATAATTGATCTAAAATACAAATAACTGACCACGCTGCTGCTGATATGAAATGTTGTTGTGAAGTAGAACAGTGTGTACATTGACACACTTCAAGCTGGTATGTTATAATAGTCCATGACATTACTGCAGTCGTCTTCGTAAACAAATCTGAAGTTCACAAACACGCATGTCATTCCGTAAAGTGCATCACCGGATGTCAATAAAGCCCACTCACTCAAGATTGTCACTATTAATGAATCCTATCCGATGGCAACCTTTCCCTTAGGGAATAGTCTTGAATTAATATTGTCATTCAACTCGAATAGGCTACCCCACACACAGAGGGTCATGGATTTCATAAAACAATCCTAGTTTCTAACGATAAACTCCAGGCATTGATTATTTATTGCTTATCAGGTGCGTCATATCTGGATGAAACGACTTTCCCCCTTATTTGAGACAGTTGGGCTAGTCATTTTAATTATATAGCCTGAAGTGTTAGAGGCAATTCTTCGTTTGCTGGTTGTTATTGCCATGATTCTGTCGTAACACAGTGATTACACAGGCTACTTGTAATTATTAATGATATCTAGCCTATATTGATTATTTAGCAGTGCTTTAGCCTGTAC
Organism: Oncorhynchus tshawytscha; assembly: GCF_018296145.1. NCBI lineage: Eukaryota > Metazoa > Chordata > Actinopteri > Salmoniformes > Salmonidae > Oncorhynchus > Oncorhynchus tshawytscha. The sequence continues at coordinate 5,285,182 of NC_056436.1, read as the reverse complement.
ATTTGGTTTGCGAACAAACTTGACTGCGTCAACAGTTTTCGTTTAAATGTCCTGTGGACTATTGTCTCATCGGATCATAATGTACACTAGGCTATTTATTTCAGCGAATCACCTATATGAATAGTAGATTTTGGTCTTATGCTTTCGGCTGAATATCGTTGAGGGGTTCCTTTCCTCTATATTAACAGCTAAATACATTTTATAATGTCACTATATTTAACGTATGTAGCAAATCAAATCGAATAATTCCCCCTTGATGTTCGCCTCCCCCTGTGGTTTCCCTGCAAGCTGAAAGTCATTTAGGCGACAGGTGAAACAGTCCCGCAGCCGCCACTTGTTCGGTCAAATGCGCATGGTAGAGAGGCATTCACATCGGCAGGCACTCGCTGAGGCAAGCGAATAGCTCACGCTCCCCCCTCTCCCTCCCTCCCAGCACGCGGTCCAGAGCGGGTCCCACGCTCGTCCCTCGGTGTTCTCATACCGTAACCTACGAGCCTGTTTGTCCATTATGCATTTTGGCCTGCTACTGAAATGGAGCCCGTTTATGAATCGGGTTTGTTGTCGTCTCATTTATGTGTGGGGGTTGGCTGTGTCAGCGATCCAATTGAATGTCAAATCCATGGCTAAAATCATTGTTTTCAGAGAATGTGACTTAGCTGGCTACCGTCCATGTTCATTGTCATATCCATTCAACCGTTGATAAAGAGGGGGGCATTTTAATTACCAAATGATGTTGGCTTTTGAACTTTTCTACTATACATTCTACTTTTTATGTTGATTAATTGAACTCCCGCGTCTCACCTCAACCCCTCCTCTCCTTTTTTATGGGCTTTGATGAGTTCATTTTAGCAGTGCAAAATATGAGGACCTGAACTATCAGCACAGCCGTGGGAAGTACGGTGCTGCAGCACCCCCTGAAAAATGATAATAATAAAACAATATAAATGTTGTTGTTTTTTTATGTTTTTTTCTCACAAAAGTAGTGCACTGGGCCTTTACTAGTCCTTTAGAATAAAATTCAAACGTTTCATTCCCTTATAGAACAGTACATCCGTGTTGCATTCAAACACAATACCCTGCGTTTCTTTCAGATCCATTTGTAGGATCCTATCTGGCTTGTCTGAATGCTGCTGTTACATATCTTAGCAGACTTGCCACAACTGAAGATCACCCTGGGAAATCAACATTATTCTATTCTATACAATTCTATTCTGTTCTATTCTATACTACTCTAGTCTATCCTATTCTATTATTTTCTATACAATTTTGTACTACTATATACGATTCTATTCAATTAAATTCTATTATATACTATTTGATTCTATTCTGTTCTATACTATTCGATACTATACTATTCTATAATATTCTATTCTATACTATTATATCATATTCTATTTTATACTATTCTATTCTGTTCTATACTATTCTATTCTATACTATTCTAATTTACACCATTCTATTCTATACCATTCTATTCTATACCACTCTATTCTATACTATTCTATTATATACTATTCTATAATATACTATTCTATAATATTATATACTATTCTATTCTATACCATTCTATTCTATACCATTCTATTATATACTATTCTATTCTATATCATTCTATTCTATACTATTCTATTATATACTATTCTATTCTATACCATTCTATTCTATACCATTCTATTATA
>NC_056436.1:5248503-5271003 GCF_018296145.1 Oncorhynchus tshawytscha | reverse complement strand
AACACACCATACCATACCACACCATATAATACCGTAACATACCACACCATACCACACCACACCATACCATAACATACCACACCATACCATAACACACCATACCACACCATACCATAACATACCACACCACACCATACAATAACATAACATACCACACCATACCATACCATACCATAACATACCACACCATACCATACCACACCACACCACACCACACCACAACCCAACACACCATACCATACCACACCATACCATAACATACCACACCATACCACACCATACCACACCATACCACACCACACCACACCATACCATACCACACCACACCACACCATACCACACCACACCACACCATACCACACCACACCACAACCCAACACACCATACCACACCATACCATACCACAACCCACCACACCATACTACACCACACCACACCCTACCACACCCTACCACACCATACCACACCACACCACAACCCACCACACCATACCATAATATACCACACCATACCATACCATACCACACCATACCACACCATACCATACCACACATACCATACCATACCACACCATACCATACCATACCACACCATAACACACCATACCACACCATACCACACCATACCACACCACACCATACTACACCATACCACACCATACCACACCACGGCACAAGCCAAAACACCATACCATACCACACCATACAATACCATAACATACCACACCACACCATACCATACATAACATAACATAACATAACCATACCATAACATACCACACCATACCATACCACACCACAACCCAACACACCATACCATACCACACCACACCATACTACACCATACCATAACATACCACACCATACCGTACCACACCATAACATACCACACCATACCACACCATACCATACCACACCACACCATACTACACCATACCATAACATACCACACCATACCATACCACACCATACCACACCATACCACACCACGGCACAACCCAACACACCATACCATACCACACCATACTACACCATACCATAACATACCACACCATACCATACCATACCATAACATACCACACCATACCACACCACACCACACCATACCATAACATACCACACCATACCATAACACCATACCACACCACACCATACCATACCATAACATACCACACCACACCATACCATACCATACCATACCATACCATAACATAACATAACATACCACACCATACCATACCATAACATACCACACCATACCATACCATACCATACCATACCACACCACACCAATACCCAACACACCATACCATACCACACCACACCATACCATATCATACCACACCATACCACACCATACCACACCACAACCCAACACACCATACCACACCATACCATACCACAACCCACCACACCATACTACACCACACCCTACCACACCCTACCACACCATACCACACCACACCACAACCCACCACACCACACCAAACCATAACATACCACACCATACCATACCATACCACACCATACAATATCACACCATACCATAACATACCACACCACACCATACTACACCACACCTTACCACACCACACCACAACCCACCACACCACACCACATCATACCATAACATAACATACCACACCACACCATACCACACCATACCATACACCATACCATACCATACCATACCATACCATACCATACCATACTACACCACACCATACTACACCACACCACACCACACCATACCATACCACACCACACCACAACCCAACACACCATACCACACCATACCACACCATACAATACCATAACATACCACACCATACAATACCATAACATACCACAGCACACCATACCATAACATACCACACCACACCACACCATACCATACCATACCATACCATAACATACCACACCATACCATACCACACCACACCACACCACAACCCAACACACCATACCATACCACACCATACCATAACATACCACACCATACCACACCATACCATACCACACCACACGATACTACACCATAGCAACGTTCCCATAGCAACGATTAAAACAGAAACCGTGGATTGATGGCAGCATTCGTATGAAACTGAAGGCACGAACCACTGCTTTTAATCAGGGCAAGGTGTCTGGTAACATGACTGAATACAAACAGTGCAGCTATTCCCTCCGCAAGGCTATTAAACAAGCTAAGCGCCAGTACAGAGACAAAGTAGAATCTCAATTCAACGGCTCAGACACAAGAGGCATGTGGCAGGGTCTACAGTCAATCACGGACTACAGGAAGAAACCCAGCCCAGTCACGGACCAGGATGTCTTGCTCCCAGGCAGACTAAATAACTTTTTGCCCGCTTTGAGGACAATACAGTGCCACTGACACGGCCTGCAACGGAAACATGCGGTCTCTCCTTCACTGCAGCCGAAGTGAGTAAGACATTTAAACGTGTTAACCCTCGCAAGGCTGCAGGCCCAGACGGCATCCCCAGCCGCGCCCTCAGAGCATGCGCAGACCAGCTGGCCGGTGTGTTTACGGACATATTCAATCAATCCCTATACCAGTCTGCTGTTCCCACATGCTTCAAGAGGGCCACCATTGTTCCTGTTCCCAAGAAAGCTAAGGTAACTGAGCTAAACGACTACCGCCCCGTAGCACTCACATCCGTCATCATGAAGTGCTTTGAGAGACTAGTCAAGGACCATATCACCTCCACCCTACCTGACACCCTTGACCCACTCCAATTTGCTTACCGCCCAAATAGGTCCACAGACGATGCAATCTCAACCACACTGCACACTGCCCTAACCCATCTGGACAAGAGGAATACCTATGTGAGAATGCTGTTCATCGACTACAGCTCGGCATTCAACACCATAGTACCCTCCAAGCTCGTCATCAAGCTCGAGACCCTGGGTCTCGACCCCGCCCTGTGCAACTGGGTACTGGACTTCCTGACGGGCCGCCCCCAGGTGGTGAGGGTAGGCAACAACATCTCCTCCCCGCTGATCCTCAACACTCGGGGGCCCCACAAGGGTGCGTTCTGAGCCCTCTCCTGTACTCCCTGTTCACCCACGACTGCGTGGCCACGCACGCCTCCAACTCAATCATCAAGTTTGCGGACGACACAACAGTGGTAGGCTTGATTACCAACAACGACGAGACGGCCTACAGGGAGGAGGAGGCGAGGGCCCTCGGAGTGTGGTGTCAGGAAAATAACCTCACACTCAACGTCAACAAAACTAAGGAGATGATTGTGGACTTCAGGAAACAGCAGAGGGAACACCCCCCCCCATCCACATCGATGGAACAGTAGTGGAGAGGGTAGCAAGTTTTAAGTTCCTCGGCATACACATCACAGACAAACTGAATTGGTCCACTCACACAGACAGCATCGTGAGGAAGGCGCAGCAGCGCCTCTTCAACCTCAGGAGGCTGAAGAAATTCGGCTTGTCACCAAAAGCACTCACAAACTTCTACAGATGCACAATCGAGAGCATCCTGGCGGGCTGTATCAACGCCTGGTATGGCAACTGCACCGCCCTCAACCGTAAGGCTCTCCAGAGGGTAGTGAGGTCTGCACAACGCATCACCGGGGCAAACTACCTGCCCTCCAGGACACCTACACCACCCGATGCTACAGGAAGGCCATAAAGATCATCAAGGAAATCAACCACCCGAGCCACTGCCTGTTCACCCCGCTGTCATCCAGAAGGCGAGGTCAGTACAGGTGCATCAAAGCTGGGACCGAGAGACTGAAAAACAGCTTCTATCTCAAGGCCATCAGACTGTTAAACAGCCACCACTAACATTGAGTGGCTACTGCCAACACACTGTCAATGACACTGACTCTACTCCAGCCACTTTAATCATGGGAATTGATGGGAAATGATGTAAATATATCACTAGCCACTTTAAACAATGCTACCTTATATAATGTTACTTACCCTACATTGTTCATCTCATATGCATACGTTGATACTGTACTCTATATCATCGACTGCATCCTTATGTAATACAGGTATCACTAGCCACTTTAACTATGCCACTTGGTTTACATACTTATCTCATATGTATATACTGTACTCGATATCATCTACTGTATCTTGCCTATGCTGCTCTGTACCATCACTCATTCATATATCCTTATGTACATATTCTTTATCCCCTTACACTGTGTATAAGACAGTAGTTTTTTTGGAATTGTTAGTTAGATTACTTGCTCGTTATTACTGCATTGTCGGAACTAGAAGCACAAGCATTTCGCTACACTCGCATTAACATCTGCTAACCATGTGTATGTGATAAATAAAATTTGATTTGATTTGATTTGATTACCATAACATACCACACCATACCATACCACACCACACCACAACCCAACACACCATACCATACTACACCATACCATAACATACCACACCATACCATACCACACCATGGCACAACCCAACACACCATACCATACCCAACAATACCATAACATACCACACCATACCACACCACACCATAACATAACATACCACACCATACCATAACACACCATACCACACCATACCATAACATACCACACCACACCATACCATACCATAACATAACATACCACACCACACCACACCATACCATACCATACCAAAGCATACCACACCACACCATACCATAACATACCACACCATACCATACCACACCACACTATACCACAACATACCACACCACACCACATCACAACACACCATACCATACCACACCACACTATACCACAACATACCACACCACACCACACCACACCACACCACACCACACCACACCATACCAGACCACACCATACCATACCATACTATACCACATCACACACCCTCCTCCCCTCCTTACCCCCTCCTCCTCTCCTCCCCCTCCTCCTCCCAACTCCTTCCCTCCTTCCCCCTTCTTCCCCCTCCTCCCCTCCTCCCCTCCTCCCCCTCCTCCCCCTCTTCCCCCAGACTATATTTTCGCTTAGAGTTTTATGTAACATTAAACCCTGAAAAGAAGCAGCCATATTTCTACTGGACTGCAAGGTGACTGTCTGCTACGTTTTGTGTGTGTGCCTAGGTGTGTGTGTGTGTGTGTGTGTGTGTGTGTGTGTGTGTGTGTGTGTGTGTGTGTGTGTGTGTGTGTGTGTGTGTGTGTGTGTGTGTGTGTGTGTGTGTGTGTGTGTGTGTGGGGGTGGGAACACTCTAAGGAGCAATTACCAGCGGTGGTCTGCTGCAGAGTACTTAGTGAGTTAGAAATGGAGAGCTGGATCTGAACACAGGACTATCTGATGTTGAGAGAGAGAGAGATAAAGCCCTTGAATTGAATTGAATTGAGAGAGAGAGAGAGAGAGAGAGAGAGAGAGACAGACTGGTACAGACTGGTATAGAGACAGAGAGAGAAAGGCTTTTATGGTGCTCCTATTGTTAGCAGTATGTACCATGTATATCCTTTAGGCAGCTGTGGTGTATAAATGACCACACTGGTTCAATGTACAGTACCACTGGCCCAGTGGCTGTGTTGGCCTGAGGACACATCACCCACATTGTCATCTACTGTAGAACTGATTTATGTCTGGTCATATGTAGACGGTTAGGGGAATAGGTACCTACTGGTTGCACACACACACACACACACACACACACACACACACACACACACACACACACACACACACACACACACACACACACACACACACACACACACACACATCATCCCTCCTGGCAAGGTGAAACTAGGCTACTGATGTTGGATCATTTGTAAGGAGAGAGAGATGGATAGAGGGAGAGATAGGGGGGAGAGAGAGAGAGAGAATGAGAGAGAGCGAGAGAGGGATAGACGTAGAGTGTGTGTGTGTTTACAGGGGGAGGACAGGGTCAGCCTGTTCGGAGTGTGACTACAGTAGAACTATTACCAGCCATCAGCACCCAATTAATCACACCAGCCCCCCACGGGGTGGGTGTCAACTAATGTCTGTGACTGTCCTACACAGTGATGTAGGACACGTATGTTACTATTTTCCTCTCACACTATAACTGTGCCAGCTGATGGACATGCCATGTGTTTGGAGTTGCCTGATGTCTGGTAGGCATGGTGTTCTCTGGCGTGCTGTTGTGGTCCTAGACAGTTAAACAGCAGTTAAACAAACAGACAGTTAAACAGTCCTAGACAGTTAAACAACTTTCTACACAGGTGATGATATGGACACCAATGAAGTAATGAGGTAATGATGGCATGATGAGGAAAAGACAGGAGCTAATAGTTCAACTGCTCCTCTCATCTCTGTGTCTCTATGTCTCATCGCCTCCTCACCACGGTCCTCCCCCCTCTCCCCCCCTCTCTCCCTTCCCCCCCTCTCTCCCTTCTCCCCCTCTCTCCCTTATCCCCCTCTCTCCCTTCTCCCCCTCTCTCCCTTATCCCCCTCTCTCCCTTCTCCCTCCCTCTCTCCCATATCTCTGTCTCCTCCCCCTCTCTCTCTCTACCTCACCCCCCCCCTCTCTCTCTCTCTCTACCTAACCCCCTCTCTCTCTGTCTCTACCTCCCCCCCTCTCTCTGTCTCTACCTCACCCCCCTCTCTCTCTGTCTCTACCTAACCCCCTCTTCTCTGTCTCTACCTCACCCCCCTCTCTCTGTCTCTGTCTCTACCTCACCCCCCTCTCTCTGTCTCTACCTCATCCCCCTCTCTCTCTGTCTCTCCCTTATCCCCCCCCTCTCTCCCTTCTCACCCCCCTCTCTCTTCCTTATCCCCCCTCTCTCTCTGTCTCTACCTCCCCCCCTCTCTCTGTCTCTACCTCACCCCCCTCTCTCTGTCTCTACCTCACCCCCTCTCTCTCTGTCTCTACCTCACCCCTCTCTCTCTGTCTCTACCTCACCCCACCTCTCTGTCTCTACCTCAACCCCCTCTCTCATCTCTGTGTCTCTATGTCTCATCGCCTTCTCACCACGGTCCCCCCCTCCCTCCCTTCTCCCCCTCTCTCCCTTATCCCCCTCTCTCCCTTCTCCCTCCCTCTCTCCCTTATCCTCCCCCCTCTCTCTCTCTACCTCACCCACCTCTCTCTCTGTCTCTACCCTAACCCCCTCTCTCTCTGTCTCTACCTCAACCCCCCCCTCTCTCTGTCTCTACCTCACCCCCCTCTCTCTCTGTCTTTCCCTTATCCCCCTCTCTCCCTTCTCACCCCCCTCTCTCCCTATCTCCCCTCTCTCTCTCTCTCCCCTCTCTCTCTGTCTCTCTCTACCTCACCCCCTCTCTCTCTGTCTCTACCTAACCCCCTCTCTCTGTCTCTACCTCACCTCCCCCTCTCTCTCTGTCTCTACCTCACCCCCCTCTCTCTGTCTCTACCTCACCCCCCTCTCTCTCTCTGTCTCTACCTCAACCCCCTCTCTCATCTCTGTGTCTCTATGTCTCATCGCCTTCTCACCACGGTCCCCCTCTCTCCCTTCTCCCCCCCTCTCCATTCTCCCCCTCTCTCCCTTCTCCCCCTCTCTCTCTACCTCTCCCCTCTCTCTGTCTCTACCTCACCCCTCTCTCTCTCTATCGCTACCTCCCCCCCCCCTCTCTGTCTCTACCTCACCCCCTCTCTCTGTCTCTCTGTCTCTACCCCTCTCTGTCTCCCTCAACCCCCTCTCTCTCTGTCTCTACCTCATCCCCCCCCCTCATCTCTGTTTATACCTCACCCCCCCCTCTCTCTCTGTCTCTACCTCAACCCCCTCCTCTCTCTCTCTGTCTCTGTCTCTACCTCAACCCCCCTCTCTCTCTCTCTGTCTCTACCTCAACCCCCTCTCTCATCTCTGTGTCTCTATGTCTCATCGCCTCCGCACCACGGTCCCCCTCTCCTTCTCCCCCTCTCTCCCTTATCCCCCTCTCTCCCTTCTCCCCCCTCTCTCCCTTCTCCCCACTCTCTCTCTCGCTCTCTCTACCTCACCCCCTCTCTCTCTGTCTCTACCCCCTCTCTCCCTTCTCCCCCCCCCCCCCTCTCTCTCTCTACCTCATCCCCCTCTCTCTCTGTCTCTACCTCACCCCCTCTCTCTCTCTGTCTCTACCTCAACCCCCTCTCTCTCTGTCTCTACCTCTCCCCCTCTCTCTCTGCCACCTCACCCCCTATCTCTCTGTCTCTTGGTCTCTATCTATGTCACCCCCCATCCCCTGTCTCTCGGTCCCTATCTCTGTCACGGCACCCCACCCCCACCCCCACCCCTCTGCATTCGTCTTCAATCATCCCTCCTCCTCCTCCTCAGTAATGGGGTCAGATGTAATGCTGCTGTGTGCCAGGGTAGCCTGGAACATCCTGGTGTACTGGAGCCCGGCTGGCATAGCTGCCTGTGCCCATCAGTCTGACAATGTCTCACACACATCCTCTGGCGTGTGTGTGTCTCTGTGTGTGTCTGAACGTGTATATACTGTGAGTCAGAGAGAGAGAGAGAGAGAGAGACAGAGAGACAGAGAGAGAGAGAGAAATGAATAGTATCAGTGAATGTAAATACCCTTTCTAACCATGTCAGCACTTAAAACATCGTACACTAATGAGAGAGAGAGGCTTAGTGAGCACAGCCTTGCCATGGAGAAGGGTAGACACAGGAAAACCTGGCTCCCTGTAGAGGAAAGGCTGTGCAACCATTTCACAACAGCAGAACCTGAGACAGAGCTGCATTTCCTGACAAAATGTCAAAAATATAAAACAATTAGAGAGTGTAATTTCCCCAAATTTGAAACCCTTATTAAAGGTTTCAAAGACCTCTCTGATGAGAGTAGGCTACCTGTCCTGTTGGGGGAGGACGCAGAGAGCTGTGGCTTGGCAGCGCACTACATTGCTGCCTGCCATAAAATACAGTTGAAGTCGGAAGTTTACATACATTTAGGTTGGAGTCATTAAAACTCGTTTTTCAACCACTCCACAAATGTCTTGTTAACAAACTACAGTTAAAAAATGTAGACCTCCACAAGTCTGGTTCATCCTTGGGAGCAATTTCGAAACACCTGAATGTACCACGTTCATCTGTACAAACAATAGTACGCAAGTATAAACACCATGAGCTGCATAACTGCTGTGGACATCTCCTGCAGAGTAACGTCAGAGTCCAAAGCAGCTCTCTGCTCAGGGCCCAATGAGGAAGTCCATGTAACACCTGTTCAGTACACAGAGAATCACAATCCTCCGCCTTATAGAGGGCAGAGTAGAAATCCACGGCATGTTGCCGCATTTCACTGTCCTAGTGGTCACCTTCCCATCAGGGAGATGAAGGCAGACCATCTGTTTACGTTGCAATGTCGACTGTCCTAGGTTTTTTTTTAAAGCGCTAGGAGCATCCATATCCTTGAGGGAAGCGAAACGAGACCTAATCAAGGCACCCTTCACTCTTCCATGTAGAAACGACCTCAGTTCATGTCTCTTGTCCTGTAAGTTCATGACTAGTCCAGGGTCATTCTGAGTGAGCAGCTTCAATTCAAAAGATTTGATGTCCTGTTCAAGGGCCCAAGTAGTCTCTTTAACTTCAATTTGAGACAGAGCAGTATACTGTTGCCAAAACCATCGTATTTGTTCCTTCCCAACCTCCCACCGTTGTCTCAAGGACTCAAAGCTCCCTTTTTATAACCCTCCATTTTTCCCAAAACAACAAAAACCTGTCACAAAACATGACATCATGTAACAACTTAACATTAAAATACCAGTAAAGTGACAACCTTCCTTGAATATCAACAGACACATTATGATAATCAGAAAAACCAACAGGAGTAATATCACTCCTTCCAAACCTACTACAGTAGTGATCAGATACATACAACCTGTCTAACCTTCCAAACCTACTACAGTAGTGATCAGATACATACAACCTGTCTAACCTTCCAACCCTACTACAGTAGTGATCAGATACATACAACCTGTCTAACCTTCCAACCCTACTACAGTAGTGATCAGATACATACAACCTGTCTAACCTTCCAACCCTACTACAGTAGTGATCAGATACATACAACCTGTCTAACCTTCCAACCCTACTACAGTAGTGATCAGATACATACAACCTGTCTAACCTTGCTGCACTGACATGACCTTCATTAACTTTTAGCAATGTGTACTGCTTAACTGTTGCATACCTTACTCTCCACACATCAGAAAGCCACAGACCAGACAGCCAAGTGGCTGACCGCAGGTGAGGTTCTTCAGCGGTGCGATCAGCAGTAAAATCCACTGTACAGTTCCAGTCCCCTCTAAAACCATACACCCCTCTTGGTAACACTGACTTAAGGTTTCCTTTATTTGATCAAATACAGCAATACCCTCTGTACCCTCATTGGGAGCATAAACATTAAAAAACAAAAAACAAATATAACATCCACCTTGACCGTTGACCATCTCTGTAGTAGATACCACAGTCACCCCTAACATGCTGACTAGACTGGACATACTGACTAGACTGGACATACTGACTAGACTGGACATGCTGACTAGACTGGACATACTGACTAGACTGGACATGCTGACTAGACTGGACATGTTGACTAGACTGGACATGCTGACTAGACTGGACATACTGACTAGACTGGACATACTGACTAGACTGGACATGCTGACTAGAGACATACTGACTAGACTGGACATGCTGACTAGACTGGACATGCTGACTAGACTGGACATACTGACTAGACTGGACATGCTGACTAGACTGGACATACTGACTAGACTGGACATGCTGACTAGACTGGACATGCTGACTAGACTGGACATGCTGACTAGACTGGACATGCTGACTAGACTGGACATACTGACTAGACTGGACATGCTGACTAGACTGGACATACTGACTGACTGGACATGCTGACTAGACTGGACATACTGACTAGACTAGACATGCTGACTAGACTGGACATGCTGACTAGACTGGACATGCTGACTAGACTGGACATACTGACTAGACTGGACATGCTGACTAGACTGGACATGCTGACTAGACTGGACATGCTGACTAGACTGGACATACTGACTAGACTGGACATGCTGACTAGACTGGACATACTGACTAGAGACATGGACACTGGACATGCTGACTAGACTGGACATGCTGACTAGACTGGACATGCTGACTAGACTGGACATGCTGACTAGACTGGACATGCTGACTAGACTGGACATGCTGACTAGACTGGACATGCTGACTAGAGACTGGACATGCTGACTAGACTGACATGCTGACTAGACTGGACATGCTGACTAGACTGGACATACTGACTAGACTGGACATGCTGACTAGACTGACTAGACTGTGACATGCTGACTAGACTGGACATGACTAGACTGGACATGCTGACTAGACTGGACATGCTGACTAGACTGGACATGCTGACTAGACTGGACATGCTGACTAGACTGGACATGCTGACTGACATACTGACTAGACTGGACATGCTGACTAGACTGGACATGCTGACTAGACTGGACATGCTGACTAGACTGGACATGCTGACTAGACTGGACATGCTGACTAGACTGGACATGCTGACTAGACTGGACATGACTGACTGGACAGACTGGACATACTGACTAGACTGGACATGCTGACTAGACTGGACATGCTGACTAGACTGGACATGCTGACTAGACTGGACATGCTGACTAGACTGGACATGCTGACTAGACTGGACATACTGACTAGACTGGACATGCTGACTAGACTGGACATGCTGACTAGACTGGACATACTGACTAGACTGGACATGCTGACTAGACTGGACATGCTGACTAGACTGGACATACTGACTAGACTGGACATACTGACTAGACTGGACATGCTGACTAGACTGGACATACTGACTAGACTGGACATGCTGACTAGACTGGACATGCTGACTAGACTGGACATGCTGACTAGACTGGACATGCTGACTAGACTGGACATGCTGACTAGACTGGACATGCTGACTAGACTGGACATACTGACTAGACTGGACACTGACTGACTGGACATGCTGACTAGACTGGACATGCTGACTAGACTGGACATGCTGACTAGACTGGACATGCTGACTAGACTGGACATGCTGACTAGACTGGACATGCTGACTAGACTGGACATGCTGACTAGACTGGACATACTGACTAGACTGGACATGCTGACTAGACTGGACATGCTGACTAGACTGGACATGACTAGACTGACTGACTAGACTGGACATGCTGACTAGACTGGACATGCTGACTAGACTGGACATGCTGACTAGACTGGACATGCTGACTAGACTGGACATGCTGACTAGACTGGACATGCTGACTAGACTGGAGACTGGACATGCTGCTGACATGCTGACTAGACTGGACATGCTGACTAGACTGGATGACTGACTAGACTGGACATGCTGACTAGACTGGACATGCTGACTAGACTGGACATACTGACTAGACTGGACATGCTGACTAGACTGGACATGCTGACTAGACTGGACATGCTGACTAGACTGGACATGCTGACTAGACTGGACACATAGACTGGCTGACTAGACTGGACATGCTGACTAGACTGGACATGCTGACATTGACTAGACTGGACATGCTGACTAGACTGGACATGACTGACTAGACTGGACATGCTGACTAGACTGGACATGCTGACTAGACTGGACATGCTGACTAGACTGGACATGCTGACTAGACTGGACATGCTGACTAGACTGGACATGCTGACTAGACTGGACATGCTGACTAGACTGGACATGCTGACTAGACTGGACATACTGACTAGACTGGACATGCTGACTAGACTGGACATGCTGACTAGACTGGACATGCTGACTAGACTGGACATGCTGACTAGACTGGACATGCTGACTAGACTGGACATGCTGACTAGACTGGACATGCTGACTAAACTGGACATGCTGACTAAACTGGACATGCTGACTAGACTGGACATGCTGACTAGACTGGACATGCTGACTAAACTGGACATGCTGACTAAACTGGACATGCTGACTAAACTGGACATGTTGCGCGCGCGAGTGTCGCAAAATACATGTATAAATCTCTGTTATTCAGTTATTGCCCCACACTGTTCGCGCGCCAACAAGCTTCTGCGATGCCAAGGGATAAAATAGAAGTTGTTCCTATTTCTGATGCAGATCGCGCTGCCAGTTCTGCCTCTCCCATCTCCTCATTGGTTTATAGAAGCAGGTACCCACGTGCCATTTCCTTATTGGTTATACCCACGTGGATGATTGAAAGACAAAATGTTTTGCCAGTTGTCATAGAAAAAGTGTAGATGCCAATCACCATATAAATTCAAAGATGAAAAAGCCTGGGAGGAGAGATGACTAGAAACGATTCGGTTGGCCGTTTTATGTGTGGATTCATTTGTCAGAGTAGAGGACACATAGTGTCGTATGATCTATCACCCCCCCCCCCTGTACCCCAGCACTCGTTCTGGGCAACTCCTCACCAGTCTGAGGACATGACTCTTCAGATCTGTCCTTACCTTCTACAACAATATTTTTCTGCTGCATAGCATTCCCCTCTGGTACAAGTTGCAACTCCGTGCCCTCAACATGGGCAACTTGTTCCTCAGCAACAGGTGCTTTTGGCTGCTCTACCGCTGTCGGTCCACCTCTCCCTACATCAGTGTGCCCAGGCGTTACGAGGTCCACCTGCACCCCTCCCTCTGCCTTCTCCCTTTTCAGGCAAGCATGTCGCTTATCCCCACACTCAAAACACCGTTGACTACCTGTACTGGCATAAGCCATATACAGTCTGTTGTAATACTTAACTTTAAACGTCAACTCTAAAGTCTGCTCCGGTGAGTCCAAAAACATAAACACCTGTCGCCGAAATGACATAACCTGTTTCAACGCCGGGTGTTTGCAACCCAATGGGACAATCTTAATTGAACTGGTGAATTTCCCAAAACTCAATAGCTCGCGCTCCAATAGCTCGCGCTCTTCTTTAAGAAGTACACCATGCTCAACCATACGATCAACAAGACACTCTTCTTTAAGAAGTACACCATGCTCAACCATACGATCTACAAGACACTCTTCTTTAAGAAGTACACCATGCTCAACCATACGATCAACCAGACACTCTTCTTTAAGAAGTACACCATGCTCAACCATACGATCAACAAGACACTCTTCTTTAAGAAGTACACCATGCTCAACCATACGATCAACAAGACACTCTTCTTTAAGAAGTACACCATGCTCAACCATACGATCAACAAGACACTCTTCTTTAAGAAGTACACCATGCTCAACCATACGATCAACAAGACACTCTTCTTTAAGAAGTACACCATGCTCAACCATACGATCAACAAGACACTCTTCTTTAAGAAGTACACCATGCTCAACCATACGATCTACAAGACACTCTTCTTTAAGAAGTACACCATGCTCAACCATACGATCAACAAGACACTCTTCTTTAAGAAGTACACCATGCTCAACCATACGATCAACAAGACACTCTTCTTTAAGAAGTACACCATGCTCAACCATACGATCAACCAGACACTCTTCTTTAAGAAGTACACCATGCTCAACCATACGATCAACAAGACACTCTTCTTTAAGAAGTACACCATGCTCAACCATACGATCAACAAGACACTCTTCTTTAAGAAGTACACCATGCTCAACCATCCGATCTAAAAGACACTCTTCTTTAAGAAAAACCAGCACCGTTTTATTCATCTGTGAGGAATAAGCAACATTCTCATAACCAAACTCCTCCACAGTGACAGTAGTCTCAGTAACACACCTAAAGCCGTGCCGAAGTGACAGGGACGGCGTCCCCATGTGGGTCGCCATCCCCACCAAAGCCAACAATATAGTTCATTCTACCACAACAAGTAAATAAAAATAATGATAACCTTAATCATGCATAGGAAGAAAGATATCACCAAGAACAGGAAACATGAAAGAAAAACAAGGTGTCTGACAGACCAATCAACTCTACACAGTGTCTGACACAGAGAGAGAGAGAGAGAGAGAGAGAGAGAGAGAGAGAGAGAGAGAGAGAGAGAGAGAGAGAGAGAGAGAGAGAGAGAGAGAGAGAGAGACAGACAGAGAGAGAGAGACAGACAGACAGACAGACAGACAGACAGACAGACAGACAGACAGACAGACAGACAGACAGACAGACAGACAGACAGACAGACAGACAGACAGACAGACAGACAGACAGACAGACAGACAGACAGACAGACAGAGTTAGAGCGACAGCTGCAGGGTATTCAGACAGACAGACAGACAGAGAGAGAGACAGTGAGTTAGAGAGACAGCTGCAGGTCCTCCAGGGTATTCAGAGGAGTGGAACAGGAAGTGTTTCTTACCTGTCTTTTCTCTCCAACACCATCTGCTTCTCTATTTGTCTCATTTACTTAATGAGAACAACACCACCAACCTACCGGCCGCCGGGGGGTGTTGGAGGGACTGGGGGGGGGGTATCCCAAGGCTGACCATGTTCAGACAGGATGGAAGGCCCAGGTGATTGTTACTCCCCCACAAACAAACACAACAGATCAAGGCACTGACCTATATTAAAGCAGACACAAATGAATATGTAAAAATAATAGCATATAGAAGATGGTGTTTTTAAGGCGAACACTAGTTTTAAAGAGTTAAGACTAAGATTTACCACTGAAAAATGATTGTGCACTTTGATTTAAACCCCAAAACTGTGAGTTTAGTCGCTGAATTCAGCAACTTTGTCTGGATGAATATTCCTTTTCATTCCAGTAACAATGGTTATACTGTGGTTGTGATGGGTACCGGTTGTAATGAATGGACAACTACATGAGAAGGTGCATATCCACCTGTTAGTATAACCAGCCTACAGTAATATTGACCTTCCTACTTTTGACTGTGGAACTCTAGGTAGACCAAGTGTACTTCTCAGTAAGGATAATGACTCACAACTCATAACCACTTTTCCCTCTCTGCTCAATATGAATGACTTGGTCAGGAAAACTCTGGGGCCTCGTTATAGGAGTTGCACTTACCGTAACTATCTTATGAACTTCTTACAGTAACTATCTTATGAACTTCTTACAGTAACTATCTTATGAACTTCTTACAGTAACTATCTTATGAACTTCTTACAGTAACTATCTTATGAACTTCTTACAGTAACTATCTTATGAACTTCTTACTGTAACTATCTTATGAACTTCTTACAGTAACTATCTTATGAACTTCTTACAGTAACTATCTTATGAACTTCTTACAGTAACTATCTTATGAACTTCTTACAGTAACTATCTTATGAACTTCTTACAGTAACTATCTTATGAACTTCTTACAGTAACTATCTTATGAACTTCTTACAGTAACTATCTTATGAACTTCTTACAGTAACTATCTTATGAACTTCTTACAGTAACTATCTTATGAACTTCTTACAGTAACTATCTTATGAACTTCTTACTGTAACTATCTTATGAACCTCTTACTGTAACTATCTTATGAACTTCTTATGGTGTTTCTTAAGGAGATTCTTAAGTATTTTTCTGCCACTGGTTTCCTAGCTGACTCTTGAAGGAACCCAGACTGATGGTTAGACATGAACTGTATTGAAGGCTGAAATGAGGCTGGTAAAGTCCACACTAGGTGGGCTTCCTCCATTCTATCAGCCATCCATAGATTCCACCCAATGGGGGTTCCTTTGACGTGCTGGGTAAAGACCTCCAATTGGTTTAATCGGTCATTGACAGCACGTGGTTAGCCCGCCTATGGTGGGCTCTAACTCTTCCTCTCCCTCTCTTCCTCTCCATCTCTCCCTCCCCTCCATCTCCATCACTCCCTCTCTTCCTCTCCATCACTCCCTCTCTTCCTCTCCAGCTCTCCCTCTCTTCCTCTCCATCTCTCCCTCTCTTCTTCTCCAGCTCTCCCTCTCTTCTTCTCCATCTCTCCCTCTTCCTCTCCATCTCTCCCTCTCTCCTCTCCCTCTCCTCTCTCCTCTCCAGCTCTCCCTCTTCTTCTCCTCTCCCCTCTTCTCCAGCTCTCCCTCTCTTCCTCCAGCTTCTTCTCCATCTCTCCCTCTCTTCTTCTCCATCTCTCCCATCTCTTCCTCTCCATCTCTCCCTCTCTTCTCTCCAGCTCTCCCTCTCTTCCTCTCCAGCTCTCCCTCTCTTCCTCTCCATCTCTCCCTCTCTTCCTCTCCAGCTCTCCCTCTCTCCTCTCCAGCTCTCCCTCTCTTCCTCTCCAGCTCTCCCTCTCTTCCTCTCCAGCTTCCTCTCCAGCTCTCCCTCTCTTCTTCTCCATCTCTCCCCTCTTCTCTCCATCTCTCTCTCCCTCTCTTCCTCTCCAGCTCTCTTCTCCTCTTCTCTCTCCCTCTCCAGCTCTCCCTCTCTTCCTCTCCAGCTCTCCCTCTCTTCCTCTCCATCTCTCCCTCTCTTCCTCTCCAGCTCTCCCTCTCTTCCTCTCCATCTCTCCCTCTCTTCTCTCCAGCTCTCCCTCTCTTCCTCTCCAGCTCTCCCTCTCTTCCTCTCCAGCTCTCCCTCTCTTCCTCTCCAGCTCTCCCTCTCTTCCTCTCCAGCTCTCCCTCTCTTCCTCTCCAGCTCTCCCTCTCTTCCTCTCTTCCCCTGGCATGCAAATCCAGCCTACTGATGGGTATCGACCCCTCTGTGTCAGTTTCTTCCCTGTCTTTTCTCCCTCTCCCCTTTTCTTTTGAATGACTGGACAGGCAGAGAAGAAGTTGAAAGCTGATGTGAGTGACTTCAGAAACATGGCTGCAGGTTGCCTCTGCTGTCAGACCTTTAGGAACCATTGACTGTACTAAATGTACAGTAGGTCTATATACTGTACCACCCTAGATAGAGCACTGTGATCACTCTGCTCTCCCTGACTCTGAACAGGAGGGGGAGGAAGTAGATAGTAAGAAACAGAGAGAGGGGAGGGAGAGAGACAGAATGAGAGATAGTAAGAGAGAGAGAGAATGAGAGAGAGAGTTAAAGGGGTATGTCGTACTAATGAGGCTGTTATCAGTGGGAGGGCTGCTGTAATCAGGAGCTTGGTAATGCCATCCAGAGGAGGCTGGCATAAAGGAGACAGCGGGAGGTCCCTAATTTAACAACCCATACTGGTATGAAGACAGAAGTCTGAATGAAGGCCGGCTGGCAGGCACCACCACACACACACACACACACACACACACACACACACACACACACACACACACACACACACACACACACACACACACACACATCGTCCCTAGCAGTGGAGGCTGCTGAGGGGAGGACGGCTCATAATAATGTCTGGAACGGTATCATGTGGTTTCCATGTGGTTGATACCATTCCACTGACTCCATTCCAGCCATTATTATGAGCCGTCATCCCCTCAGCAGCCTCCACTGCTAGGGATGATGTGTGTGTGTTTGTGTGTGTGTGTGTGTGTGTGTCCCTAGTCAGTCAGTTAGTCCCTAGTCAGTGTCCCTAGTCCCTAGTCAGTTTCAACCATTAAACCCAGTAATCCAGATATTTATCTTGTGTGTTTCTGTTTGTGTGAATCTGGGAGCATCTGTGTTTTTTATGTAACATTTCTATCAGCGCACCTGTTCAATATCCTGCCGTGGAGGATGACTGCCAGAGAGTTTCCTGTTATGGACTCCTGTGAAACGCCAGACGGCCGGAGGCTCGGGGGATACTTAGTCAGGGAGACACACTCCTCCACACACACACAAACTACACACACACACACACACACACACACACACACACACACACACACACACACACACACACACACACACACACACACACACACACACACACACACACAACACTCACAAACAAGTACACACTCTTTTCAGACACACATACACACATTCTGTCCAGCAAAGTAGTCTGCCAATTAGTGGGATTAGCCAGAGATCAAAAGGTCCAATTAAAAGCAGTGTTGAGCCCAGTTCATTTGCATCACAACACGTTAGTGTTGACTGGGGCCCTGCGTTATACAGGGGGATGCCATAATATGGAGGGCCCTGTGTTATACAGGGGGATGGCCATAATATGGAGGGCCCTGCGTTATACAGGATGCCATAATATGGATGCGTTATACAGGAGGATGCCATAATATGGAGGGCCCTGCGTTATACAGGAGGATGCCATAATATGGAGGGCCCTGCGTTATACAGGAGGATGCCATAATATGGAGGGCCCTGCGTTATACAGGGGGATGCCATAATATGGGTTATACAGGGGATGCCATAATATGGAGGGCCCTGCGTTATACAGGAGGATGCCATAATATGGAGGGCCCTGCGTTATACAGGGGATGCCATAATATGGATGCCAGGGGATAATATGGAGGGCCCTGCGTTATACAGGAGGATGCCATAATATGGAGGGCCCTGCGTTATACAGGGGATGCCATAATATGGAGGGCCCTGCGTTATACAGGGGGATGCCATAATATGGAGGGGTTATACAGGAGGATGCCATAATATGGAGGGCCCTGCGTTATACAGGAGGATGCCATAATATGGAGGGCCCTGCGTTATACAGGGGGATGCCATAATATGGAGGGCCCTGCGTTATACAGGAGGATGCCATAATATGGAGGGCCCTGCGTTATACAGGAGGATGCCATAATATGGAGGGCCCTGCGTTATACAGGATGCCATAATATGGATGCCATAATATGGTTATACAGGAGGATGCCATAATATGGAGGGCCCTGCGTTATACAGGGGGATGCCATAATATGGAGGGCCCTGCGTTATACAGGAGGAGATGGAGGGCCATAAGGATGGATGGAGGGCCCTGCGTTATACAGGAGGATGCCATAATATGGAGGGCCCTGCGTTATACAGGAGGATGCCATAATATGGAGGGCCCTGCGTTATACAGGAGGATGCCATAATATGGAGGGCCCTGCGTTATACAGGGGGATGCCATAATATGGAGGGCCCTGCGTTATACAGGGGGATGCCATAATATGGAGGGCCCTGCGTTATACAGGGGATGCCATAATATGGAGGGCCCTGCGTTATACAGGGGGATGCCATAATATGGAGGGCCCAGCGTTATACAGGGAGATGCCATAATATGGAGGGCCCTGCGTTATACAGGAGGATGCCATAATATGGACATGCTAAAAGTGTATCTCTGTGTGTGCATCTTTCTCTCTCTTTCTCTCTCTCTCTGTCTTTCTCTTCTCTGTCTCTATCTCTCGCTCTCTTCTCTCACTCGCTCTCTTTCTCTTTCTCTTTCTCTCGCTCTTTCTCTCTCTCTCTCTCTCTCTCTCTCTCTCTCTCTCTCTCTCTCTCTCTCTCTCTCTATCAGCACAGCTGAATCACATACCAGCTTTAATTTAGCAGTCAAATACCAATTTAAACAAATATCATTATGCCCCCTGTCATGACTGTCCTGACCAGGTCAGGTTACAGGAGACCACAACCTTACAGATTGGAGAACCAGCCTCAGAACATTAAACATGAAATAAAGGGACTTTGGAACAATGGTTTCCGTCAGCCACAATGGTGGTCATGACGATAGATGGAATATGAAAATGTATGTCATTTTTGTTTTATTATTAAAGGTTAATAGATGACCATATTCTGAAAACACTGTAACGTGAAGATCATCCCCACGTAATTACATCATTATATTCTGACCCATAAGAGCTGCAGTTTGGGGCAAGGCTAGGGTTAGAATAGCATAGCTGAAAGATTCACCCAAATGTATATTTCTCTCGTGTACTTTCTTTTTTCTCTCTCTCTTTGAAATCCCCATTTTGGGTAACCTGCGTCATAGTTCTAATCAATGGCCTATAATGTGTTTTGTCTATTGTCTATCTTTTATCATCATTTTAGCTTTTTAGTAAATAAATATTCAACTAAGATTGGTGTGGTACGAATTCATTGGTGAGACCAACTGGTGAATTAGCGGCTGTTGTAAAATCGATATTCTGATATTCTTTGAGTTAATTTGGGAAATAGAAACTCAATAAAAACTAGTTTTCCCATGGTGCCCCAGGTTAATGAGTTAATAATTGCTTGATTCAGTTAATCAAGCAATTAGAAACTTTAATCATTCGATGAACAACAGTCGTCACATTAACTAATACAACGTCACGACACCCCAGTCGATCAAGGAAAACACATTGTCTGCAACCCAAATAGCACCCTATTCCCTAGTGCCCACATTTTGACCAGGGCACATAGGGCTCAAACGTAGTGCACTGTGTAGGAAATAGCACCCTATTCCCTAGTGCCCACATTTTGACCAGGGCACATAGGGCTCAAACGTAGTGCACTGTGTAGGAAATAGGCTACCATTTGGGACGCATCCATTATGTGTTAATGTGGATGCCACAGAATTAAAATCACTTCCGTCTCTAAAATGTCAACCTTTGTGTCACGCCCTGGCCTTAGTTATCTTTGTTTTCTTTATTATTTTGGTAAGGTCAGGGTGTGACATGGGGGATTTATGTGTTTTGTCTGATCTAGGGGTTTTTGTATGTTTATAGGGCTGTTTCCTTTCTAGGTAGTTTGTATGTCTATGGTTGCCTAGATTGGTTCTCAATTAGAGGCAGCTGTCTATCGTTGTCTCTGATTGGGAACCATATTTAGGCAGCCATATTCTGTGGGTACTTTGTGGGTGGTTGTCTTCTATCTTTTTGTCATTGCACCAGATAGGACTGTTTCGGTTTTCACGTTTGTTATTTTGTAGTGTTCTCGTTTATTGTCTATATTAAACATGTTGAACACTAACCACGCTGCATTTTGGTCCTCCTCTCCTTCAACGGAAGAAAACCGTTACACTTTGTAAATACAATTTCCTGGATGATCGTAGTGCCGTACTGTAATTTGTCAAAGCTCTGTGCTTTCCTGGCCCCTCCCCTCTCCTTATGTAGCTTACTGTAGTTTCCTGGCCCCTCCCCTCTCTTTATGTAGATTACTGTAGTTTCCTGGCCCCTCCCCTCTCCATATGTAGATTACTGTAGTTTCCTGGCCCATCCCCTCTCCTTATGTAGATTACTGTAGTTTCCTGGCCCCTTCCCTCTCCTTATGTAGATTACTGTAGTTTGTAATGTGTGTTTTTGAGTGAGGTAGTCATTACGAGTGAGTATGTGTGGTGTGTGAGTACGCTGTCTGCTAAGAGGGCAGCAGTGGACCTCTGCTGTGCTAAATGAAAGTGTCCCCGGCACTGTTAGGCTCCATTCATCAGCCTCACAGAGGAGCCTGGCTGTTGGAGGAATCACCTGGGACAGCCTGCTCTCCCTCATACACACCCCTGTATATCTCTGTCTCTATCGCCCCCTTCTCTCCTCCTATAGAACATTTGTCTCTCATTTTACACGTGTTTGTTGTCTACATCTCTATCCTGGACCTTCGTGTTGTCTACATCTCTATCCTGGACCTTCATGGTGTCTCCATCTCTATCCTGGACCTTCGTGTTGTCTACATCTCTATCCTGGACCTTCATGTTGTCTACATCTCTATCCTGGACCTTCATGTTGTCTACATCTCTATCCTGGACCTTCATGTTGT
>NC_056436.1:5236003-5243503 GCF_018296145.1 Oncorhynchus tshawytscha | reverse complement strand
ACAATCTGGACCCTCTCTTTCTAAAACTATCCGCCGCCATTGTTGCAGCCCCTATTACCAGTCTGTTCAACCTCTCTTTCGTATCGTCCGAGATCCCTAAAGATTGGAAAGCTTCCGCGGTCATCCCCTTCTTCAAAGGGGGTGACACTCTAGACCCAAACTGTTATAGACCTATATCCATCCTGCCCTGCCTCTCTAAAGTCTTCGAAAGCCAAGTTAATAAATAGATCACTGACCATTTCGAATCCCACCGTACCTTCTCCGCTGTGCAATCTGGTTTCCGAGCAGGTCACGGGTGCACCTCATCCACGCTCAAGGTAGTAAACGATATCATAACCGCCATCGATAAAAGACAGTACTGTGCAGCCGTCTTCATCGACCTGGCCAAGGCTTTTGACTCTGTCAATCACCGTATTCTTAACGGCAGACTCAATAGCCTTGGTTTCTCAAATGGCTGCCTCACCTGGTTCACCAACTACTTTGCAGACAGAGTTCAGTGTGTCAAATCAGGGGGCCTGTTGCCTGGACCTCTGGCAGTCTCTATGGGGGTACCACAGGGTTCAATTCTCGGGCCGACTCTTTTCTCTGTGTATATCAACGACGTCGCTCTTGCTGCTGGTGATTCCCTGATCCACCTCTACACAGACGACACCATTCTGTATACATCTGGCCCTTCTTTGGACACTGTGTTAACTAACCTCCAAACGAGCTTCAATGCCATACAACTCTCCTTCCGTGGCCTCCAACTGCTCTTAAACGCTAGTAAAACTAAATGCATGCTCTTCAACCGATCGCTGCCCGCACCCGCCCGCCCACCTAGCATCACTACTCTGGACGGTTCTGACGTAGAATATGTGGACAACTACAAATACCTAGGTGTCTGGCTAGACTGTAAACTCTCCTCCCAGATATTAAACATCTCCAATCTAAAATCAAATCTAGAATCAGCTTTCTATTTCGCAACAAAGCTTCCTTCACTCATGCCGCCAAACATACCCTAGTAAAACTGACTGTCCAACCAATCCTCGACTTCGGCGATGTCATCTACAAAATAGATTCCAATACTCTACTCAGCAAACAAGATGCAGTCTATCACAGTTCCATCCGTTTTGTTACCAAAGACCCTTATACCACCCACCACTGTGACCTGTATGCTCTAGTCGGCTGGCCCTCGCTACATATTCATCGCCAGACCCACTGGCTCCAGGTCATCTATAAGTCTATGCTAGGTAAAGCTCCGTCTTATCTCAGCTCACTGGTCACGATAACAACACCCACCTGTAGCACGCGCTCCAGCAGATATATCTCACTGGTTATCCCCAAAGCCAACACCTCATTTGGCCGCCTTTCCTTCCAGTTCTCTGCTGCTAGTGCCTGGAACGAATTGCAAAAATCGCTGAAGCAGGAGATTTATATTTCCCTCACTAACTTTAAACATCAGCTATCTGAGCAGCTAACCGATCGCTGCAGCTGTACATAGTCCATCTGTAAATAGCCCACCCAATCTACCTACCTCATCCCCATATTGTTTTTATTTACTTTTCTGCTCTTTTGCACACCAGTATCTCTACTTGCACATCATCATCTGCTCATTTATCACTCCAGTGTTAATCTGTTAAATTGTAATTACTCCACTACTATGGCCTATTTATTGCCTACCTCCTCACAACATTTGCACACACTGTATATAGACTTTCTTTATATTGTATTATTGACTGTATGTTTGTTTATTCCATGTGTAACTCTGTGTTGTTGTTTGTGTCGCACTGCTTTATCTTGGCCAGGACGCAGTTGTAAATGGGAACTTATTCTCAACTAGCCTACCTGGTTAAGTTGTTCCTACCTGGTTAAGTTGTTCAAACAAACATTTAAGTCCAGAGGTTTGAATGAGAGGTAGAAATGCATAGTTCCATTGGAGTGAAATCGATAGCTGTCGAATGAGATGTTAGTTTAAAATGATTACTCATTTGCACCAACTTGGATTGGCTACTTTAACAATGGGTTCTGGTGACACTTTTGTAAACGTGGTAATATTTAATCCACAACCACTCTGTTGTTTTTCGTGCAGGTTTCTTTATTTTCTGTGGTTTATTCATGTCCTATTGTTCTTGGTCAAGCTTTTCAGGGCCATTCTGACAGCCTCTCTGGTATGTTCGTAGTGACTTTCTCTGTTCGTCTCATGCTAGAAAACTCAGTGCATATGGACATCCTGCCAAGCTGAGAGGAGGAGACTCTGTGACACTACAGCCCCTTTCACAAGGAAATATATTTGAATGTTATCTCTCCACTTTGACACCCGAAACAATGAGGGATGTCCAGACACTCCTTCATTGTGTGTGTGTGTGTGTGTGTGTGTGTGTGTGTGTATATGTGTGTGTGTTTGTGTGTGTGTGTGTGTGTGTGTGTGGGAGGGAGGGAATCGCATACTCAGACACACTCACTCTCACCCCGTAGTTTCCACTACAGCTCCTCTCCTCTCCTAACCCAGCCATGATAGACTGGGTTGTATCTAGCTCCTAATTAGCGTTGCTGGCGCCTCTTGGGAGGCAGGCCTGCTAATTTCAATAAGGGTAAACAAGCAAGCGATTCCCTCTGACGGGCTATGGACTAATTAGAGCCGCTCGGCCACATGTGCTGACTGAGCGGCGCGGCGGAGAGGGTGTGGGAGGTGGAATATAAAACATATCAAACAAGAGAAGGAAACAGAAAGACGGAGAGAGTGAGAAGACAGAGAAAAAGAGAGAGAAAAGAAGAGACGTAAACTATTTCTGTCAAAAAACAACCCGGAGACACAACCACGCTCATTTTAGGAAATTACCATCACGTTAGTTTGCCAAGGCTGTTCCCCATCCTCCTCTTCTACAAGGAACTCTCACCGAGGCCTTGAATGAAAGTGTCCTGAATATGTTGCTGTTCACAACATTTCTTTATCAAACTCAAATCATTCGTGCCTTGGGTTGCAAAGCTACCGGTAATTATCAAAGTTACCGGAATCTACATGAGGCTGCCCACAGGAGGGAACGCAGTCCAATGGTATGGTTGTTTCTAGGAGCATGGGGGTAATGGAGTCTGATACGTTGGCGGTTATGGGAAACAATATGGCTGCCTGCCTCCTGGGCTGTACCACCTCCTTGCCTTCAGTTCAGAATCTAAATGAGGCTGCCCACAGGAGGGAACGCAGTCCAAAGGTATGGTTGTTTCTAGGAGCATGGGGGTAATGGAGTCTGATACGTTGAGGGTTATGGGAAACAATATGGCCGCCTGCCTCCTCGGCTGTACCACCTCCGTGCCTTTAGTTTCTGTTGTGGTATTTGGTATGTTTAATATGTTTATTTATTGATTCCAAATGTGATTCTGATTTATTTTTAAAGCTTTTTCTTCACATTTTAAAACATTTTTTTTTCTCACCTGAGTAGCCTCGTTTCACTGCCAAAAATAAAATGAAACCATCTAGTGTTCAGTGAAATAACAACACTGTCAAATACAGGTAGACTAGTCAAATAATAAAACATCCAATCACATTAACCGTTACTCTCTCGCAGGAAACCTTCCCTCTTGCACAGACATTTAGAAATGATACATGACAATTTGAAAAATAAGCCAAGGGAGTTTTTGGAGCGAGAGTAAAGACAACATTTGAGTAGTAAGACGTATAAAAGCAACAGATACCATTAATAAGAGGCTAGAAGCATCTTATATGGTGAGCTACTGATTGGCTAGGACAGGCAAGCCCCATACTATTGAGGAGGACTTAATTCTTCCTGCTGCTGTGGATATGGCTGGGACAATGCTGGGGGAGAAGGCCCCAGCTGTTACAGCTAGATGAGTCAACAGACGTGGCAGGCCTGGCACAGCTCCTGGTATATGTCTGTTACAGCTGGATGAGTGAACAGACGTGGCAGGCCTGGTACAGCTCCTGGTATATGTCTGTTACAGCTGGATGAGTCAACAGACGTGGCAGGCCTGGCACAGCTCCTGGTATATGTCTGTTTAAGCTGGATGAGTCAACAGACGTGGCAGGCCTGGTACAGCTCCTGGTATATGTCCGTTACGTTTATGGGGGGTCAATTAAGGAAGACATCCTCTTCTGCAAACCACTGGGGTATGGGACTATAAAACATTTGGGGTGTAGACAAAGGAGAGCTCTCCAGTAGGTACCAAAACATTCAAAGGCCACTTTCTCAAAAGTGAGTTTACAAGTTTATCAACTTTCAAAGCAGAATTACTCTCCCATTGTTCCTCAACAATGCAGTGTATAATCTACCATTCTGTAGCTCTGATTCTCTACTTTTATCCAATGTAAAAAACACCAAATCAAATGTTGCTACATAAGACTGATTTGAACCGGTCGGTCATACATGGGGGAGGGAATGCTGTCACCTCCAGGTAGGTGTGTGTGCCCCTGTGTGCTGAGGGTGTCGGGTTCTTGTCCAGTTCTGGCATTTAGTTCGCCACAAACTGGAAGATGTCTCTGGGCCTGGACATTGTTGATCTCCCCCTCTAGGATGGAGAAGCTGTCGTTAAGGAATGGGGATTCTATTGGGGGGATATAGGTAGCACACATGAGGACATTTTTCTCTGCTGAGATCATTTCCTTATTCATTTCTAGCCAGATGTAACATTTTCCTTTTTCTCTCTCTCTTTCACTCTGTCTATCTCCTGTTCTCTCCTCTCTTTCACTCTGTCTATCTCCTGTTCTCTCCTCTCTTTCTCTCTGTCTATCTCCTGTTCTCTCCTCTCTTTCACTCTGTCTATCTCCTGTTCTCTCCTCTCTTTCACTCTGTCTATCTCCTGTTCTCTCCTCTCTTTCACTCTGTCTATCTCCTGTTCTCTCCTCTCTTTCACTCTGTCTATCTCCTGTTCTCTCCTCTCTTTCACTCTGGCTATCTCCTGTTCTCTCCTCTCTTTCACTCTGTCTATCTCCTGTTCTCTCCTCTCTTTCTCTCTGTATCCTCTCTGTTCTCTCCTCTCTTTCTCTCTGTATCCTCTCTGTTCTCTCCTCTCTTTCTCTCTGTATCCTCTCTGTTCTCTCCTCTCTTTCACTCTGTCTATCTCCTGTTCTCTCCTCTCTTTCACTCTGTCTATCTCCTGTTCTCTCCTCTCTTTCACTCTGTCTATCTCCTGTTCTCTCCTCTCTTTCACTCTGTCTATCTCCTGTCTCTCTCTCTTTCTCTCTTTCTCTCTTTCTGTCTATCTCTCTGTTCTCTCCTCTCTTTCACTCTGTCTATCTCCTGTTCTCTCCTCTCTTTCTCTCTGTATCCTCTCTGTTCTCTTCTCTCTTTCTCTCTGTATCTCTCTGTTCTCTCCTCTCTTTCTCTCTGTCTATCTCTCTGTTCTCTCCTCCCTTTCTCTCTGTCTATCTCCTGTTCTCTCCTCTCTTTCACTCTGTCTATCTCCTGTCTCTCTCTTTCTCTCTTTCTCTGGTCTGTCCTCTCTTTCTCTCTATCTCCTGTTCTCTCCTCTCTTTCCCTCTGTATCTCTGTTCTCTCCTCTCTTTCTCTGTCTATCTCCTGTTCTCTCCTCTCTTTCTCTCTGTCTTTCTCTCTGTATCCTCTCTGTTCTCTCTTCTCTTTCTCTCTGTCTATCTCCTGTCTCTCTCTCTTTCTCTCTTTCTCTCTGTCTTTCTCTCTGTATCCTTCTGTTCTCTCTTCTCTTTCACTCTGTCTATCTCCTGTTCTCTCCTCTCTTTCTCTCTGTCTATCTCTCTGTTCTCTCTCTCTTTCTCTCTGTATCCTCTCTGTTCTCTCCTCTCTTTCTCTCTGTATCCTCTCTGTTCTCTCCTCCCTTTCTCTCTGTATCCTCTCTGTTCTCTCCTCCCTTCTCTCTATCTCTCTGTTCTCTCCTCCCTTTCTCTCTGTATCGTCTCTGTTCTCTCCCTCTCTTTCTCTCTGTATCCTCTCTGTTCTCTCCTCTCTTTCTCTCTGTATCCTCTCTGTTCTCTCCTCTCTTTCTCTCTGTATCCTCTCTGTTCTCTCTCTCTTTTCTCTGTATCCTCTCTGTTCTCTTCTCTCTTTCTCTCTGTATCCTCTCTGTTCTCTCCTCTCTTTCTTCTGTATCCTCTCTGTTCTCTCTCCTTTTCTCTGTATCCTCTCTGTTTCTCCTCCCTTTCTCTGTATCTCTCTGTTCTCTCCCTCTCTTTCTCTCTGTATCCTCTCTGTTCTCTCCTCTCTTTCCCTCTGTATCCTATCTGTTCTCTCCTCTCCTTCTCTCTGTCTATCTCCTGTTCTCTCCTCTCTTTCTCTCTGTTCTCTCCTCTCTTTCTCTCTGTATCTCTCTCTGTTCTCTCTTCTCTTTCACTCTGTCTATCTCCTGTTCTCTCCTCTCTTTCTCTCTGTCTATCTCTCTGTTCTCTCTCTCTTTCTCTCTGTATCCTCTCTGTTCTCCTCTCTTTCTCTCTGTATCTCTCTGTTCTCTCCTCCCTTTCTCTCTGTATCCTCTCTGTTCTCTCTCCCCTTCTCTCTCTATCCTCTCTGTTCTCTCCTCTCTTTCTCTCTGTATATCTCTGGTCTGTTCTCTTTCTCTCTTTCCTCTCTGTTCTCTCCTCTCTTTCCCTCTGTATCTATCTGTCTCTCCTCTCCTTCTCTCGGTCTATCTCCTGTTCTCTCCTCTCTTTCTCTCTGTTCTCTCCTCTCTTTCTCTCTGTATCCTCTCTGTTCTCTCTCTCTTTCACTCTGTCTATCTCCTGTTCTCTCCTCTCTTTCTCTCTGTATCCTCTCTGTTCTCTCCTCCCTTTCTCTCTGTATCCTCTCTGTTCTCTCCTCCCTTTCTCTCTGTATCATCTCTGTTCTCTCCCTCTCTTTCTCTCTGTATCCTCTCTGTTCTCTCCTCCCTTTCTCTCTGTATCTCTCTGTCTATCCTCCCCTTCTCTCTGTATCCTCTCTGTTCTCTCTCTCTTTCTCTCTGTATCCTCTCTGGTCTGTCCTCTCTTTCTCTCTGTATCCTCTCTGTTCTCTCCTCTCTTTCCCTCTGTATCCTATCTGTTCTCTCCTCTCTTTCTCTCTGTCTATCTCCTGTTCTCTCCTCTCTTTCACTCTGTTCTCTCCTCTCTTTCTCTCTGTATCCTCTCTGTTCTCTTCTCTCTTTCGCTCTGTATCCTCTCTGTTCTCTCGTCTCTTTCTCTCTGTATCCTCTCTGTTCTCTCCTCCCTTTCTCTCTGTATCCTCTCTGTTCTCTCCTCCCTTTCTCTCTGTATCCTCTCTGTTCTCTCCTCTCTTTCTCTCTGTATCCTCTCTGTTCTCTCCTCCCTTTCTCTCTGTATCGTCTCTGTTCTCTCCCTCTCTTTCTCTCTGTTCTGTTCTCTCCTCTCTTTCTCTCTGTATCCTCTCTGTTCTCTCCTCCCTTTCTCTCTGTATCCTCTCTGTTCTCTCCTCCCTTTCTCTCTGTATCCTCTCTGTTCTCTCCTCCCTTTCTCTCTGTATCGTCTCTGTTCTCTCCTCTCTTTCTCTCTGTTCTCTCCTCTCTTTCTCTCTGTATCCTCTCTGTTCTCTCCTCTCTTTCTCT
>NC_056436.1:5213503-5226003 GCF_018296145.1 Oncorhynchus tshawytscha | reverse complement strand
ACACACACACACACACACACACACACACACACACACACACACACACACACAACTCTTTACACACACACAGCGTTTGTGAGAACACACACACACACTTTTATTTTTGATATTCACACACACATGACATAGAACCCCATCTCTTTACTTTTGTGTTTTTAAAGTCTCAAGTTGTCGAGTCAGCGTTTGTGAGAACATTTTTGTGATCTTGAATTCCCCTCTCCTCCACCCCTAATTACTACATGTCTTTTATTTTTGATATTCTGACAGGGCAGATATTGTCTTTCCTTCACCTTGACATGAGGTGAAGAACCCATAGGTCCCATGTAAAGATAACATGGAGAAAGGACCTGTGTTCTCCCACACTTTCCATACTAAGCAGATAGGGGTGGATAGGGAAGGTGAGGCCTGTTGATGCTGAGGGGGAAGTGTTTGTTGGAGAGAGGCTTGTTGACGTAGAGGAGGAAGTGTTTGTTGGAGAGAGGCTTGTTGACGTAGAGGAGGAAGTGTTTGTTGGAGAGAGGCCTGTTGATGCAGAGGAGGAAGTGTTTGTTGGAGAGAGGCTTGTTGACGTAGAGGAGGAAGTGTTTGTGCTGTTGATGCAGAGGAGGAAGTGTTTGTTGGAGACAGGGCTGTTGATGCAGAGGGGGAAGTGTTTGTTGGAGACAGGGCTGTTGATGCTGAGGGGGAAGTGTTTGTTGGAGAGAGGCCTGTTGATGCAGAGGAGGAAGTGTTTGTTGGAGAGAGGCCTGTTGATGCTGAGGGGGAAGTGTTTGTTGGAGAGAGGCTTGTTGACGTAGAGGAGGAAGTGTTTGTTGGAGAGAGGCTTGTTGATGCAGAGGAGGAAGTGTTTGTTGGAGACAGGCCTGTTGATGCAGAGGAGGAAGTGTTTGTTGGAGAGAGGCCTGTTGATGCAGAGGGGGAAGTGTTTGTTGGAGACCGGCCTGTTGATGCTGAGGGGGAAGTGTTTGTTGGAGACAGGGCTGTTGAAGTGTTTGTTGGAGACAGGGCTGTTGATGCAGAGGGGGAAGTGTTTGTTGGAGGAGACAGGGCTGTTTGAGTGTTTGTTGGAGACAGGGCTGTTGATGCAGAGGGGGAAGTGTTTGTTGGAGACAGGGCTGTTGATGCAGAGGGGGAAGTGTTTGTTGGGAAGTGTTTGTTGGAGAGAGGGCTGTTGATGCAGAGGGGGAAGTGTTTGTTGGAGACAGGGCTGTTGATGCAGAGGGGGAAGTGTTTGTTGGAGACAGGGCTGTTGATGAGAGAGGGCTGTTGATGCTGAGGGGGAAGTGGACAGGGCTGTTGAAGTGTTTGTTGAGAGAGGGCTGTTGATGCTGAGGGGGAAGTGTTTGTTGGAGACAGGGCTGTTGATGCTGAGGGGGAAGTGTTTGTTTGAGACAGGCCTGTTGATGCTGAGGGGGAAGTGTTTGTTGGAGAGAGGGCTGTTGATGCTGAGGGGGAAGTGTTTGTTGGAGACAGGGCTGTTGATGCTGAGGGGGAAGTGTTTGTTGGAGACAGGGCTGTTGATGCTGAGGGGGAAGTGTTTGTTGGAGAGAGGCCTATTGACATAGAGGAGGAAGGCCTGTTGATGCTGTTGATGGGGGAAGTGTTTGTTTGAGACAGGGCTGTTGATGCAGAGGGGGAAGTGTTTGTTGGAGAGAGGGCTGTTGATGCAGAGGGGGAAGTGTTTGTGCAGAGGGGGAAGTGTTTGTTGGAGAGAGAGGGCTGTTGATGCTGTTGATGCAGGGGGAAGTGTTTGTTTGGAGAGAAGGGCTGTTGATGCAGAGGAGGAAGTGGGGAAGTGTTTGTTGGAGACAGGGCTGTTGATGCAGAGGGGGAAGTGTTTGTTGGAGACAGGGCTGTTGGAGACAGGGCTGTTGATGCAGAGGGGGAAGTGTTTGTTGGAGACAGGGCTATTGATGCAGGGGGAAGTGTTTGTTGGAGACAGGGCTGTTGATGCTGTTGAGAGGGGGAAGTGTGAGGGGGAGGGGGAAGTTTGTTTGTTGATGAGAGTGTTTGTTGGAGACAGGGCTGTTGATGCAGAGGGGGAAGTGTTTGTTTGAGACAGGATGCAGAGGGGGAAGTGTTTGTTTGAGAGGGCTGTTGATGCAGAGGGGGAAGTGTTTGTTGAGACAGGGCTGTTGATGCTGAGGGGGAAGTGTTTGGGAGAAGTGTTTGTTTTTGAGACAGGGCTGTTGATGCTGAGGGGGAAGTGTTTGTTGGAGACAGGGCTGTTGATGCTGAGGGGGAAGTGTTTGGGAAGGGCTGTTTGTTTGTTGAGACAGTGTTTGTTGGAGACAGGGCTGTTGATGCTGAAGTGTTTGTTGGAGACAGGGCTGTTTGTTTGTTGGAGACAGGGCTGTTGATGCAGAGGGGGAAGTGTTTGTTGGAGACAGGGCTGTTGATGGTTTGGGAAAAGAGATGAGTCTGGGTTGAGGCTGGTTGGAGGTCTAGCCTCATGTGACATGGAAAATCTGCACACCGCAATCTCAGACATGCAAACACACACACACACACACACACACACACACACACACACACACACACACACACACACACACACACACACACACACACACACACACACACACACACACCACACACACACACACACACTTCGGAGCACTCGGTGATCCCAGGAATCCGGGCAGGGGAGAGGGCCCACACCCGGAATAGCAGCACAGCCACATTTAGCAGCATACACCACATTCCCATTCCCAGCTGCCTCCAATGCCCCACAGAAATCACTCACTGACCAGCACACACACACACATGCGCAAGAAAGCACACAAGAATGCGGTCACATAACCATGCACACACACACACACACACACACACACACACACACACACATAAACACACACACACATGCACACAAACACACACACACACACACACACCATTCCACTTTCCACCATAACTTCCAAACAACATGTTTTCAGTGTTATTGGTCTGAATAATATGAACGACCCTGAACAGACTCCAAACACTCCATGCAGTATGTATCTATCTCCTGCCCCATTACACAGCACAGATAAAGACTGGGAGGACTAATCCTACAACCATCTGGTGTGGCCGCTGCTGGCAGGGTGGAGGCAGCAGCAGAGACCTGCTGGAATACACCCTGGCTACTCCCACTGATCTGGAGGGCACTGATCCACACAGTAGTCCGTCAGTCAAGTCTGGTAGAGAGGGAGGGAGAAAGGGAGAGAGGGAGGTAGACAGGGAGGGAGGGAGAGAGACAGGGAAACATGGAGAAAGTGGGGATGGAGGGAGGGAGGGAGACAGGGAGGGAGACAGGGAGGGAGGGAGGGAGGGAGGTAGACAGGGAGGGAGGGAGAGAGACAGGGAAACATGGAGAAAGTGGGGATGGAGGGAGGGAGGGAGAGACAGAGAGAGAGAGAGAGAGAGAGAGAGAGAGAGAGAGAGAGAGAGAGAGAGAGAGAGAGGAGGGAAATATGGAGAAAGTGGGGACGGAGGGAGGGAGGGAGACAGGGAGGGAGGGAGGGAGACAGGGAGGGAGGGAGGTAGACAGGGAGGGAGGGAGAGAGGGAGACAGGGAGGGAGTGAGAGAGGTAGACAGGGGGGAGGGAGAAAGGGAGACAGGGAGGGAGGGAGGTAGACAGGGTGAGACGGCCTACAGGGAGGAGGTGAGGGCCCTCGGAGTGTGGTGTCAGGAAAATAACCTCACACTCAACGTCAACAAAACTAAGGAGATGATTGTGGACTTCAGGAAACAGCAGAGGGAACACCCCCCTATCCACATCGATGGAACAGTAGTGGAGAGGGTAGCAAGTTTTAAGTTCCTCGGCATACACATCACAGACAAACTGAATTGGTCCACTCACACAGACAGCATCGTGAAGAAGGCGCAGCAGCGCCTCTTCAACCTCAGGAGGCTGAAGAAATTCGGCTTGTCACCAAAAGCACTCACAAACTTCTACAGATGCACAATCGAGAGCATCCTGGCGGGCTGTGTCACCGCCTGGTACGGCAACTGCTCCGCCCTCAACCGTAAGGCTCTCCAGAGGGTAGTGAGGTCTGCACAACGCATCACCCGGGGCAAACTACCTGCCCTCCAGGACACCTACACCACCCGATGTTACAGGAAGGCCATAAAGATCATCAAGGACATCAACCACCCGAGCCACTGCCTGTTCACCCCGCTGTCATCCAGAAGGCGAGGTCAGTACAGGTGCATCAAAGCTGGGACCGAGAGACTGAAAAACAGCTTCTATCTCAAGGCCATCAGACTGTTAAACAGCCACCACTAACATTGAGTGGCTGCTGCCAACACACTGACACTGACACTGACTCAACTCCAGCCACTTTAATAATGGGAATTGATGGGAAATGATGTAAATATATCACTAGCCACTTTAAACAATGCTACCTTATATAATGTTTACATACCCTACATTATTCATCTCATATGCATACGTATATACTGTACTCTATATCATCGACTGCATCCTTATGTAATACATGTATCACTAGCCACTTTAACTATGCCACTTTGTTTACATACTCATCTCATATGTATATACTGTACTCGATATCAGCTACTGTATCTTGCCTATGCTGCTCTGTACCATCACTCATTCATATATCCTTATGTACATATTCTTTATCCCCTTACACTGTGTATAAGACAGTAGTTTTTTGGAATTGTTAGTTAGATTACTTGTTGGTTATTACTGCATTGTCGGAACTAGAAGCACAAGCATTTCGCTACACTCGCATTAACATCTGCTAACCATGTGTATGTGACAAATAAAATTTGATTTGATTTGATTTGAGGGAGGGAGGGAGACAGGGAAACATGGAGAAATTGGGGACAGAGGGAGGGAGGCAGGGAGGTAGACAGGGTAGACAGGGAGGGAGGGAGCCCTAGAGTACAGCAGCTACATCATGGACAGATGCTTGATATTGGGGCATCGTGAAACAAACAACTCAAAGTGTTAATATTGGAGATTAATATGTACAAACTCAGCAAAAAAAGAAACATCCCCTTTTCAGGACCCGGTCTTTCAAAGATAATTAGTAAAAATCCTTCACAGATCTTCATTGTAAAGGGTTTAAACACTGTTTCCATGCTTGTTCAATGAACCATAAACAATGAATGAACATGCACCTGTGGAACGGTCGTTAAGACACTAACAGTTTACAGACGGTAGGCAATTAAGCTCACAGTTATGAACACTTAGAACACTAAAGAGGCCTTTCTACTGACTCTGAAAAACACCAAAAGAAAGATGCCCAGGGTCCCTGCTCATCTGCATGAACATGCTTTAGGCATGCTGCAAGGAGGCATGAGGACTGCAGATGTGGCCAGGGCAATAAATTGCAATGTCCGCACTGTGAGATGCCTAAGACGGGACAACAGGGAGACAGGACAGACAGCTGATCGTCCTCGCAGTGGCAGACCACATGTAACAACACCTGCACAGGATCAGTACATCCGAACATCACACCTGCGGGACAGGTACAGGATGGCAACAACAACTGCCCGAGTTACACCAGGAATGCACAATCCCTCCCTCCCTCAAATCAAATCAAATTTATTTATAAAGCCCTTCTTACATCAGCTGATATCTCAAAGTGTTGTACAGAAACCCAGCCTAAAACCCCAAACAGCAACCAATGCAGGTGTAGAAGCACTCCATCAGTGCTCAGACTGTCCGCAATAGGCTGAGAGAGGCTGGGCTGAGGGCTTGTAGGCCTGTTCTAAGGCAGGTCCTCACCAGACATCACCGGCAACAACATTGCCTATGGGCACAAACCCATCGTCGCTGGACCAGACAGGTCTGCCAAAAGGTCGCGGTTTTGTCTCACCAGGGGTGATGGTCGGATGTGCGTTTATCGTCGAAGGAATGAGCGTTACACCGAGGCCTGTACTCTGGAGCGGGATCGATTTGGAGGTGGAGTGTCTGGGGTGGTGTGTCACAGCATCATCGGAGTGAGCTTGTTGTTATTGCAAGCAATCTGAATGCTGTGCGTTACAGGGAAGGCATCCTCCTCCCTCATGTGGTACCCTTCCTGCAGGCTAATCCTGACATGACCCTCCAGCATGACAATACCACCAGCCATACTGCTCGTTCTGTACTGGATTTCCTGCAAGACAAGAATGTCAGTGTTCTGCCATGGCCAGCGAAGAGCCTCGATCTCAATTTTTTATTTAATCCCATTGACCTGTTGGATCGGACGGTGAGGGCTAGGGCCATTCCCCCCAGAAATGTCCGGGAACTTGCTGGTGCCTTGGTGGAAGAGTGCGGTAACATCTCACAGCAAGAACTGGCAAATCTGGTGCAGCCCATGAGGAGGAGATGCACTACAGTACTTAATGCAGCTGGTGGCCACACCAGATACTGACTGTTACTTTTGATTTTGACTCCCCCTTTGTTCAGCGACACATTATTCGATTTCTGTTAGTCACATGTTTGTGGAACTTGTTCAGTTTATGTCTCAGTTCTTGTTATGAATCTTGTTATGTTCGTACAAATATTTACACATGTTAAGTTTTCTGAAAATAAACGCAGTTGACAGTGAGAGGACGTTTCTTTTTCTGCTGAGTTTATATAGTAAACTTGGAAGTATTAAACTTGAACTTGAAATAGTATACATCAATCCGGGCGGTAAATATGACACCTTAGTTTGATCTGGGCTCCTAATGTCACCAGCTGCCACCTATCATGAGACAGGGCATAAAACAGGTAGCGGTCGCAGACATCAGATCTGAGCATGTAAACTCACAATGCTAGCGCTGTCCTCCTCCTCCTACTCCTCCTGCTCCACCTGCTCCTCCTGCTCCTCCTCTTCTTCTTTCTCCCCCCCCCTTGCTCCTCCTCCTCCTGCTCCACCTGCTCCAACTGCTCCACCTCCTCCTCCTCCTCCTCCTCTTCTTTCTCCCCCCCTTGCTCCTCCTCCTCCTCCTCCTCCTCCTGCTCCTCGTCTTTCTCCCCCACTGCTCCTTGGTGGTGGTCATAAAGACCTAATTTTCCTCCTACCATGGTACATAGCTGAATTAAACCCCATTATGAAATGTGACGGGCCATTAATAAGATGGATGGCCGGCGGCCACAGGGCCCCCACTCGGCTCTTTGTCTTGCCTGCAGGCCCTCACTAACAATAGGGTTACTCCCTGGCAGGGGCCCCGTGGGTAGGGATTACTGACCTGGAGCACTGGTTGGAAGGGGTGGGTGGGGGGAAGGATTTATGCCCCGACAGCAAGGTGGGGGCCATGGGGGTGGGGAGAGATAAATGCGTCCAGTAATTGAGTTTGGGCAGTGACTTGTGGTCACCATGGTTGGGACTGGATCTGCTGGTGGCAGCAATATGGTCTTGCCGGGGGGCACCACGGGCCCGGGGATGTGGTGGGGGGACACATCCTCCCCCCCGTGCTCTTCACACACTGTCCTCCAGACTTCCCGGGGGACATGATGGAGGACAGGTGGAGAGGGAGGGGGATGGAGGGTTGAAGGATGAGATGGTTTGAGGCTGTTCAGGTCAGAGCTCTCTCTCTACGAGGATGGACGTGTAGGACGGGTGTTATTGGAGTATCTTGTCAGAACTGTCTGTATCGTCTGTGCTCTGGGCTGTTCCTTGGTGTTGTGGCTCAGGGTTTATGTGACACTGTTGTGGCTGAGAAGGGGTGCTTTGTCTGTGGATATTCTTTATGTCTGTGGATATGTGCTTTGTCTGTGGATATTCTTTATGTCTGTGGATACGTGTTTTGTCTGTGGATATTTTGTCTGTGGGTATGAGTTTTGTCAGCGGATGCATTCTTTGTCTGTGGTCGTTTGTTTTGAATAAACGTTTTGCATATGGATACTGTTTTGTGTTTGGTCTGTGGATGTGTGTTGTGTGGATGTGTGTTGTGTCTGTGGATGTGTGTTGTGTCTGTGGATATGTGTCTGTGGATATGTGTGTGTGGATATGTGTGTTTTGTGTGTGGATATGTGTGTGTGGATATGTGTGTGTGGATATGTGTGTTTTGTGTGTGGATATGTGTGTGTGGATATGTGTGTTGTGTCTGTGGATATGTGTTGTGTCTGTGGATAAATGTTGTGTGGATGTGTGTTGTGTCTGTGGATGTGTGTTGTGTCTGTGGATATGTGTTGTGTCTGTGGATGTGTGTTGTGTCTGTGAATATGTGTGTGTGGATGTGTGTGTGTGGATGTGTGTGTGTGGATGTGTGTGTGTGGATGTGTGTGTGGATATGTGTGTGTGGATATGTGTGTTTTGTGTGTGGATATGTGTGTTGTGTCTGTGGATATGTGTTGTGTCTGTGGATAAATGTTGTGTGGATGTGTGTTGTGTCTGTGGATATGTGTTGTGTCTGTGGATGTGTCTGTGGATATGTGTTGTGTCTGTGGATGTGTGTTGTGTCTGTGGATATATGTGTGTGGATGTGTGTGGGAATATGTGTGTGTGGATGTGTGTGTGTGGATGTGCGTTGTGTGGATGTGTGTGTGTGGATGTGTGTGTATGGATGTGTGTGTATGGATGTGTGTGTGTGGATGTGTGTTGTGTGTGTGGATATGTGTTGTGTCTGTGGATATGTGTGTGTGGATGTGTGTGTGTGGATGTGTGTGTATGGATGTGTGTGTGTGGATGTGTGTTGTGTGAATGGATATGTGTGTGTGGATGTGTGTGTGTGGATGTGTGTGTGTGGATGTGTGTGTATGGGTGTGTGTGTATGGATGTGTGTGTATGGATGTGTGTGTGTGGATGTGTGTTGTGTGTGTGGATATGTGTTGTGTGTTGTGTGTGTGTATATGTGTTGTGTGTGTGGATGTGTGTTTTGTGTGTGTATGTGTGTGTGTGTGTGTGTATATGTGTTGTGTGTGTGGATGTGTGTGTGTGTATGTGTGTTGTGTGTGTGTGTGTATGTGTCGTGTGTGTGGATGTGTGTTTTGTGTGTGTATATGTGTTGTGTGTGTGTGTTGTGTGTGTGTATATGTGTTGTGTGTGTGGATGTGTGTGTGTATGTGTGTTGTGTGTGTTATGTATGTGTGTTGTGTGTGTGTATATGTGTTGTGTGTGTGGATGTGTGTGTGTATGTGTGTTGTGTGTGCGTATATGTGTTGTGTATGTGTGTTGTGTGTGTGTATGTGTGTTGTGTGTGCGTATATGTGTTGTGTATTTGTGTTGTGTGTGCGTATATGTGTTGTGTATGTGTGTTGTGTGTGTATGTGTGTTGTGTGTTGTGTGTGTATGTGTGTTGTGTGTGTATGTGTGTTGTGTGTGTGGATGTGTGTTGTGTGTGTATGTGTGTGTGTGTATGTGTGTTGTATGTGTGGATGTGTGTTGTGTATGTGTGTTGTGTGTGTATGTGTGTTGTGTGTGTGGATGTGTGTTGTGTGCGTATGTGTGTTGTGTGTGTGGATGTGTGTTGTGTGTGTATGTGTGTTGTGTATGTGTGTTGTGTGTGTATGTGTGTTGTGGATGTGTGTTGTGTGTGTATGTGTGTTGTGTGTGTGGATGTGTGTTGTGTGTGTATGTGTGTTGTGTGTGTGGATGTGTATTTGCTGGTGTGTCTCCCCTCTGGTGCTCTTCACTGGGCTCAGGTGTGCTGTGTTGAAAGGTGTCTTCGGGCTTTCAAGGTTTATGCATTGATTTCTGTTTCCAGGCCAACTGTTCATGTTGGATACCAAGGGCCAATGGGCTTCCTTGACACTCTCAGGCTGGTTGAAGCTGGGAAGTAGGAAACTAGGGAGCAGAATCTCTGTAACATGCCCTCTCTCTATATGGGTCCAATATTAGTTGGGGAACTAGTTTGCCAATGTGGACCATAATTCATGTGAATTATCGGGGTGGCAGGTAGCCAGCAACTGCAGGGTTGCCAGTTCGAATACCGGTTCCGGAGTTTTGCTGGTATTAATCTTAGATGCCATTTACAGCTATTGTGCCCTTGAACAAGAACCTTAACCTCCCCACAACAACAGCTCCGCGGGCGCCCAGAGTGGCAGTCCCCCCCCACACCTCTCCAGAACCTGGATATGAATGTGTGTCTTTCAGAGGGGTTGGGTTAAAAACGAAAGTCACATTTCGGTTGGACCAATCGACCAATAAAGTGATCTTAAAAATACCTCTCTCTATGATGAGGTCATCCTCAGTGCCAATAACCCCAGAAATGCACTGCTATCATTCCTCAATATTCCTGTAGGGATTGGTTCCCAGGGTCATATATCAAGGATAATGAATTTGGGTTGTTACAAGCTATTCCCATTCCCCCATAGTACCCACACTACTGGAGTCGTCAGGATGTTGCTGAAATGGCGGGAGGAAGTCCTCTGTGGACGCCATTTGTTAGGGCTATTGACCACTTTCAAACCCAACTGGGCTTTAATTAGCTGCAAACCAGCTCAAAGGAATAGAAGTCGATACCGGAGCGAAGTAAATGATTAAAAACCATATGAGGTTTTTATTTGCTTAGTCGCAGGTATGGTGTTACTGGGAGGTGGAGGTGGAGGTGGAGGTGGGGGGGGAGGAGGAGGTGGTGGAGGAGGAGGGGGGAGGAGGGGGGGAGGAGGGGGAGGAGGAGGAGGAGGGGGAGGAGGTGGAGGAGGTGGAGGAGGAGGAGGAGGAGGGGGAGGAGGTGGAGGAGG
This sequence comes from Oncorhynchus tshawytscha, assembly GCF_018296145.1. Taxonomy (NCBI): domain Eukaryota; kingdom Metazoa; phylum Chordata; class Actinopteri; order Salmoniformes; family Salmonidae; genus Oncorhynchus; species Oncorhynchus tshawytscha. Next base: position 5,215,399 of record NC_056436.1, on the reverse strand, counting down.
AGGAGGAGGGGAGGAGGAGGTGGAGGAGGAGGTGGAGGGGGGGAGGAGGTGGAGGGAGGTGGAGGGGAGGGGGAGGAGGAGGTGGAGGAGGAGGGGGGGAGGAGGTGGGGGGGAGGAGGGAGGAGGAGGTGGAGGGAGGAGGGGAGGAGGGTGGAGGGGAGGTGGAGGGGGAGGAGGAGGAGGAGGGAGGAGGAGGGAGGAGGGAGGAGGAGGGAGGAGGAGGGGGAGGAGGAGGAGGAGGTGGAGGAGGAGGGGGAGGAGGGAGGAGGAGGAGGAGGGGGAGGAGGAGGAGGTGGAGGAGGAGGAGGGGGGAGGAGGGAGGAGGAGGGGTGGGGAGGAGGAGGCTGGAGGAGGAGGAGGTGGAGGAGGAGGGAGGAGGAGGAGGAGGAGGAGGTGGAGGAGGAGGAGGAGGGGAGGGGGGGGGGAGGAGGAGGGAGGAGGAGGAGGAGGAGGAGGAGGGGGAGGAGGTGTGGAGGAGGAGGAGGGGAGGAGGAGGAGGGAGGAGGGGAGGAGGAGGAGGAGGGGGAGGAGGAGGAGGGGGGAGGAGGGTGGAGGAGGAGGTGGTGGGGAGGAGGTGGTGGGGAGGAGGAGGAGGAGGAGGTGGTGGGGAGGAGAGGCTGTGTTTAGATTAGTTCTAAACCTGAGAGGTGTGGAGGAGGAGGAGGAGGGGGGGGAGGAGGAGGAGGGGCTGGGGGAGGAGGTGGTGGGGAGGAGGAGGAGGAGGAGGAGGAGGAGGGGGGGGTGGTGGGGAGGAGGAGAGGCTGTGTTTAGATTAGTTCTAAACCTGAGAGGTGTGGAGGAGGAGGAGGAGGAGGAGAGGGAGGAGGAGTTCTAAACCTGACAGGTGGGGGAGGGAGGTGGTGGGGAGGAGGAGAGGCTGTGTTTAGATCAGTTCTAAACCTGACAGGTGTGGAGGAGGAGGAGGAGAGGCTGTGTTTAGATCAGTTCTAAACCTGACAGGTGTGGAGGAGGAGAGGCTGTGTTTAGATCAGTTCTAAACCTGACAGGTGAGGAGGAGGAGAAGAGGCTGTGTTTAGATCAGTTCTAAACCTGACAGTGTAGGAGGAGGAGGAGGAGGAGGAGGAGAGGCTGTGTGTAGATCAGTTCTAAACCTGTGAGGAAGGAGTGGGCTCTGGTCAGATTGTTTCTAAACCTGACAGGTGATTGGAAAGAGGCTGTGTTTAGATCAGTTCTAAACCTGACAGGTGTGGAGGAGGAGGAGGAGAGGCTGTATGTAGATCAGTTCTAAACCTGTGTGAACAGTGGTCTCTGGTCAGATTGTTTCTGATAAACTACACATGTATTGATTGGAAAGGAGTTTCCACTCATTGGACCTTTTGTTGGGTTTTGTTGCCCTGTTGTGGGAAACAATATTGAGGGACTGAACATTTCTACAAAATAGCTTTGGTTTGTTATGGCGATGTATGGTACATGTCAACAAAATAGCTTTGGTTTGTTTATGGCGATGTATGGTAAATGTCTACAAAATAGCTTTGGTTTGTTTATGGCGATGTATGGTACATGTCAACAAAATAGCTTTGGTTTGTTATGGCGATGTATGGTACATGTCAACAAAATAGTCCAATATTTCTATGTTATTAGTAAGTAGAAGCAGTAGATCAGTATTCTGAGACCAGCATCATCATGGGGCACCGTACTAGATTGACAGCAACAGCTGACTGAGTTAGGCCCTGAGGACACCATTTTGGCCACGGAACAGTCACCCGTACGTTGGGGACGTGATGAAGGAAGTATATTTGGACGGCCATTTTGACTCTCCCGATTTTCCCCCGAAGCACTGCTAACTGAAATACAATTTGCCCTCTAATTTTGCATCCCAAATGACACAAGGACAACCCCTTTAAATGTTGAGGTTTGAGGTTGTGTTGCTAACAA
>NC_056436.1:5168503-5203503 GCF_018296145.1 Oncorhynchus tshawytscha | reverse complement strand
ACCATGGGATACATTTTCTCTCTCTCTCTCTCTCTCTCTCTCTCTCTCTCTCTCTCTCGCTCTGGGAGCCTGTTTGATTCTCCTTTCCCAGAACCCTCCCTGCCTTTCGCCTTTGATACCTCCTGCCTCCCCTCCATCCTTCCTCTTCCCCTCCATACTGTCATGAGAGCCAGCTCACAGCAGCAGGAATCTATCGGATGATAGGATCTGATCCGATGGCTGTCTTTTATCCAGGGCTGCATGCTGAATGGACTGGCTGTGAGAGGCTGCATGATGGGTTTATCTGGCTGTTTATCTGGCTGTGTATCTGGCTGTGGCTGTGTGTCCCACCCAGATCGCTTCTAGCTCAGCACAGTCATAAAAAACATGAGGATTTACCTGGGCTACAGGGGGTGCACTCTCTTCCTTCCTTTCTTCCTTTCTTTCTTTCTTTCTTTCTTTCTTTCTTTCTTTTTCTTTCTTTTTCTTTCTTTCTTTCTTTCTTTCTTTCTTTCTTTCTTTCTTTTTCTATCTTTATCTTTCTCTGCTCTAAGCTTCTTGAACCACTGACTTTCATTAATTTCTTCTCTCAGACGGTTTCTCTTTTACCTGGAATCAATCTAATTTTCACTCTGTTTCCCTCTCTCTTCATCTCACTTTCCCTCTCCCCCTCCCTCCCCCTTCCCTCTCTCTCTCTCTCTCTCTCTCTCTCTCTCTCTCTCTCTCTCCTTTTTCAGTCTCACTAGATTGCTGCTGTGATGGACAGGGGTCATTGTGGTGTTGTGTTCTCTGTGAGAGAGGAGAGAGGAGGGAGAGAGAGAGAGAGAGGAGGGAGAGAGAGGGGGGGGATGTGGGGGGGCTCTTTCTAGGCGGAGGTGGTAGGAGAGAGAGAGGAGTGAGAGAGGAGGAGGGAGAGGAGAGAGGAGGGAGGAGGGAGAGGAGGGAGAGAGAGAGGAGGGAGAGTGGAGGGAGAGAGAGGAGGGAGGGAGGGGGATATGGGGGGAGGCGGAGGTGGAGAGAGAGAGAGGAGGGAGAGAGGAGGGGGGGAGGGGGATGGGGGGTTCTTTCTAGGCGGAGGTGGTAGGAGAGAGAGAGGGGAGAGAGAGGGGGATGGGGGGGTTCTTTCTAGGCGGAGGTGGTAGGAGAGAGAGAGGGGGAGAGAGAGGGGGATGTGCGGGGCTCTTTCAAACTCCTGCACTTTCCCTCTCTCTCCCTCTGCCTCTCTTCTGTTAGCTCAGGTCCTGACTCCCTGTAAAGATTAGCTATGGACACAAACCACTCCGGAAGGATGGAGGGAAGGGGAGGAGGAGATAGGGGGAGCAGGGTGAGAGTGTGTATCTGTGTGTCAGTGGGAGGACAAGGGGCTGTCTATTGGAGCGGATGGCTGTGTGGATTGCCTTTTGTGTTCTGACAGAGACACTGTAGACACATGTCACAGCACAGCGCGCGGCCCAGCCATGCCTGTCACCCGACAGAGAGAGGGGAACAGAAGATACCAGGGAGGCAAAAAGCACAAGGACACCCAGCGTCTGCATACACTTAGCCTGTCTATCTCGCCCCATTAAAATAGTCATCACCCTCCTCTCTGACTACACCGAGTGTCAGGAAGCTGTGGTTCTGTGTAGATCTGCCTTGTAGTTAAAGGGATACGGGGAGGAATAAGGGGCTTTGTGGTTACATAAAGCCATCCCTTTAAAATCTTGCAGATCTCTGTCAAAGCCATTGCAAGGAGAACTCCCTGAGAATATGGTCTGGCTTTTTACCCAGAACTACATGAGAATATGGTCTGGCTTTTTACCCAGAACTCCCTGAGAATATGTTCTGGCTTTTTACCCAGAACTCCCTGAGAATATGGTCTGGCTTTTTACCCAGAACTCCCTGAGAATATGTTCTGGCTTTTTACCCAGAACTCCCTGAGAATATGGTCTGGCTTTTTACCCAGAACTCCCTGAGAATATGGTCTGGCTTTTTACCCAGAACTCCCTGAGAATTTGGTCTGGCTTTTTACCCAGAACTCCCTGAGAATATGGTCTGGATTCTTACCCAGAACTTTGATACTGATTGCTTTTTACCAGTGTCCGATGGGGTTCAAATTCAGGCACCAGAAGAGCCCATTAGCCCTCTACGCTAAAGCTGCAGTTATTCTGTGTCTGTAACTCAGTTGGTAGAGAATGACACTTGCTCTGCCAAGATACTGGGTTTGATTCCCGGGACAATACAAAGGTTAAATGTATGCATGCATGACTGTAAGTTGCTTTGGATAAAATGATCTGCTAAATGGCTCATAATATTATATTAGGCAGAAATGCTCTCTGCAGGAATGGGGATGGATGGGTCGCTGTGTTGCTGAACTGAGGGCCAAAACACCAAGACTAAGGTATTACTGTTTTTTAAATTTAACTAGGCAAGTCAGTTAACAAACAACTTCTTATTTACAATGACGATCAAGGAACAGTGGGTTAACTGCCTTATTCAGGGGCAAAACCACAGATTTGTACCTTGTCAGCTCAGGGATTTGAACCAGCAACCTTTCGGTTACTGGCCCAACGCTCTAACCACTAGGCTACCTGCCGCCCAGTTCAGTCAATCTATAATGTGAATTGGAATTCCAATTAAATTACTGAAACATGCTCATTGCATATAAATTACACTTATTTTTCAATTAATATCCTGAGTTGAGTCAATTGAAGTCGATTGAGGTCAATTGAAGTGGAGTTGACCCCAACTCGGCTGAAGCTCATTCTGATAGGTTGTGTCAGATTTCTCTTGTCCTCTGTGTTGTTGTATTATATAGGCTACAATGGGAGGCTATGCTGAAAAATAATCTGTCATTCTGTCATTCTGTGAGCCTGTAAGCCTGTGAGCTTGTGATTCTATGAGCCTGTGAGCCTGTAATTCTGTGAGCCTGTAAGCCTGTGAGCTTGTGATTCTGTGAGCCTGTAAACCTGTGAGTTTGTGATTCTGTGAGCCTGTAAGCCTGTGAGCTTGTGATTCTGTGAGCCTGTGATCCTGTGAGCCTACCACACACTAATACACACACACACACACACACACACACACACACACACACACACACTGACACACACTGACCCTGCCTCTCCTTTAGTCTCCCATTCCGATCAATCCTCTCTCATTGACCCTGCCTCTCCTTTCAACCACTGGCTAGGAAAACTCACTGACCACAACAGTGTGGCTAATAAACATCTAGCCCCTTGAGAAAAAGGTCTATAATAAATCCTTCCCTAGAAATGAAAGCAGAAACAATTACCCAGAGGTGTGTGTCTTTTTCCACTGAGACGGCTTAGGATGAGGTAGGTCGATACTAGCAACCCCTTCTATTGGTGGTTATTAGTACACAGCTTTTACCCTGGATATTCCGGACTAGTTTAAGAGTAGGAGTTCATCGATACTGCAGTAATGCAGCCACTGCTATCTCATAAAACACACCTCATATTGCAGGAAGTGTCCAACCTTCTTTTCTCCAATTCTTATATGTATTTACAGATCATGAAAGCTATTTGATTTGATTTAACTTTGCAATTTGAAGCCAGAAAACTCTGATGGTCTAATTTACTGCAAAAACACAAAATAACATGTTGGTCTCCCAGCAACAGACATCCGTTGACGTTGAAACATTACACAACATGTTTTCTCTCAAATCCCAGAGAAGTCCAGCTTTCATTTTGTGTTGACCTTGTGGTCTTTATGATCAGTGGCGTGGCAGCGGATTGGCCTGGACGGAGGGAGGGGTTGACTTACACCCCTAGAGAGAAAACAAGAAAACACACCAACAGAACCTGGGCCCGGTGAGGTTACGTGTGTGTGTGTGGGTGTAGAGGGTGCTTGGAGGGCAGGATTTTAACAATAAGCCTCACTAATGAGTTGCTTTGGCAGTCACATTTTGGCTTCTTGAGAGGGAGGGAGCCCAACATGAATTTCCGATGTTGCTTGGTGACCGCAAAGAATGTACAGAAAACAACTTTCTAAGTGTGGGTGTGGTTTCCCATTAGTGTGGGTGTGGTTTCCCATTAGTGTGGGTGTGGTTTCCCATTAGTGTGTGTGTGTGTTCCCATTAGTGTGTGTGTGTTTTCCCATTAGTGTGGGTGTGGTTTCCCATTAGTGTGTGTGTGTTCCCATTAGTGTGGGTGTGGTTTCCCATTAGTGTGTGTGTGTGTTCCCATTAGTGTGTGTGTGTTCCCATTAGTGTGTGTGTGTGTTCCCATTAGTGTGTGTGTGTTCCCATTAGTGTGTGTGTGTTCCCATTAGCATGTGTGTGTTCCTATGTGCGTGTGTTTGAATATGTGTCTGTGCGTGTGTGTGTATTATTGGTAGGACGGGAGGTGGCCTAAAAATTTTCCCCCAGCTTAGCACCAAGCTCTATTTTCAACCCTCTTGCTCTCCCTTATCCCCCCATCCCCCAAATCCAATCCTAGCTTTTAGAAGTGGAAGGAGTAAGGCTGCAGATACCACTGGTCCTGTACACCCATATCTCTCTCTCTGTCTCGCACTCTCTCTGTCTCGCACTCTCTCTGTCTCGCTCTCTCTCTGTCTCGCACTCTCTCTGTCTCGCTCTCTCTCTGTCTCGCACTCTCTCTCTCTCTCTCTCTCTCTGTCTCTCTCTCTGTCTCGCACTCTCTCTGTCTCGCTCTCTCTCTGTCTCGCTCTCTCTCTCTGTCTCGTCTACTCTCTCTGTCTCGTCTCGCTCTCTCTGTCTCAGGCTCTCTCTCTGCTCTCTCTCTGTCTACTCTCTCTGTCACGCACTCTCTCTGTCTCGTCTCTCTCTCTGTCTCGCTCTCTCTCTGTCTCGCACTCCTCTGTCTCGTACTCTCTCTGTCTCTGTCTACTCTCTCTGTCTCTCTCTGTCTGTCTCTGTCTCGCTCTCTCTCTGTCTCGCACTCTCTCTGTCTCGCACTCTCTCTGTCTCGTCTACTCTCTCTGTCTCGCTCTCTCTCTCTGTCTCTGTCTCGCACTCTCTCTGTCTCGCTCTCTCTCTCTGTCTCTGTCTCGCACTCTCTCTGTCTCGCTCTCTCTCTCTGTCTCGCACTCTCTCTGTCTCGCACTCTCTGTCTCTCTCTCTGTCTCGCTCTCTCTCTGTCTCGCACTCTCTCTGTCTCGCTCTCTCTCTGTCTCGCACTCTCTCTGTCTCTCTCTCTGTCTCTCTCTCTGTCTCGCACTCTCTCTGTCTCGCACTCTCTGTCTCACTCTCTGTCTGTCTCGTCTCTCTCTCTGTCTCGCACTCTCTCTGTCTCGCTCTCTCTGTCTCGCACTCTCTCTGTCTCGCACTCCCTCTGTCTCGTACTCCCTCTGTCTCGTACTCTCTCTGTCTCGCTCTCTCTGTCTCTCTCTCTGTCTCGTACTCTCTCTGTCTCGCTGTCTCCCTCTGTCTCGTACTCTCTCTGTCCTCTGTCTCTCTCTCTGTCTCGTACTCTCTCTGTCTGCTCTCTCTCTGTCTCGCACTCCCTCTGTCTCGCACTCCCTCTGTCTCGCTACTCTCTCTGTCTCTGTCTCTGTCTCGCACTCTCTCTGTCTCGCTCTGTCTCGCTCTCTCTGTCTGTCTCTGTCTCGCACTCTCTGTCTGTCTCTGTCTCGCACTCTCTCTGTCTCGCACTCTCTCTGTCTCGCACTCTCTCTGTCTCGCACTCTCTCTGTCTCGCTCTCTCTCTGTCTCGCACTCTCTCTGTCTCGCACTCCCTCTGTCTCTCCTCTGTCTCGCACTCTCTGTCTCGCTCTCTCTCTGTCTCGCTCTCTCTGTCTCGTCCCTCTCTCGTCTACTCTCTGTCTCGTACTCTCTCTGTCTCGTCTCTCTGTCTCTCCCTCTGTCTCGTACTCTCTCTGTCTGTCTCTGTCTCGTACTCTGTCTCTGTCTCTGCACTCCCTCTGTCTCGTACTCTCTCTGTCTCGCACTCTCTCTGTCTCGCACTCTCTCTGTCTCGCACTCCCTCTGTCTCGTACTCTCTCTGTCTCGCTCTCTCGCTCTCTCTCTGTCTCGTACTCTCTCTGTCTCGCACTCCCTCTGTCTCGTACTCTCTCTGTCTCGCTCTCTCTCTCTCTCGCTCTCTCTCTGTCTCGCTCTCTCTCTGTCTCGCTCTCTCTCTGTCTCCCACTCTCTTTCAATTCAATTCAATTCAAGGGGCTTTATTGGCATGGGAAATATATGTTTACTTTGCCAAAGCAAGTGAAATTGATACTTTTGTTATTTAACCTTTATTAACTAGGTAAGTCAGTTAAGAACAAATTCTTATTTACAATGATGTCCTACCCACCCCTGCCAAACCCACCCCTACCCCGTCCAAACCCACCCCTACCCCGTCCAAACCCACCCCTACCCCGGCCAAACCCACCCCTAACCCGGCCAAACCCTCCCCTACCCAAACCCTCCCCTAACCCGGCCAAACCCTCCCTAACCCGGCCAAACCCTCCCCTACCCCGGCCAAACCCTTCCCTAACCCGGCCAAACCCTCCCCTACCCCGGCCAAACACTCCCCTACCCTGGCCAAACCCTCCCCTACCCCGACCAAACCCTTCCCTAACCCGGCCAAACCCTTAACCCGGCCAAACCCTCCCTAACCCGCCAAACCCTCCCTACCCCGCCAAACCCTTCCCTAACCCGGCCAAACCCTCCCTAACCCGGCCAAACCCTCCCCTACCCCGGCCAAACCCTCCCCTCTCCCAGGATCAAACCAGGGTCTGCCTCTAGCACTGAGATGTGGTGCCTTAGACCGCTGCACCACTCGGGAGCCCAGAGTGAAAGTGAAATAAACAATACAAAGTGAACAGTAAATTTTACACTCACACAAGTTACAAAATAATAGAGACATTTCACATGTCATATTATCTCCTGAGTGGCGCAGCGGTCTATATATTAAATAGCATTCCACCTTATTGATTGGAGGGTTTACACTGCATGCTGTCAGCTAGCTTAGCATGGTTAGGGTTGTAGATACTGATTACTAGCCTCAAGCAGGTGTCCAGGTGATCATCAGTTAGAGTGGACCGGGAGATACTGATTGCTCGCCTCGAGCAGGTGTCCAGGTGATCATCTGTTAGAGTGGACTGGGAGATACTGATTGCTAGCCTCGAGCAGGTGTCCAGGTGATCATCAGTTAGAGTGGGCTGGGAGATACTGATTGCTAGCCTCAAGCAGGTGTCCAGGTGATCATCTGTTAGAGTGGACCGGGAGATACTGACCTGGGAGATACTGATTGCTAGCCTCGAGCAGGTGTCCAGGTGATCATCTGTTAGAGTGGGCCGGGAGATACTGATTGCTAGCCTCGAGCAGGTGTCCAGGTGATCATCTGTTAGAGTGGGCTGGGAGATACTGATTGCTAGCCTCAAGCAGGTGTCCAGGTGATCATCTGTTAGAGTGGGCCGGGAGATACTGATTGCTAGCCTCAAGCAGGTGTCCAGGTGATCATCTGTTAGAGTGGACCGGGAGATACTGATTGCTAGCCTCAAGCAGGTGTCCAGGTGATCATCAGTTAGAGTGGGCTGGGAGATACTGATTGCTAGCCTCAAGCAGGTGTCCAGGTGATCATCAGTTAGAGTGGACCGGGAGATACTGATTGCTCGCCTCGAGCAGGTGTCCAGGTGATCATCTGTTAGAGTGGACCGGGAGATACTGATTGCTAGCCTCGAGCAGGTGTCCAGGTGATCATCTGTTAGAGTGGACCGGGAGATACTGATTGCTAGCCTCGAGCAGGTGTCCAGGTGATCATCTGTTAGAGTGGACCAGGAGATACTGATTGCCAGCCTCAAGCAGGTGTCCAGGTGATCATCAGTTAGAGTGGACCGGGAGATACTGATTGCTAGCCTCGAGCAGGTGTCCAGGTGATCATCAGTTAGAGTGGGCTGGGAGATACTGATTGCTAGCCTCAAGCAGGTGTCCAGGTTATTCATCTGTTAGAGTGGACCGGGAGATACTGATTGCTAGCCTCGAGCAGGTGTCCAGGTGATCATCTGTTAGAGTGGACCGGGAGATACTGATTGCTAGCCTCGAGCAGGTGTCCAGGTGATCATCTGTTAGAGTGGACCGGGAGATACTGATTGCTAGCCTCGAGCAGGTGTCCAGGTGATCATCTGTTAGAGTGGACCAGGAGATACTGATTGCCAGCCTCAAGCAGGTGTCCAGGTGATCATCTGTTAGAGTGGGCTGGGAGATACTGATTGCTAGCCTCGAGCAGGTGTCCAGGTGATCATCAGTTAGAGTGGGCTGGGAGATACTGATTGCTAGCCTCGAGCAGGTGTCCAGGTGATCATCAGTTAGAGTGGGCTGGGAGATACTGATTGCTAGCCTCAAGCAGGTGTCCAGGTTATTCATCTGTTAGAGTGGACCGGGAGATACTGATTGCTAGCCTCGAGCAGGTGTCCAGGTGATCATCTGTTAGAGTGGACCAGTATTTTGACTTGATGAACCCATTGATGCGGCCAGTCATGGCTGGTGCTCCATCAGCAGTTTTGGACACAAGTTGGTAAATGGATAACTGAGTGCTATTAATAATAAAGTCCTTGAATGCCACAAAAATGTCCTCCCCTTGAGTTTTTCGTTTCAACGATATGATTTGGAGCGGATCCTCTTTGGCAGCCATGTCTTCAAACACCATTCTGATGAAAATGCACAACTGAGATGTGACGATCACGTCAGTCGACTCGTCAAATTGAAGTGAAAAGAACACGCAGTCATTTATGTCTTTTTTAAGACGCTCCCTCAAACCCTCCTCCGTCCTTTCACAGTGTCGTGTAAAAGTATTTCTGGACAGCTGAACATCCTTAATAGCGGAAATGATTTCTGATTTATTTTTGAAATCATCGAACAATGATTCTGTTGCCTCTAAAAAAGCCTCTTTTACCATTTCTAAATCCGGGAATGGTTTCTTGTGCTTCTCTAGTATGCGACTCACCCAGAATGATGCGATCATGGCTGCCTTTGTTGTTGAGCTGGGTCTTGCAAAGATTGATTGTTGGGCAGCTAGTTGAGACTTCAACTCTTGTACTTTTCTCTTACCTAGTTCACTTTTAGCTGGAAAGTCCATTTCATATTTCTTGTGAACAGTTTTGAAATGCCTCTCGACATTTCTCTTCTTAACAAGAGCTACGTTTGAATGGCAGATCAGACACACACATATGGAATTTGTTATTATTTGTTATTATCTTTCTCCAACTCACTGTGAAAGTGAAAGTATATTTTCGGTTTCTTGCTGCTTGGTCCAGCACTCATATTAAAACAAACCGCAACTTCATAGAAAAATGTAGTAAAAAAACAACTACCACTGGAACAACAAAGAATATTCTGTTACAGGTCTGTTACAGGTCTCGCGAGCGAGGAAATGTAAACTTACTAGCTGCAGACGGTTGCTATGGTAGCGACAGTTTGGAAAATAAATGTAAATCAAATCAAATCAAATCAAATTTTATTTGTCACATACACATGGTTAGCAGATGTTAATGCGAGTGTAGCGAAATGCTTGTGCTTCTAGTTCCGACAATGCAGTAATAACCAACAAGTAATCTAACTAACAATTCCAAAAAACTACTGTCTTATACACAGTGTAAGGGGATAAAGAATATGTACATAAGGATATATGAATGAGTGATGGTACAGAGCAGCATAGGCAAGATACAGTAGCTGATATCGAGTGCAGTATATACATATGAGATGAGTATGTAAACCAAGTGGCATAGTTAAAGTGGCTAGTGATACATGTATTACATAAGGATGCAGTCGATGATATAGAGTACAGTATCTACGTATGCATATGAGATGAATAATGTAGGGTAAGTAACATTATATAAGGTAGCATTGTTTAGAGTGGCTAGTGATATATTTACATCATTTCCCATCAATTCCCATTATTAAAGTGGCTGGAGTAGACTCAGTGTCATTGACAGTAGCAACTATACTGCTACGGGTTGGTCCAATTTTCTGGCAATCAAGCAGTTTAAAAATATATATTTTGGCTGTGCAGTAATATTAGAGAAAGAACAAACCTGTAAGAAAAGCACACGGTGCTTCAGAACTGTGCACCTCATTATGTTTAAGCAGACTCCATGGTAACGCTGTCAATTGCCAATATATATATTTTTAGTGCATGCATTTTGAAAACTTTCATGCTGTCTGCTAGAAAGAAGTTTGCGATCGACCGGTTGACCGCGATTGACGTCCTGGGCACCAATGATCTACACGGATTGAAGTAGATTTAACAAGTGACATAAATAAGGGATCATAGCTTTCACCTGGATTCATCTGGTCAGTCTATGTCATGGAAAGAGCAAGCGTTCCTAATGTTTTGTGAACTCAGTGTATATTTCACTGTGTATTTTCAGACTGTGCGTTTGTCTCATTGTGATACATTTTTTATGAAGCACCACACACAGTAACTCTAGAGATTCATGTTCCTTTTGTAGTCCTGGATTTGACTGTTAATGATTCATGATTAATCTAACAAGAAGCTACTATACTATAGCATTATTAATACCTGATTCATCTAACAGGAAGCTACTATACTATAGCATTATTAATACCTGATTCATCTAACAGGAAGCTACTATACTATAGCATTATTAATACCTGATTCATCTAACAGGAAGCTACTATACTATAGCATTATTAATACCTGATTAATCAAATCAAATCAAATCAAATTTTATTTGTCACATACACATGGTTAGCAGATGTTAATGCGAGTGTAGCGAAATGCTTGTGCTTCTAGTTCCGACAATGCAGTAATAACCAACAAGTAATCTAGCTAACAATTCCAAAACTACTACCTTATAGACACAAGTGTAAGGGGATAAAGAATATGTACATAAAGATATATGAGTGAGTGATGGTACAGAGCGGCATAGGCAAGATACAGTAGATGGTATCGAGTGCAGTATATACATATGAGATGAGTATGTAAACAAAGTGGCATAGTTAATTAAAGTGGCTAGTGATACATGTATTACATAAAGATGCAGTAGATGATATAGAGTACAGTATATACATATGAGATGAATAATGTAGGGTATGTAAACATTATATTAGGTAGCATTGTTTAAAGTGGCTTGTGATACATCATTTCCCATCAATTCCCATTATTAAAGTGGCTAACAAGAAGCTACTATACTATAGCATTATTAATACATGATTCATCTAACAGGAAGCTACTATAGCATTATTAATACATGATTCATCTAACAGGAAGCTACTATACTATAGCATTATTAATACATGATTCATCTAACAGGAAGCTACTATACTATAGCATTATTAATACCTGATTCATCTAACAAGAAGCTACTATACTATAGCATTATTAATACATGATTCATCTAACAGGAAGCTACTATACTATAGCATTATTAATACATGATTCAGCTAATAGGAATCTACTATACTATAACATTAATACATCATTCAGCTAATAGGAATCTACTATACCATAACATTATTAATACATGATTCAACTAACAAGAATCTACTATACTATAGCATTATTAATACATGATTCAGCTAATAGGAATCTACTATACTATAACATTAATACATCATTCAGCTAACAGGAATCTACTATACTATAGCATTATTAATACATGATTCAGCTAACAGGAATCTACTATACTATAGCATTAATACATCATTCAGCTAATAGGAATCTACTATACTATAGCATTATTAATACATGATTCAGCTAACAGGAATCTACTATACTATAACATTAATACATCATTCAGCTAATAGGAATCTACTATACTATAACATTAATACATCATTCAGCTAATAGGAATCTACTATACTATAACATTAATACATCATTCAGCTAATAGGAATCTACTATACTATAACATTAATACATGTTCCTTTTGTTCTGACAAATATTACAATCATGACTTACAGCCCTGTGAGCTATGCTGAACCCCCACTCTCTGTGTCCTAGACCCGCAGGAGACCCGCAGGGAGGACATTCCTCATGTCTTTGGAGATTGCAGGGAATAATTGCTATTGTCTTGCTGCTGCAGTGCTTGTGACTGTGTACCGTGCTACTGATCCCCAGACCTCCCTGTGGGGTAGGATGAGGATCGATGGTTGGTGTTTTACTACCTGCCTCCACCCCCTCGGGATGCTGGGGGGGATGGTATTACGTGGGAGAGACAAAGGGGAGGATATCCTCACATGGAGGTGACCTACTGTAGCCACTGGGCATTATGGCCAGCCAGCCTCTTAATGATCACACATACTGTTTACTCCTGCTAGGCTGCAGACAGGCAGGCAGACAGGCAGGTAGGCAGGCAGGCACACACACACACACACACACACACACAGGCACATGCACACGCACTCGCTCACACACGCACATGCACACGGATTCGCTCACACACACACATACACGCTTTCGCAGACCCCACACACCACACACACACTCTGTTTACTTCCTGGTGACATCATGGCGTCTGAGGAAAGGTAGAGAGCCCAATTGCTGTCTGGGCATCTGGCAGCGTATGACTCTGTTGAATTGATGGTATTGTGTACCTGGTACTTGAGAAGTAGAATCAGTGCCTGTGTGTGTGTGTTTGTGTGTGTGCCTGTGTGTGTGTGTTTGTGTGTGCCTGTGTATGTGTATGTTTCTGTGTGTGTGTGTGTGTGTGTGTGTGTGTGTGTGTGTGTGTGTGTGCGTGTGTGTGCCTGTGTGTGTGTGTGTTTGTATGTGCCTGTGTGTGTGTGTTTGTGTGTGCCTGTGTATGTGTGTGTGTCTGTGTGTGCCTGTGTGTGTGTATCTGTGTGTGTGTGTGTGCCTGTGTTTGTTTGTGTCTGTGTGTGCCTGTGTGTGTGTATCTGTGTGTGTGTGTGTGTGCCGGTGTGCCTGTGTGTGTTTGTGTCTGTGTGTGCGTGTGTCAGTGTGTGTGATGTCAGTGACAGTGTCACCAAGCGTGTTGTGTCTGTGTGTGTGATGTCAGTGACAGTGTCACCGAGAGTGTTGTGTCTGTGTGTGGGATGTCAGTGACAGTGGGAGTGTTGTGTCTGTGTGTGGGGGGGGCGCTCCTGTCTCATTTGTCTCCTCTCAGTGGGAGTCAGGGAGGTTTTGTCAGGCCCCTATCTCCCTGTCCAGTGTGTTATTGTTATTCCACGGTACCGGGGCGGTTAACATTTCTCTTGTCATTGCTACATCTCCACAATGGGCTGAAAAACTCTCCTCGCTCACCTCCCGCCATTGCGGTTAAGAGGCTATTTTGTTGCTCGACTCCACCTCCCTCTCACCCTCTCTTCGTCTCTGATGCACCAAATGAAAAAAGGAACACAGGCCTAGTAGTCAATCATTTTATCTTGTTCTCTCTGCGTTATCTGTTTAATAAAACACTGTCATGTTTTAATAACGTGGCGCTGATCGGCCCGTTAAACATTGATGCTACTTTTGTCTTTCTTTGTCCTGGTCTAAAAGGATAGTGTTTTTCCCCAGATGAGACTTTTCCTCCCCCTGGTTCATTTCAGTTTGTTTCTTTATTTGATATGAACAGATACTGCTCTGTTCTCCTACTAATTACACTCAACTTTTAAACAAGCCAGATCTGAGATCAGATCTGAGTATATACGCTTTTTGAATGCCATACACCAGTGTTGCTCGACCTCTGACCTCTGACACTTACAGTGGCAAGAAAAAGTATGTGAACCCTTTGGAATTACCTGGACATCTTGGTTAGAGCTGCCCTGCCCATAAAAAACACTCACAAAATTTGAGTTGCTATTTTGTGAATAAGAAGAAGCATGGCCTCATGTGAACCTCGAAGAAAAGAATTGATGCCTTGCTTAAGCCTGCAAAGGGTTAAAAAAGTATCTCCAGAAGTCAGTCCACGGTAAGACAAATCGTCTAGAAATGGAGACATTTCAGCACTGTTGCTACTCTCCCTAGGAGTGTCCGTCCTGCAACGATGACTGCAACAGCACAGCACAGAATGCTCAATGAGGTTAAGAAGAATCCTAGAGTGTCAGCTAAAGACTTACAGAAATCCCTGGAAGATGCTAACATCTCTGTTGACGAGTCTACGATACGTAAAACACTAAACAAGAATGGTGTTCATGGGAGGACACCACGGAAGAAGCCACTGCTGTTCAAAAAAACATTGCTGCATGTCTGAAGTTTGCAAAATAGCATCTGGATGTTCCACAGCGCTACTGGCAAAATGTTCTGTGGACAGATGAAACTGAAGTTATGTTGTTTGGAAGGAACACACAACACTATGTGTGGAGAAAAAAAGGCACAGCACACCAACATCATACCCTCATCCCAACTGTAAAGTATGGTGGAGGGAGCATCAAATCAAATCAAAGTTTATTTGTCAGGTGCGCTGAATACAACAGGTGTAGACCTTACAGTGAAATGCTGAATACAACAGGTGTAGACCTTGTAGTGAAATGCTGAATACAACAGGTGTAGACCTTGCAGTGAAATGCTGAATACAACAGGTAGACCTTACAGTGAAATGCTGAATACAACAGGTGTAGACCTTGCAGTGAAATGCTGAATACAACAGGTGTAGACCTTGCAGTGAAATGCTGAATACAACAGGTAGACCTTACAGTGAAATGCTGAATACAACAGGTGTAGACCTTGCAGTGAAATGCTGAATACAACAGGTGTAGACCTTGCAGTGAAATGCTGAATACAACAGGTGTAGACTTTGCAGTGAAATGCTGAATACAACAGGTAGACCTTACAGTGAAATGCTGAATACAACAGGTAGACCTTACAGTGAAATGCTGAATACAACAGGTAGACCTTACAGTGAAATGCTGAATACAACAGGTAGACCTTACAGTGAAATGCTGAATACAACAGGTAGACCTTACAGTGAAATGCTGAATACAACAGGTAGACCTTACAGTGAAATGCTGAATACAACAGGTAGACCTTACAGTGAAATGCTGAATACAACAGGTGTTGACCTTACAGTGAAATGTTTACTTACAGGCTCTAACCAATAGTGCAAAAAAGGTGTTAGGTGAACAATAGGTAAGTACAGGAATAAAACAACAGTAAAAAGACAGGCTATAAAAGTAGCGAGGCTATAAAAGTAGTGAGGCTATAAAAGTACCGAGGCTACATACAGACACCGGTTAGTCAGGCTGATTGAGGTAGTATGTACATGTAGATATGGTTAAAGTGACTATGAACTTATGATGAACAGAGAGTAGCAGTAGCGTAAAAGAGGGGGTGGCGGAAGGTGGCGGGACACAATGCAGATAGTCACGTTAGCCAATGTGCGGGAGCACTGGTTGGTTGGCCAAATTGAGGTAGTATGTACATGAATGTATAGTTAAAGTGACTATGCAGATATGATAAACAGAGAGTAGCAGCACCGTAAAAAGAGGGGTTGGGGGGGCGACACAATCCAAATAGTCTGGGTAGCCATTTGATTACCTGTTCAGGAGTCTTATGGCTTGGGGGTAAAAACTGTTGAGAAGCCTTTTTGTCCTAGACTTGGCACTCCGGTACCGCTTGCCATGCGAGAAAACAGTCTATTACTGGGGTGGCTGTGGTCTTTGACAATTTTTAGGGCCTTCGTCTGACACCGCCTGGTGTAGAGGTCCTGGATGGCAGGCAGCTTAGCCCCAGGGATGTACTGGGTTGTAGTGTCTTGCGGTCAGAGGCCATGCAATTGCCATATCATGCATTAGAGCTGCTTTGCTGCCTCAGGGCCTGGACAGCTTGCTGTCATTGACGGAAAAATGAATTCCCAAGTTTATCAAGACATTTTGCAGGAGAATGTAAGGCTTTCTGTCCACCGATTGAAGCTCAACAGAAGTTGGTGATGCAACAGGACAACGACCCAAAACACAGAAGTAAATCAACAACAGAATGGCTTCAATAGAAAAAAAATACTCCTTCTGGAGCGGCCCAGTCAGAGTCCTGACCTCAACCCGAATGAGATGCTGTGGCTTGACCTGAAGAGAGCGCTTCACACCAGACATCACAAGAATATTGTGGAACTGTACTGTAAATATAAAATGTAACATTACTGCACCTACACAATATAACATTACTATACATACCGTATACAATATAACATTACTGTACGTTATATTGTAAATGCCATAGATTCCATTGTTTATAGTCATATTGAGTGGTTTAAAAATGCTCTACTTTCTCTCTGTAATCAGTTCCTTGGACATTGGCACATCCAATGACATGCACCAGACGTACTACAATGTCCTCTATTACCCTTGAGGTGATAACAGGAGTGCTTCAGCGGAGGAGGCGAACCATATTCCAGAAGATTTATTTACCCTGTGAGTGGCTGCCAGTACCCGACAGGCACACAGTAAAGTATTTTATGCAGAGGGCCATTTGATTGGAGCTCCTCGTAACTCAGGCAGTCTATAATACTAATGGGCAGCACATTGAGCTCTGATTTAGGATGGTAATTAGTGCTGTTAATTGTTATTTTATTACTCAGGGTCAGGGGGGATGGGAAGGTGTTCCAGAGGGTTGTATATCGAGGGCAACTCGCTGCTTTTTCATGATGCAGGGACGCAGGGACGCAGGACCCATTTTCCTGTCCTGGAAGAGGAATATATCTCCCTGTATCTCCTTAAGGGATCTCTGGAGGTATCTTCTCTTGTGTTGTGGGATTTTGGACATTTGTGTATCATTTTATTTGACCCAGCAGTGAACTTCGTAATATGGCTCCTTTTGAGAGACACACTAAAGATCCCCCAGAATCCAATAAAGCTTCAGAGGCAAACATTGTCTCGTCTAATTAATTACATCCTGCTAACATGTTGGGGAGTGTGTGTGTGTGTGTGTGTGTGTGTGTGTGTGTGTGTGTGTGTGTGTGTGTGTGTGTGTGTGTGTGTGTGTGTGTGTGTGTGTGTGTGTGAGAGAGAGAGTCAAGGAAGAAGCCACTTATTCTCTCCACTAGACCCTTATTAGCTTTGCGTAACAGGCATCTAGATGTTCTATCAAACAGCTGTTTGACAGTACAGCAGTATAAAAGACTTCTACCAGACAGAGTTACAGCCAGTATCGGACAGAGAGAGAGAGATGCTACTAACTAGCAAGGCTAGCTTCTCCTCCTGTCTAGGTTCTGCCCTCCTGGGGCTACCCATCCCACAGCCTGCAGTCGCTGGTGGTGCTGTTGGCCTATGTCATGGTTGGTTGCTCTGAATAGACCTAATGGGGTTGACGTTTAGCCCACACGGTGGTCCCATCTATAGCCTACTACAGAAGAAGCCTGTTATGATAATGAGGCCGATGCTGTGCTGGAACTCTCTTGTGTACTTGAGGGTCTCTGAGGGATATTTTGAGCTTGGTGTATCAATCCCTCCACAGGATACTCATGTTCAGATAACTGAAAGCTTGTGGCTTTTTGGGAATTTTGTTGAATATTGGATGTGATTCGGTGTGATATTTGCTGTTTCCTACTCTTCCATCTCAGTTACTACAGTATTATCCCACTGACAAAAAAACATGTTTTTTTTTTGGCCCAGGTGACAAAGCAAACGAGAGGGATGATCAAATCACAGCTCTTTTAGTATACTAGTTAGTATACTACCACTAGGACATGAGTTAGTATACTACCACTAGAATATGAGTTAGTATACTACCACTAGGACATGAGTTAGTACACTACCACTAGGACATGAGTTAGTATACTACCACTAGGACATGAGTTAGTATACTACCACTAGGACATGAGTTAGTATACTACCACTAGGACATGAGTTAGTATACTACCACTAGGACATGAGTTAGTATACTACCACTAGGACATGAGTTAGTATACTACCACTAGGACATGAGTTAGTATACTACCACTAGGACATGAGTTAGTATACTACCACTAGGACATGAGTTAGTATACTACCACTAGGACATGAGTTAGTATACTACCACTACCACTAGGACATGAGTTAGTATACTACCACTAGGACATGAGTTAGTATACTACCACTAGGACATCAGTTCGTATACTACCACTAGGACATGAGTTAGTATACTACCACTAGGACATGAGTTAGTACACTACCACTAGGATATTAGTTAGTATACTACCACTACCACTAGGACATGAGTTAGTATACTACCACTAGGACATGAGTTACTATACTACCACTAGGACATTAGTTAGTATACTACCACTAGGACATGAGTTAGTATACTACCACTAGGACATTAGTTAGTATACTACCACTACCACTAGAATATGAGTTAGTATAATTTCCACTAGGACATGAGTTAGTATACTACCACTAGGACATTGGTTAGTATACTACCACTAGGACATGAGTTAGTATACTACCACTAGGACATGAGTTAGTATACTACCACTAGGACATGAGTTAGTATACTACCACTAGGACATTAGTTAGTATACTACCACTAGGACATGAGTTAGTATACTACCACTACCACTAGGACATGAGTTAGTATACTACCACTAGGACATTAGTTAGTATACTACCACTAGGACATGAGTTAGTATACTACCACTAGGACATGAGTTAGTATACTACCACTAGGACATGACTTTGTACACTACCACTAGGACATGAGTTTGTACACTACCACTAGGATATTAGTTAGTCTACTAACACTAGGACATTAGTTAGTATACTAGCCCTACCACTAGAATATAAGTTAGTATACTACCACTAGGACATGAGTTACTATACTACCACTAGGACATTGGTTAGTATACTACCACTAGGACATTGGTTAGTATACTACCACTAGAATATGAGTCAGTATACTACCACTAGGACATGAGTTACTATACTACCACTAGGACATTGGTTAGTATACTACCACTAGGACATGAGTACCACTAGGACATAGTTACTACCACTACCACTAGAATATGAGTTAGTATACTACCACTAGGACATGAGTTAGTATACTACCACTACCACTAGGACATTGAGTTAGTTAGTATACTACCACTAGGACATGAGTTAGTATACTACCACTACTACCACTAGGACATGAGTTAGTATACTACCACTAGGACATGAGTTAGTATACTACCACTAGGACATGAGTTAGTATACTACCACTACCACTAGGACATGAGTTAGTATACTACCACTAGGACATGAGTTAGTATACTACCACTAGGATACTACCACTAGGACATGAGTTACTACCACTACCACTAGGACATGAGTTAGTATACTACCACTACCACTAGGACATGAGTTAGTATACTACCACTAGGACATGAGTTAGTATACTACCACTAGGACATGAGTTAGTACTACCACTACCACTAGGACATGAGTTAGTATACTACCACTAGGACATGAGTTAGTATACTACTACCACCAATAGGACATGAGTTAGTATACTACCACTAGGACATGAGTTACTATACTATACTACCACTAGGACTAGACATGAGTTACCACTAGGACATGAGTTAGTATACTACCACTAGGACATGAGTTAGTATACTACCACTAGGACATGAGAGTTACTATACTACCACTAGGACATGAGTTAGTATACTACCACTACCACTAGGACATGAGTTAGACATGAGTTATACTACCACTAGGACATGAGTTAGTATACTACCACTACCACTAGGACATGAGTTAGTATACTACCACTAGGACATGAGTTAGTATACTACCACTAGGACATGAGTTAGTATACTACCACTAGGACATGAGTTTACTACCACTAGGACATGAGTTAGTACTACCACTAGAATATGAGTTAGTATACTACCACTAGGACATGAGTTAGTATACTACCACTACCACTAGGACATGAGTTAGTATACTACCACTAGAATATGAGATAGTACACTACCACTAGGACATGAGTTAGTATACTACCACTACCACTAGGACATGAGTTAGTATACTACCACTAGGACATGAGTTAGTATACTACCACTAGGACATGAGTTAGTATACTACCACTACCACTAGGACATGAGTTAGTATACTACCACTACCACTAGGACATGAGTTAGTATACTACCACTAGGACATGAGTTAGTATACTACCACTACCACTAGGACATGAGTTAGTATACTACCACTACCACTAGGACATGAGTTAGTATACTACCACTAGGACATGAGTTAGTATACTACCACTAGAATATGAGTTAGTACACTACCACTAGGACATGAGTTAGTATACTACCACTACCACTAGAATATGAGTTAGTATACTACCACTAGGACATGAGTTACTATACTACCACTAGGACATGAGTTAGTATATACTACCACCATGAGTTAGTTAGTATACTACCACTAGGACATGAGTTAGTATACTACCACTAGGACATGAGTTAGTATACTACCACTAGGACATGAGTTAGTATACTACCACTAGGACATGAGTTAGTATACTACCACCTACCACTAGGACATGAGTTAGTATACTACCACTAGGACATGAGTTAGTATACTACCACTAGGACATGAGTTAGTATACACTACCACTAGGACACTACCACTAGGACATGAGTTAGTATACTACCACTAGGACATGAGTTACTATACTACCACTAGGACATGAGTTAGTATATACCACTAGGACACTACCACTAGGACATGAGTTAGTATACTACCACTAGGACATGAGTTAGTATATACTACATGAGTTAGTATACTACCACTAGGACATGAGTTAGTATACTACCACTAGGACATGAGTTAGTATACTACCACTAGGACATGAGTTAGTATACTACCACTAGAATATGAGTTAGTATACTACCACTAGGACATGAGTTAGTATACTACCACTACCACTAGAATATGAGTTAGTATACTACCACTAGGACATGAGTTAGTATACTACCACTACCACTAGGACATGAGTTAGTATACTACCACTAGGACATGAGTTAGTATACTACCACTAGGACATGAGTTAGTATACTACCACTACCACTAGGACATGAGTTAGTATACTACCACTAGGACATGAGTTAGTATACTACCACTAGGACATGAGTTAGTACTATACCACTACCACTAGACACAGTTGAGACATGAGTTAGTATACTACTACCACTAGGACATGAGTTAGTATACTACCACTAGGACATGAGTTAGTATACTACCACTAGGACATGAGTTAGTATACTATACTACCACTAGGTTATATGAGTTAGTATACTACCACTAGGACATGAGTTAGTATACTACCACTAGGACATGAGTTAGTATACTACTACCACTAGGACATGAGTTAGTATACTACCACTAGGACACTACCACTACCACTAGGACATGAGTTAGTATACTACCACTACCACATGAGTTATGAGTTATACTACCACTAGGACATGAGTTAGTATACTACTACATGAGTTACTACCACTAGGACATGAGTTAGTTAGTATACTACCACTAGGACATGAGTTGAGTTACTACCACTAGGACATGAGTTAGTATACTACCACTAGGACATGAGAGTTACTACTACCACTAGGACATGAGTTAGTATACTACCACTAGGACATGAGTTAGTATACTACCACTAGGACATGAGTTAGTATACTACCACTAGGACATGAGTTACTACCACTAGGACATGAGTTAGTATACTACCACTAGGACATGAGTTAGTATACTACCACTAGGACATGAGTTAGTATACTACCACTAGGACATGAGTTAGTATACTACCACTAGGACATGAGTTAGTATACTACCACTAGGACATGAGTTAGTATACTACCACTAGGACATGAGTTAGTATACTACCACTAGGACATGAGTTAGTATACTACCACTAGGACATGAGTAGGACATAGTTAGTATATACTAGGACATGAGTTAGTATACTACCACTAGGACATGAGTTAGACATGAGTTACTATACCACTAGGACATGAGTTAGTATACTACCACTAGGACATGAGTTAGTATACTACCACTAGGACATGAGTTAGGTAGTTACTACCACTACCACATACTACCACTAGGACATGAGTTAGTATACTACCACTAGGACATGAGTTAGTATACTACCACTACCAGGACATGAGTTAGTATACTACCACTACCACTAGGACATGAGTTAGTATACTACCACTAGGACCACTACCACTAGGACATGAGTTAGTATACTACCACTAGGACATGAGTTAGTATACTACCACTAGGACATGAGTTAGTATACTACCACTAGGACATGAGTTAGTATACTACCACTAGGACATGAGTTAGTATACTACCACTAGGACATGATACTATACTACCACTAGACATAGTTACTACTACCACTAGGACATGAGTTAGTATACTACCACTAGTTACTATACACTAGGACATGAGTTAGTATACTACCACTAGGACATGAGTTAGTACACTACCACTAGGACATGAGTTAGTATACTACCACTACCACTAGGACATGAGTTAGTATACTACCACTAGGACATGAGTTAGTATACTACCACTAGGACATGAGTTAGTATACTACCACTAGGACATGAGTTAGTATACTACCACTACCACTAGGACATGAGTTAGTATACTACCACTAGGACATGAGTTAGTATACTACCACTAGGACATGAGTTAGTATACTACCACTAGGACATGAGTTAGTATACTACCACTAGGACATGAGTTAGTATACTACCACTAGGACACTACCACTAGGACATGAGTTAGTATACTACCACTAGGACATGAGTTACTATGAGTTAGTATACTACCACTAGGACATGAGTTAGTATACTACCACTAGGACATGAGTTAGTATACTACTACCACTAGGACATGAGTTAGTATACTACCACTAGGACATGAGTTAGTATACTACCACTAGGACATGAGTTAGACATAGTTAGTATACTACCACTAGGACATGAGTTAGTATACTACCACTAGGACATGAGTTAGTATACTACCACTAGGACATGAGTTAGACATGAGTTACTACCACTAGGACATGAGAGTTAGTATACTACCACTAGGACATGAGTTAGTATACTACCACTAGGACATGAGTTAGTATACTACCACTAGGACATGAGTTAGTATACTACCACTAGGACATGAGTTAGTATACTACCACTAGGACATGAGTTACTATACTACCACTAGGACATGAGTTAGTATACTACCACTAGGACATGAGTTAGTATACTACCACTAGGACATGAGTTAGTATACTACCACTAGGACATGAGTTAGTATACTACCACTAGGACATGAGTTAGTATACTACCACTAGGACATGAGTTAGTATACTACCACTAGGACATGAGTTAGTATACTACCACTACCACTAGGACATGAGTTAGTATACTACCACTAGGACATGAGTTAGTATACTACCACTAGGACATGAGTTACTATACTTCCACTAGGACATGAGTTAGTATACTACCACTAGGACATGAGTTAGTATACTACCACTAGGACATGAGTTAGTATACTACCACTAGGACATGAGTTAGTATACTACTACCACTAGGACATGAGTTAGTATACTACCACTAGGACATGAGTTAGTATACTACCACTAGGACATGAGTTAGTATACTACTACCACTAGGACATGAGTTAGTATACTACCACTAGGACATGAGTTACTATACTACCACAGTTACTATACTACCACTAGGACATGAGTTACTATACTACCACTAGGACATGAGTTACTATACTACCACTAGGACATGAGTTACTATACTTCCACTAGGACATGAGTTACTATACTACCACTAGGACATGAGTTACTATACTTCCACTAGGACATGAGTTACTATACTTCCACTAGGACATGAGTTACTATACTTCCACTAGGACATGAGTTACTATACTTCCACTAGGACATGAGTTGGCACGATAGCTCTATAATCTCACTCCATAAACACAAAAACATCTCTTCTCCACCCAATCAGACCCATTGAAATGCAAGTTCTCGAAATAGCCCTGATTAGACTCTGAATTATTCAATGTCATTTTTTCACCCTCTTCCAAAAAGATGAGGGGAGCGATTGATGAGGGCCAGATTAATAATTTACCAACGGAAGAGTCTCTTGGACAAGCAGGCTGGATGACAAGCTGGGAAGAAGAAGAACATGAGAAAGAGAGAAAACAAGTCCAGGCGAACCTGCAGAGCGGGCCAGAACAAACAGTGAACGAGCAGAGTTCAGATGCAGACACAATGAACATGAGTCTCTTTCATGTGGATGGGTACAATGTAGGGTTACCGGGTCAAGTGAAGTGTTAACGCTAGTGTGTGTGTGTGTGTGTGTGTGTATCTGTGTGTGTGTGTGTGTGTGTGTGTGTGTATCTGTGTATGTCTGTGCGTGTGTGTGTGTGTGTGTATCTGTGTATGTCTGTCTGTGCGTGTGTGTGTGTGTGTGTGTCTGTGCGTGTGTGTGTGTGTGTGTGTGTTAGTTATCTACTATATGCTCCTTTATCTTTCACCATTGTGTACGTTTATCACATTAATGGCTCATATTCTGGAAGATCTAAGGCTCTTTTCAGGAGGTTGTTTAAACTCATGCTAGGATGTTTGACAAGGATCTGAAAACTACATTTGTACCCTTATAGATTAATTGGGCTCAGTTTTAAGAATGGGAATTCAGACAGAGCCAACACATTTCGTGGGTTACACTGGCCCATACATGTAATTCATTATCGGGTTGAAGGACACCCAGTCTTCTCATCCATGGAGGTTGAAGGACACCCGTCTTCTCATCCATGGAGGTTGAAGGACACCCGTCTTCTCATCCATGGAGGTTGAAGGACACCCGTCTTCTCATCCATGGAGGTTGAAGGACACTTAGTCTTCTCATCCATGGAGGTTGAAGGACACCCAGTCTTCTCATCCGTGGAGGTTGAAGGACACCCAGTCTTCTCATCCATGGAGGTTGAAGGACACCAAGTTTTCTCATCCATGGAGGTTGAAGGACAACTAGTCTTCTCATCCATGGAGGTGGAAGGACAACTAGTCTTCTCATCCATGGAGGTTGAAGGACACCCGGTCTTCTCACTTTGTTTTGCTGTGCACCATGTGGGGGTGGAGGTTTTTTACTCACCAAAGAAGATAAGAAAACTCACAAGACAAATACCCACCCTGTAAAACAACACATTTCACTGCACCTATCTGGTTTATGTGACAATAAAAAAATCATTTTTATTTTCTCGTTCGACACATCTCAGTGAAAAGTGTTAGAAAATGAATAGTCAGGTGCTCAAAGGTCACCACTGTTCTGGAGTGCTGTATTATGAGAGTAGAATGAATTGCTTTCTTACATTCGGTCCTATTGTAATGTGATCCTCAGTCATCGGTCGTCCACCATCGCCAAATGACAGATTATGGCGCCTTTCAATTGCAATGGGGGTCAATTGGGTTGGAAAGGGTCTCTTATCGGACCTCCTGAATAAATCACTTGTATCATTTCAGGGCCCTTTTAACTAACTCTACCATTTACATAAAGGGGCTTTTCCCATTGTGCTCTAATTGTTTTGAAATGGGATTGAATTGTCAGACGGTGATGAAAATCTGGGAATAATGACTCTCAATTAATGCAGACGTGATAGAAACTGAAGTGGGGTCCCAGAGTAAGATGTGGTAGATACTGAAGTGGGGCCCCAGAGTAGGATGTGGTAGATACTGAAGTGGGGTCCCAGAGTAAGATGTAGTAGATAGTGGGGTCCCAGAGTAGGATGAACTGAAGTGGGGCCCCAGAGTAAGATGTAGTAGATACTGAAGTGGGGCCCCAGAGTAGGATGTGGTAGATACTGAAGTGGGGTCCCAGAGTAAGATGTAGTAGATACTGAAGTGGGGCCCCAGAGTAGGATGTAGTAGATACTGAAGTGGGGCCCCAGAGTAGGATGTGGTAGATACTGAAGTGGGGTCCCAGAGTAAGATGTAGTAGATACTGAAGTGGGGCCCCAGTGTAGGATGTGGTAGATACTGAAGTGGGGCCCCAGAGTAGGATGTGGTAGATACTGAAGTGGGGCCCCAGAGTAGGATGTAGTAGATACTGAAGTGGGGCCCCAGAGTAAGATGTAGTAGATACTGAAGTGGGGCCCCAGAGTAGGATGTGGTAGATACTGAAGTGGGGCCCCATAGTAGTGATTCAAGAGTCATTACGTGTGTGTGTGTGTGTGTGTGTGTGTGAGCATGTGTGTGTGTGAGCGTGTGTGTGAGCGTGTGTGTGTGTGTATGTGAGTGTGTGTGTGTGTGTGTGTGTGCGTGTGCAAAGTGTGCGTGTGTGTGTGCCATTCCTCAGTGTGACTCAGTGTGACTCTTATTTCCTGATTTACCCTACGGGAGTCCATCCCACTGTCATGTCCTGATGTACCCTATGGGAGTCCATCCCACTGTCATGTCCTGATATACCCTATGGGAGTCCATCCCACTGTCATGTCCTGATATACCCTATGGGAGTCCAGCCCACTGCCAGGCATGGATAGCATTGGACTCTCCCTCTCCCTCTGCTGCTTTCCAGACAGCAGTCCAGCCAAAGAGAAGGAAGTTAATGCAAGCATATGAAATCCCCCAGTGCACACTTCCTCTCTTTAACTCAATGTGTTCTCTATGCTAATTACTATATTTTCAGCCCATCAGGGAGGAAGGGAGGGGGGGTCAAAGGGAGGGAGTGAGGGAGAAAAAGACAGAGCGGGAGATATGGAGAGGTTTGGTGAGAGAGAGAGGGGGGGAGTGGGAGAGAGAGAGAGCCTGTTATCACAGAATTTATTTCTGCTGTTCACAGCTTCACAATTAGACAAATTCTGTGATAACAGGCTCCCACCGGGGAGATCCATGGTGATTCTGTGATAACAGGCTCCCACCGGGGAGATCCATGGTGATTCTGCGATAACAGGCTCCCACCGGGGAGATCCATGGTGATTCTGTGGTAACAGGCTCCCACCGGGGAGATCCATGGTGATTCTGTGATAACAGGCTCCCACCGGGGAGATCCATGGTGATTCTGTGATAACAGGCTCCCACCGGGGAGATCCATGGTGATTCTGTGATAACAGGCTCCCACCGGGGAGATCCATGGTGATTCTGTGATAACAGGCTCCCACCGGGGAGATCCATGGTGATTCTGTGATAACAGGCTCCCACCGGGGAGATCCATGGTGATTCTGTGATAACAGGCTCCCACCGGGGAGATCCATGGTGAATCTGTGATACAGGCTCCCACCGGGGAGATCCATGGTGATTCTGTGATAACAGGCTCCCACCAGCGGAGATCCATGGTGATTCTGTGATAACAGGCTCCCACCGGGGAGATCCATGGTGATTCTGTGATAACAGGCTCCCACCGGGGAGATCCATGGTGATTCTGCGATAACAGGCTCCTACCGGGGAGATCCATGGTGATTCTGCGATAACAGGCTCCCACCGGGGAGATCCATGGTGATTCTGCGATAACAGGCTCCTACCGGGGAGATCCATGGTGATTCTGCGATAACAGGCTCCCACCGGGGAGATCCATGGTGATTCTGCGATAACAGGCTCCCACCGGGGAGATCCATGGTGATTCTGTGATAACAGGCTCCCACCGCGGAGATCCATGGTGATTCTGTGGTAACAGGCTCCCACCGGGGAGATCCATGGTGATTCTGTGATAACAGGCTCCCACCGGGGAGATCCATGGTGATTCTGTGATAACAGGCTCCCACCAGCTCATCATACCACCCTCTGCCTTCCCATTTCATCCGTCCCCAGAGAGAGGTGTGTAGGGTGGGGATGTGAACCTGATTCCTTTTGTTCTACAGTCATTCTGAACTTATTATACTATATAGTGTTCAGTCATTCTGAACTAGAAATGGTTATTATATATAGTGTTCAGTCATTCTGAACTAGAAAGGGTTATTATATATAGTGTTCAGTCATTCTGAACTAGAAAGGGTTATTATATATAGTGTTCAGTCATTCTGAACTAGAAAGGGTTATTATATATAGTGTTCAGTCATTCTGAACTAGAAAGGGTTATTATATATAGTGTTCAGTCATTCTGAACTATAAAGGGTTATTATATATAGTGTTCAGTCATTCTGAACTAGAAAGGGTTATTACATATAGTGTTCAGTCATTCTGAACTAGAAAGGGTTATTATATATAGTGTTCAGTCATTCTGAACTAGAAAGGGTTATTATATATAGTGTTCAGTCATTCTGAACTAGAAAGGGTTATTATATATAGTGTTCAGTCATTCTGAACTAGAAAGGGTTATTATATATAGTGTTCAGTCATTCTGAACTAGAAAGGGTTATTATATATAGTGTTCAGTCATTCTGAACTAGAAAGGGTTATTATATATAGTGTTCAGTCATTCTGAACTAGAAAGGGTTATTATATATAGTGTTCAGTCATTCTGAACTAGAAAGCGCCACAGCTGTTAAGGAAGATGCAGCATGAGGCTGTGAGCCACAAGATTTACTTCCTGTGTGAGATATCAGTTGGGCAAGGAATTCACACAACACACACAAACACACACTCACACACACACACACACACACACACACACACACACACACACACACACACACACACACACACACACACACACACACACACACATGCAGAGCAGAAATGAATAAGGGGGTGGGGGAAAAAGCGTGTGTGTGTGTGTACCATTTATACTATTTCCAAGGGTTTCTCAAAATACCATCAGTATGATTTTCCAATAACGTCAACACCATTTTTAAAATGAATTGTTATAGTGCTTTTTAAATAAAGACCTGTAGTCAACTCCAGCACGAGGTAATAGATAAAGCAGAAGGTGTTCATCATTTCACCTGCTAGTTCCGCTGTTTGAGCCTGTCCCTTGTCTTCGTTTACAAAGCAGCACAACGAGCATGATGGGAGCTTCGGGAGGCGAGTCGCTCCTGCAGCGTAACTGAATCAGAGCTGATCAAGTTACACTTGTATGAAATTCACTAATAATTCACTAATAATGTTTGCCAGCTATATGTCTTATTGACTATTAAGTTATAAGATGTACCATATCAATTCTCTCCTACTGTGGTTGGATAACTTGCTAGTGTCAGCTAAGTGGCTAAAGTTAGCTTGCAAGATCAAGCCTCTTGGTAACAGACAACCCCTTTCTGGAATAAGAGCCCTGCTGTCTAATATTTGTTTTGTGTGCTCTGCCAACTGTGTTTTCAGATACTTGCATAATTTTACGAGTTGGGTTGTCTGTCTTAGTAGTACATGTTCACATGCGCGCGTTAGCATTTACCTAGCATCTGCTATGAGGTTTCCTTAGTACTTGTTAGCATTTACCTAGCATCCGCTATGAGGTTTCCTTAGTACTTTTTAGCATTTATCTAGCATCCGCTATGAGGTTTCCTTAGTACTTGTTAGCATTTATCTAGCATCCGCTATGAGGTTTCCTTAGTACTTGTTAGCATTTATCTATCATCCGCTATGAGGTTTCCTTAGTACTTGTTAGCATTTCGTTAGTATTCTGGTAAGTGATGTTTTTTGTTGTTGTTGTTTTTTCTACATTTGAAAATATGTATAGTGCCCCTTGTGTGCACTACCGGTAATACCGTACATCTCGGGATGGCACAGGCACGGTATGAAGGTATGGAAATTTGGATCCCGCCCAAAACCTAGTGTGCGCATGAATGTAAGTGTGTTTGTGTACCTGTGTGTGTGTGTGTGTGTGTGTGCGTGCGTGCGTGCGTGTGTGTGTGTGTGTTTGCTGGGAAAATCAAGTCAGCAGGGGACGAATTCCACACTCCAACCCCACTGTCCAAGCCTTATTATTCTACCTTTCCCTCTACTCTTTTCTTTTGGCACGCCGGGCTGCTAATTTTCTTTTGGCACGGCTGGGCTATTTGTGTAAGGGGTCTTGGCAGCTGTGGATCCGTCTCTTTTGCATCCTTAATTCTCTGGCATGCTGTTGCACCGTGCTACGGCATTCCCACAGAGCACTGCTCCCATATCTACTTATTCCTGCGCAGTCATTTGTTGGGAAACTGAGTTAATTAGCATCACTGTGTGTGTGTGTTTGT
This sequence comes from Oncorhynchus tshawytscha, assembly GCF_018296145.1. NCBI lineage: Eukaryota > Metazoa > Chordata > Actinopteri > Salmoniformes > Salmonidae > Oncorhynchus > Oncorhynchus tshawytscha. The sequence goes on along the minus strand of NC_056436.1, from coordinate 5,173,574 downwards.
GTGTGTGCGTGTGTGTGTGTGTGTGTGTGCGTGTGCGTGCGTGTGTGTGTGTGTGTGTGTGTGTGCATGTGTGTGTGTGTCCATTGTGGCCCCAGCTGTAACATGGTTAACAGAGCCAGTGAACAGAGTGCTGTAATGAGATGGGAACTATAAGAGACAGATTATCCCCTGCATTACCATACCATCAATAAAGAAGCTCTTTCATCTGGTCATGAAACTCATTTAGCTGTCATCCTAATTTCTAACAACCTTCTAACAACCTTCTAACAACAATCTAACAACCATCCAGGCGTTTTGATGTTACCGTAGCTAGATCCAAAAACATCCAACCGCTGTCTGTTTGGTCTTCAGAACATCAGATGAGATAGTATTGTACATCTTTACGCCAAAACCAGACCACACCCACATCTTTACGTCAAACCCAGACCACACCCACATCTTTACGTCAAACCCAGACCACACCCACATCTTTACGTCAAACCCAGACCACACCCATCAGGATATGTTAGTATTATCTTAAGACATTTCTTAGTGGGATTTTTTCCATAGGATTTAAATCTTCAATACATTTTCTGAGGGTGCCTAAGCGATTTTAAACTCCATGCCAGCTAAACTCAACTCAACTCAACTTAGCTCAGCTCAGCTCAACTCAGCTCAGCTCAGCTCAGCTCAGCTGAAATCTAAACTCAATGAGCCAAGAAGAGTCCAGAGGTGTTCTTGGCATGGTCACGTGTTCAGGATAAACTCAGGCCCTCAGTGATAGGCTAACCTCACATTGACTAAATGGTCAGAAAGAGAATCATCAATCAATCCCTTGAACGTCACACCCTTGTCAAAAGGAGCTCAACGACAACCTGGCCGAGACCACAAAGAGAAAAGCATGACGGAAGGAAGAAACCTAGAGAGGAACCTGGCTCAGAAGGGCGTGGCCATCCAGTCATAAAAACACAAAGAAGAGATAGGGGCTGGATGTTTACCAAAACCCCTTTGACCACTTAATCATCGCCTGAGGAGAGGCCATCCATGCGCCCGTGGTGTGAAATTATCCTGAAATACTGCAATAAGTAAGTTAGCGTCCTTTCCTCTGAGAAGCCTGCTAGCGCAACCCAGGTCTACATCTACTATCTACTAATGGGTAATCAATGGCCTCTGAAGCGAAGACCCGGAGGCCTGTACACGGTTTCCTTTCTCTCTCAGCCTCAGTCCATCACTCTGTGACTTAGTGTCTGCTCTATCTCAACATACAGTATCGTTTCTCTCTCAGCCTCAGTCTATAACTTAGTGTCTCTGTGTCTGCTCTATCACAACATACTGTATCGTTTCTCTCTCAGCCTCAGTCCATCACTCTGTGACTTAGTGTCTGCTCTATCACAACACACAGTCTCGTTTCTCTCTCAGCCTCAGTCCATCACTCTGTGACATAGTGTCTGCTCTATCACAACATACTGTATCGTTTCTCTCTCAGCCTCAGTCCATCACTCTGTGACTTAGTGTCTGCTCTATCACAACATACTGTATCGTTTCTCTCTCAGCCTCAGTCCATCACTCTGTGACTTAGTGTCTGCTCTATCACAACATACTGTATCGTTTCTCTCTCAGCCTCAGTCCATCACTCTGTGACTTAGTGTCTGCTCTATCTCAACATACTGTATCGTTTCTCTCTCAGCCTCAGTCTATAACTTAGTGTCTCTGTGTCTGCTCTATCAACAACATACAGTATCGTTGCTCTATCACAACATCTCAGCCTCAGCCTCAGTCTATCACTCTGTGACTTAGTGTCTGCTCTATCACAACATACTGTATCGTTTCTCTCTCAGCCTCAGTCTATCACTCTGTGACTTGTGTCTGCTCTATCACAACATACTGTATCGTTTCTCTCTCAGCCTCAGTCTATCACTCTGTGACTTAGTGTCTGCTCTATCACAACATACTGTATCGTTTCTCTCTCAGCCTCAGTCTATCACTCTGTGACTTAGTGTCTGCTCTATCACAACATACTGTATCCTTTCTCTCTCAGCCTATCACTCTGTGACTTAGTGTCTGTCTATAAGCTCTCAGTCAGTCTCTGTGTCTGCTCTATCACAACATACTGTATCGTTTCTCTCTCAGCCTCAGTCTATCACTCTGTGACTTAGTGTCTGCTCTATCACAACATACTGTATCGTTTCTCTCTCAGCCTCAGTCTATCACTCTGTGACTTAGTGTCTGCTCTATCACAATCAACATACTGTATCCTTTCTCTCTCAGCCTCAGTCTATCACTCTGTGACTTAGTGTCTGCTCTATCACAACATACTGTATCGTTTTCTCTCAGCCTCAGTCTATATCACTCTGTCAGCTCTATCACAACATAATCGTTTCTCTCTCAGCCTCAGTCTGACTTAGTGTCTGCTCTATCACAACATACTGTATCGTTTCTCTCTCAGCCTCAGTCTATCACTCTGTGACTTAGTGTCTGCTCTATCACAACATACTGTATCCTTTCTCTCTCAGCCTCAGTCTATCACTCTGTGACTTAGTGTCTGCTCTATCACAACATACTGTATCCTTTCTCTCTCAGCCTCAGTCTATCACTCTGTGTCTCTGTGTCTGCTCTATCACAACATACTGTATCGTTTCTCTCTCAGCCTCAGTCTATCACTCTGTGACTTAGTGTCTGCTCTATCACAACATACTGTATCGTTTCTCTCTCAGCCTCAGTCCATCACTCTGTGACTTAGTGTCTGCTCTATCTCAACATACTGTATCGTTTCTCTCTCAGCCTCAGTCTATCACTTAGTGTCTCTGTGTCTGCTCTATCTCAACATACTGTATCGTTTCTCTCTCAGCCTCAGTCCATCACTCTGTGACTTAGTGTCTGCTCTATCACAACATACTGTATCGTTTCTCTCTCTGCCTCAGTCCATCACTCTGTGACTTAGTGTCTGCTCTATCACAACACACAGTCTCGTTTTTCTTCCCAATTAAAAAGTGAAATTGTTCTGAAAATTGAGAACCGTGAGCATTGTGTGTGTGTGTGTGTGTGTGTGTGTGTGTGTTGTGAGGCTGTGAGGCTGTGAGTGTGTGTGTTTTGTGAGTATATGAGTGTGTGAGCTGGATGACGTGGATGTGGCAATGTCCCATTATCAACCACTCTACAGCAGTCCAACTTCAACAGATCCCACCATTTAAGGTTGAATACAATGTTCATCAACCCTTCAAGAAGTGTGGACACATGCATCAATGAAACATGGACAACAGTCATGTGCTGTGACTGCTGTGAGTAGACTGGATGCCAAATGATCCTGTTAAAGTGTGTTTAGGATCTTTGTCCTGACTAGAGGATGGGCTATGTGATGGCTCAACATGGACTTTATGTACCATATACTGTACCAGCAGATATATGGTATGGTTCTGTTTACCGTAAGGCTCCAGAAACAGGAGATAGGCTCCTGACCTATGGGCTGTTCTGAGTCAGGCGAGGCATGCTTACTGTGACTCATACCAACAATATGCATTTGATTTTCAACTGACAGTCAATGTAATTTTCTCTACCTGCCACTCAGTCACTCCCTATGTAAACGCAAACAAGATCTCTCTAACATGATATTATCTCTCTCTCTCTCTTCCCTCTCTCTCTCAATCTCTCTCTCTTTCTCTCTCTCTTCCCTCTCTCTCCTCTCTTCTCTCCCTTCTCCCTCTCTCTCTCAATCTCGCTCTCTTTCTCTCCTCCCTCCCTCTCTCTTCCTTCCTCTCTCTCACACCCTCTCCTCTCTTCCCTCTCTCTCCTCTCTTCTCTCTCTATCTCCTCTCTTTCTTCTATCTCTCTCCTCTCTTCCTTCTGTCTCTCTCTCTCCTCTCTTCCTTCTGTCTCTCTCTCTCCTCTCTTCCTTCTGTCTCTCTCTCTCTATCTCCTCTTCCTTCTGTATCTCTCTCTCTCTTTCTCTCTCTCTCTCTCTCTCACTCAATTAAATTAAATTCAGTTCAAGGGCTTTATTGCCAAAGCAAGTGAAGAAGATAATAAACAAATTTGAAATAAACAATAAAAATTAACAGTAAACATTACACTCACAGAAGTTCCAAAATAATATAGACATTTCAAATGTCATATTATGTATATATACAGTGTTGTAAATATGTGCAAATAGTCAAAGTACAAACGGAAAAAAAAAAAGGATTTATATAGGTTGTATTTACATTGGTGTTTGTTCTTCACTGGTTGCCCTTTCTTGTGGCAACAGGTCACAAATCTTGCTGCTGTGATGTCACACTGTGGTATTTCACCCAGTAGATATGGGAGTTTAGCAAAATTGGATTTGTTTTCGAATTCTTTGGGAAATATGTGTCTCTAATAATGTCTCTCTCTCTCTCTCTCTCTCTCTCTCTCTCTCTCTCTCCCTCTCTTCCAGGTAATGCACTTATCTCAACCTTTCCCTCCCCTCCACATGTGTGTTCGCAGACGCAGCTGCATCAGTGATGAGTAATGTGTGGCTTATTGATCTTGTTTGTGTGATCATTATGGATGATGTTCATATGGTGGCTTATTGTGATCATTATGGATGATGTTCATATGGTGGATTATTGTGATCATTATGGATGATGTTCATATGGTGGATTATTGTGATCATTATGGATGATGTTCATATGGTGGATTATTGTGATCATTATGGATGATGTTCATATGGTGGATTATTGTGATCATTATGGATGATGTTCATATGGTGGATTATTGTGATCATTATGGATGATGTTCATATGGTGGATTATTGTGATCATTATGGATGATGTTTACATGGTGGATTATTCCCTGTGTGTCACAATTGATGAGGATACAATGGCTTATTTAGTGTTGCATTATGTGTGTGTTTACAGGAATGCAAACTGAAAAGCTAGGTATAGTAGGTGGGATTTAGTGTGTGTGTGTGTGTGTGTGTGTGTGTGTGTGTGTGTGTGTGTGTGTGTGTGTGTGTGTGTGTGTGTGTGTGTGTGAAGGAAAGAGGTGGAGAGTGTGTGTGTGACTCGGGGCACTGCCGGTGCGTGTTCCAGCTTGATGCAGAGTCATCGTGGCTGCTTCCCTATCTGTCCCCAGGCAT
>NC_056436.1:5131003-5163503 GCF_018296145.1 Oncorhynchus tshawytscha | reverse complement strand
CAAGGCAAGAAGGGCATTCTATGCCATCAAAAGGAACATAAAATTCAACATACCAATTAGGATCTGGCTAAAAATACTTGAATCAGTCATAGAGCCCATTGCCCTTTATGGTTGTGAGGTCTGGGGTCCGCTCACCAACCAAGATTTCACAAAATGGGACTAACACCAAATTGAGACTCTGCATGCAGAATTCTGCAAAAATATCCTCTGTGTACAATGTAGAACACCAAATAATGCACGCAGAGCAGAATTAGGCCGATACCCACTAATTATCAAAATCCAGAAAAGAGCCGATAAATTCTACAACCACCTAAAAGGAAGCGATTCCCAAACCTTCCATCCTTACCTTCTACAACAATATTTTTCTGCTTGATAACAAATCCATCACCTACAGAGAGATGAACCTGGAGAAGAGTCCCCTAAGCAAGCTGGTCCTGGGGCTCTGTTCACAAACACAAACACACCCCACAGAGCCCCAGGACAGCAACACAATTAGACCCAACCAAATCATGAGAAAACAAAAAGATAATTGCTTGACTCATTGGAAAGAATTAACCAAAACACAGAGCAAACTAGAATGCTATTTGGCCCTAAATAGAGAGTACACAGTGGCAGAATACCTGGCCACTGTGACTGACCCAAAATTAAGGAAAGCTTGCTTTGGCAATGTTGACTTATTTTTCCCATGTCAATAAAGTCCTTAAATTGATGGATTTGAATTGAGAGAGAGAGCTGGACTATTGGTCTAACTAGCTTTCTTATTGGTCTAACTCGCTTTCTTATTGGTCTAACTAGCTTTCTTATTGGTCTAACTAGCTTTCTTATTGGTCTAACTAGCTTTCTTATTGGTCTAACTAGCTTTCTTATTGGTCTAACTAGCTTTCTCATTGGTCTAACTAGCTTTCTTATTGGTCTAACTAGCTTTCTTATTGGTCTAACTAGCTTTCTTATTGGTCTAACAAGCTTTCTTATTGGTCTAACTAGCTTTCTTATTGGTCTAACTAGCTTTCTTATTGGTCTAACCAGCTTTCTTATTGGTCTAACAAGCATTCTTATTGGTCTAACAAGCTTCCTTATTGGTCTAACTAGCTTCCTTATTGGTCTAACTAGCTTCATTATTGGTCTAACTAGCTTCCTTATTGGTCTAACAAGCTTTCTTATTGGTCTAACAAGCTTTCTTATTGGTCTAACAAGCTTTCTTATTGGTCTAACAAGCTTTCTTATTGGTCTAACTAGCTTTCTTATTGGTCTAACTAGCTTTCTTATTGGTCTAACTAGCTTTCTTATTGGTCTAACTAGCTTTCTTATTGGCCTAACTAGCTTTCTTATTGGTCTAACTAGCTTTCTTATTGGTCTAACTAGCTTTCTTATTGGTCTAACTAGCTTTCTTATTGGCCTAACTAGCTTCCCACCAACGAGGCCAAAACTCCATCCCACCAAGACAGGCTGCACTTTCAGGCAGTTTCATCTTTTAAAACTGCTTTTACACTTCTACTTTCTTCATCAATTCATGGGGATGTATATTCATTCCATGTCAAAGAAGGAGAGATGTTGAATAAAAGAGATTGGGACCCTAAGGACAATAAAGAATGGAGGGAGAGAGCAGCAGAGGAGGAGGGAAGGATGAGGAGGAGAGGGAAGGAGGAGAGGAGGGAAGGAGGAGTGGAGGAGGGAGGGAGGAGTAGAGGAGGGAATGATGAGTAGAGGAGGAGGGAAGGAGGAGAGGAGGAGGGAAGGAAGAGTAGAGGAGGGAAGGAGGAGAGAGGAGGAGGAAGGAGGAGTAGGAGGAGGAGGGAAGGAGGAGGAGAGGAGGGAAGGAGGAGAGAGGAGGGAAGGAGGAGTAGAGGAGGAGGGAAGGAGGAGTGGAGGAGGGAAGGAGGAGGAGGAGGAGGGAGGAGGAGGAGAGGAGGAGGGAAGGAGGAGAGGAGAGAAGGAGGAGTAGAGGGAAGGAGGAGTAGAGGAGGGAAGGAGGAGTGGAGGAGGGAAGGAGGAGGGAAGGAGGAGAGGAGGGAAGGAGGAGAGGAGGTTAGGAGGAGAGGAAGAGAGGAGGAGAGGAGGTTAGGAAGAGAGGAGGAGAGACAAAGGAGGAAAAGTAATAGTGAGGAGATGTTTTCCGAGGCTCATTCTGTGCTGATGGAGCTTCTCTTCTGGCAGTGAGAGAGCCTGAGTGGAATCACTGATGAGCTGTCCTCCCCACAGCAGCAGCCTGGCAGCGTTATGGCAGGAGAATGTTAACGTCAAGTAAAAAGAGGACACTAGTTGAACTTTGCCCTGTCATCAGCCATGAGAAGTGTAGAACAGTCATACTTGTGGTAACTGTAGCTGTACCTCTTTGTTTAGAGGGACTAATTTCTCTTTATTTTTCTCTCTACTCCATCTCTCTGTCCCTCTCTTCCCTCTCTCTCTCTCTCTCTCTCTCTCTCTCTCTCTCTCTCTCTCTCTCTTCCCTCTCTCTCTCTCTCTCTCTCTCTCTCCTCTGCCCCTTCCCTCTCTCTCTCTCTCTGCCCCTCACTTCCCTCTCTCTCTCTCTCTCTCTCTCTTTCTCTTCCCCTCTCTTCCCTCTCTCTCTCTCTCTCTCTCTCTGCCCCTCACTTCCTCTCTCTCTCTCTCTCTCTCTCTCTCTGCCCCTCTCTTCCCTCTCTCTCTCTCTCTCGCGCGCACGCGCACTCACGCACGCATAAACACACACACATACACAAGCAGGCACGCACGCATAAACACACACACATGCAAGCAGGCAAGCACGCATAAACACAGTCTCCTAACACACTCCTCATACACACACTCCCAATGCACACTACGCACACACACTGTCAGAAATCCCCTTACCCCAATTACACACAGAACTTCTGATGCCTCGAAAGCTAATGCAGAAGGGATTCCATAGACATCCTGGACACGTGTACTGCATACACACACACACACACACACACACACACACACACACACACACACACACACACACACACACACACACACACACACACACACACACACACACACACACACACACACACACACACACACACACACACACACACACACACACACACACACACGCACACAGACACACACACACACACACACACACACACACACACACACACACACACACACACACACACACACACACACACACACACACACACACAGGAATGCATCTGCTGGCCAGTTAAAAGGCCTGTTTGTGGATGCACATCAATATGAATGAACACGCCAAGGCTTTGGACTGTGTTTGTACAGTAGATTCCCTTGCTTTCCTGGGGGAACCCAACCAGTGGAGGGATGGAGGGATGGAGGGTAGGCGGGGGGGTATATTTGCCCTCTTAGGGAGGGAGGGAGGAATGAAAGGCAGCCAGTGTATGCTTCCAATCCTCTGCTTCTCTCTTCCCTCCTTCTCTACCCCTGAGGAGAGCAGTGAGCAGCAGCCTGATTAGCACTCTCTCCATCTCTCATTCCCTCCATTTCTCCTTCCTCTCCTCCACTCCTTCAGACACAGCCACTCCATTCACAGCAGCACATAATCAGTCCCTTTCTCCTGGTCCTGTCACTAACACAAGGTCAGGCCTCAGTGTTTCTGCTCTGTGGAGACCAGCCTAAAGAGCCTAATGTTAAGCTCTGTGCTTAGGGAGACATTTCTCTCCAACTCATTTTGTATTCAGCTTACTGAAGGACCATGGGGATCCCTTGTCCCTGACCTCCGTAAAAACAATGTGTGTGGGGTCGGGGGGTGAGTGTGTGTGTGTGTGTGTGTTGTTTGTGTGTGTGTGTTTGTGTTGTTTGTGCTCACTTATGTGTTTACATGCAGGTACTGTATATGTGTGTATATGTTGTGTTGGAACAATGGTTTTCCAGTCTGTGCCTGGCCCCATGGTAAGCAGTGTCAAACACAGTCCTGCCTCCTAGAAGCAGTGAACAGCCGATAGATTTCACAGGACCGTGGTCATTCACTGCCTAGCTAGCCCTACCCCAGACAATGTCTGGGTAACCTGCGTTGGTGTTAACAGCACATCATTCTGCATGGTTTACACTGAACAACTTCAGAGAGAGAGATGGAAGAGAGCAAGAGAGAGAGAGAGAAACAGAGAGATGGAAGAGAGCAAGAGAGAGAGAGACAGAGAGATGGAAGAGAGAGAGAGAGAGGAGTGAGAAAAGGAGAGAGATGGGAGAGAGGAGGAGAGAGAGAGCGAGAGAGAGAGAGAGAGGGAGAGGAGAGAGGGAGAGAGAGGGAGAGGAGAGAGAGAGAGAGAGAGCAGAGAGAGAGAAGAGGAGAGAGAGAGAGGAGGAGAGAGAGAGCGAGGGGAGGAGGGAGAGAGAGGAGCAGAGAGAGGAGGAGAGAGACAGATTGGAGTTAACAGAGAGCAGGACAGAGAGAGTGGAGAGACAGATTGGAGTTAACAGAGAGCAGGACAGAGAGAGTGGAGAGACAGATTGGAGTTAACAGAGAGCAGGACAGAGAGAGTAGAGAGACAGATTGGAGTTAACAGAGAGCAGGACAGAGAGAGTAGAGAGACAGATTGGAGTTAACAGAGAGCAGGACAGAGAGAGTGGAGAGACAGATTGGAGTTAACAGAGAGCAGGACAGAGAGTGGAGAGACAGATTGGAGTTAACAGAGAGCAGGACAGAGAGAGTTAACAGATTGGAGCAGGACAGGAGAGAGTGGAGAGACAGATTGGAGTTAACAGAGAGCAGGACAGAGAGATTGGAGTTAACAGAGAGCAGGACAGATTGGAGTTAACAGAGAGCAGGACAGAGAGAGTGGAGAGACAGATTGGAGTTACAGAGAGCAGGACAGAGAGTGGAGAGACAGATTGGAGTTAGGACAGAGAGAGTGGAGAGACAGCAGGACAGAGAGCAGAGTGAGTGGAGAGACAGATTGGAGTTAACAGAGAGCAGGACAGAGAGAGTGGAGAGACAGATTGGAGTTAACAGAGAGCAGGACAGAGAGAGTGGAGAGACAGATTGGAGTTAACAGAGAGCAGGACAGAGAGAGTGGAGAGAGAGACAGATTGGAGTTAACAGAGAGCAGGACAGAGAGAGTGGAGAGACAGATTGGAGTTAACAGAGAGCAGGACAGAGAGTGGAGAGACAGATTGGAGTTTACAGAGAGCAGGACAGAGAGAGTGGAGAGACAGATTGGAGTTAACAGAGAGCAGGACAGAGAGAGTGGAGAGACAGATTGGAGTTAACAGAGAGCAGGACAGAGAGAGTGGAGAGACAGATTGGAGTTAACAGAGCAGGACAGGTGGAGAGAGAGTGGAGAGACAGATTGGAGTTAACAGAGAGCAGGACAGAGAGAGTGGAGAGACAGATTGGAGTTAACAGAGAGCAGGACAGAGAGAGTGGAGAGTCAGATTGGAGTTAACAGAGAGCAGGACAGAGAGAGTGGAGAGTCAGATTGGAGTTAACAGAGAGCAGGACAGAGAGAGTGGAGAGTCAGATTGGAGTTAACAGAGAGCAGGACAGAGAGAGTGGAGAGACAGATTGGAGTTAACAGAGAGCAGGACAGAGAGAGTGGAGAGACAGATTGGAGTTAACAGAGAGCAGGACAGAGAGAGTGGAGAGACAGAGAGCAGGACAGAGAGAGTGGAGAGACAGATTGGAGTTAACAGAGAGCAGGACAGAGAGAGTAGAGAGACAGATTGGAGTTAACAGAGAGCAGGACAGAGAGAGTGGAGAGACAGATTGGAGTTAACAGAGAGCAGGACAGAGAGAGTGGAGAGACAGATTGGAGTTGGAGAGACAGATTGGAGTTACAGAGAGCAGGACAGAGAGAGTGGAGAGACAGATTGGAGTTAACAGAGAGCAGGACAGAGAGAGTGGAGAGACAGATTGGAGTTGAGAGAGTGGAGAGACAGATTGGAGTTAACAGAGAGCAGGACAGAGAGAGTGGAGAGACAGATTGGAGTTAACAGAGAGCAGGACAGAGAGAGTGGAGAGACAGATTGGAGTTTACAGAGAGCAGGACAGAGAGTGGAGAGACAGATTGGAGTTAACAGAGAGCAGGACAGAGAGAGTGGAGAGACAGATTGGAGTTAACAGAGAGCAGGACAGAGAGAGTGGAGAGACAGATTGGAGTTAACAGAGAGCAGGACAGAGAGAGTGGAGAGACAGATTGGAGTTTACAGAGAGCAGGACAGAGAGTGGAGAGACAGATTGGAGTTAACAGAGAGCAGGACAGAGAGAGTGGAGAGACAGATTGGAGTTAACAGAGAGCAGGACAGAGAGTGGAGAGACAGATTGGAGTTAACAGAGAGCAGGACAGAGAGAGTAGAGAGACAGATTGGAGTTAACAGAGAGCAGGACAGAGAGAGTGGAGAGACAGATTGGAGTTAACAGAGAGCAGGACAGAGAGTGGAGAGACAGATTGGAGTTTGGAGAGACAGATTGGAGTTAACAGAGAGCAGGACAGAGAGAGTGGAGAGACAGATTGGAGTTTATAGAGAGCAGGACAGAGAGAGTGGAGAGACAGATTGGAGTTAACAGAGAGCAGGACAGAGAGAGTGGAGAGACAGATTGGAGTTTACAGAGAGCAGGACAGAGAGTGGAGAGACAGATTGGAGTTAACAGAGAGCAGGACAGAGAGAGTGGAGAGACAGATTGGAGTTTACAGAGAGCAGGACAGAGAGTGGAGAGACAGATTGGAGTTAACAGAGAGCAGGACAGAGAGAGTGGAGAGACAGATTGGAGTTAACAGAGAGCAGGACAGAGAGAGTGGAGAGACAGATTGGAGTTTATAGAGAGCAGGACAGAGAGAGTGGAGAGACAGATTGGAGTTAACAGAGAGCAGGACAGAGAGAGGAGGAGAGACAGATTGGAGTTAACAGAGAGCAGGACAGAGAGAGTAGAGAGACAGATTGGAGTTAACAGAGAGCAGGACAGAGAGAGGAGGAGAGACAGATTGGAGTTAACAGAGAGCAGGACAGAGAGAGTGGAGAGACAGATTGGAGTTAACAGAGAGCAGGACAGAGAGAGTGGAGAGACAGATTGGAGTTAACAGAGAGCAGGACAGAGAGAGTGGAGAGACAGATTGGAGTTAACAGAGAGCAGGACAGAGAGTGGAGAGACAGATTGGAGTTAACAGAGAGCAGGACAGAGAGAGTGGAGAGACAGATTGGAGTTAACAGAGAGCAGGACAGAGAGAGTGGAGAGACAGATTGGAGTTTACAGAGAGCAGGACAGAGAGAGTGGAGAGACAGATTGGAGTTTACAGAGAGCAGGACAGAGAGTGGAGAGACAGATTGGAGTTAACAGAGAGCAGGACAGAGAGAGTGGAGAGACAGATTGGAGTTAACAGAGAGCAGGACAGAGAGAGTGGAGAGACAGATTGAGTTAACAGAGAGCAGGACAGAGAGAGTGGAGAGACAGATTGGAGTTTATAGAGAGCAGGACAGAGAGAGTGGAGAGACAGATTGGAGTTAACAGAGAGCAGGACAGAGAGAGGAGGAGAGATACAGATTGGAGTTAACAGAGAGCAGGACAGAGAGAGTGGAGAGACAGATTGGAGTTAACAGAGAGCAGGACAGAGAGAGTGGAGAGACAGATTGGAGTTAACAGAGAGCAGGACAGAGAGTGGAGGAGAGACAGATTGGAGTTAACAGAGAGCAGGACAGAGAGAGTAGAGAGACAGATTGGAGTTAACAGAGAGCAGGACAGAGAGAGTGGAGAGACAGATTGGAGTTAACAGAGAGCAGGACAGAGAGAGTAGAGAGACAGATTGGAGTTAACAGAGAGCAGGACAGAGAGAGTGGAGAGACAGATTGGAGTTAACAGAGAGCAGGACAGAGAGAGTTGAGAGACAGATTGGAGTTAACAGAGAGCAGGACAGAGAGAGTGGAGAGACAGATTGGAGTTAATTAACAGAGAGCAGGACAGAGAGAGTGGAGAGACAGATTGGAGTTAATTAACAGAGAGCAGGACAGAGAGAGTGGAGAGACAGATTGGAGTTAATTAACAGAGAGCAGGACAGAGAGAGTGGAGAGACAGATTGGAGTTAACAGAGAGCAGGACAGAGAGAGTGGAGAGACAGATTGGAGTTAACAGAGAGCAGGACAGAGAGAGTGGAGAGACAGATTGGAGTTAACAGAGAGCAGGACAGAGAGAGTGGAGAGACAGATTGGAGTTAACAGAGTGCAGGACAGAGAGAGTGGAGAGACAGATTGGAGTTAACAGAGAGCAGGACAGAGAGAGTAGAGAGACAGATTGGAGTTAACAGAGAGCAGGACAGAGAGAGTGGAGAGACAGATTGAGTTAACAGAGAGCAGGACAGAGAGAGTGGAGAGACAGATTGGAGTTAACAGAGAGCAGGACAGAGAGAGGAGGAGAGAGACAGATTGGAGTTTACAGAGAGCAGGACAGAGAGAGTGGAGAGACAGATTGGAGTTTACAGAGAGCAGGACAGAGAGAGTGGAGAGACAGATTGGAGTTAACAGAGAGCAGGACAGAGAGAGTGGAGAGACAGATTGGAGTTTACAGAGAGCAGGACAGAGAGAGTGGAGAGACAGATTGGAGTTAACAGAGAGCAGGACAGAGAGAGTGGAGAGACAGATTGGAGTTTACAGAGAGCAGGACAGAGAGTGGAGAGACAGATTGGAGTTAACAGAGAGCAGGACAGAGAGAGTGGAGAGACAGATTGGAGTTAACAGAGAGCAGGACAGAGAGAGTGGAGAGACAGATTGGAGTTAACAGAGAGCAGGACAGAGAGAGTGGAGAGACAGATTGGAGTTTACAGAGAGCAGGACAGAGAGTGGAGAGACAGATTGGAGTTAACAGAGAGCAGGACAGAGAGAGTGGAGAGACAGATTGGAGTTAACAGAGAGCAGGACAGAGAGTGGAGAGACAGATTGGAGTTAACAGAGAGCAGGACAGAGAGAGTAGAGAGACAGATTGGAGTTAACAGAGAGCAGGACAGAGAGAGTAGAGAGACAGATTGGAGTTAACAGAGAGCAGGACAGAGAGTGGAGAGACAGATTGGAGTTAACAGAGAGCAGGACAGAGAGAGTGGAGAGACAGATTGAGTTAACAGAGAGCAGGACAGAGAGAGTGGAGAGACAGATTGGAGTTTATAGAGAGCAGGACAGAGAGAGTGGAGAGACAGATTGGAGTTAACAGAGAGCAGGACAGAGAGAGTGGAGAGACAGATTGGAGTTTACAGAGAGCAGGACAGAGAGTGGAGAGACAGATTGGAGTTAACAGAGAGCAGGACAGAGAGAGTGGAGAGACAGATTGGAGTTTACAGAGAGCAGGACAGAGAGTGGAGAGACAGATTGGAGTTAACAGAAGCAGGACAGAGAGAGTGGAGAGACAGATTGGAGTTAACAGAGAGCAGGACAGAGAGAGTGGAGAGACAGATTGGAGTTTATAGAGAGCAGGACAGAGAGAGTGGAGAGACAGATTGGAGTTAACAGAGAGCAGGACAGAGAGAGGAGAGAGACAGATTGGAGTTAACAGAGAGCAGGACTAGAGAGACAGATTGGAGTTAACAGAGAGCAGGACAGAGAGAGGAGGAGAGACAGATTGGAGTTAACAGAGAGCAGGACAGAGAGAGTGGAGAGACAGATTGGAGTTAACAGAGAGCAGGACAGAGAGAGTGGAGACAGATTGGAGTTAACAGAGAGCAGGACAGAGAGAGTGGAGAGACAGATTGGAGTTTACAGAGAGCAGGACAGAGAGTGGAGAGACAGATTGGAGTTAACAGAGAGCAGGACAGAGAGAGTGGAGAGACAGATTGGAGTTAACAGAGAGCAGGACAGAGAGAGTGGAGAGACAGATTGGAGTTAACAGAGAGCAGGACAGAGAGAGGAGGAGAGAGACAGATTGGAGTTTACAGAGAGCAGGACAGAGAGAGTGGAGAGACAGATTGGAGTTTACAGAGAGCAGGACAGAGAGAGTGGAGAGACAGATTGGAGTTAACAGAGAGCAGGACAGAGAGAGTGGAGAGACAGATTGGAGTTAACAGAGAGCAGGACAGAGAGATTGGAGAGACAGATTGGAGTTAACAGAGAGCAGGACAGAGAGAGTAGAGAGACAGATTGGAGTTTACAGAGAGCAGGACAGAGAGAGTGGAGTTTGCTATGGAATGATATGAAATCTATTGAACAATGAAACAGTGAGAGAGAGCTAGTCTCTTCATTTCCTTGGTAGTGAAACCTGTTGTCAGGATAAGCAGATAACAGAGGAGCCTGAAGTTCTACCCTCGTCTGTTCCTCCTCTACCTCACCAGTCCCCGAGCCTCCAAGCAATTAGCCAGTCTTTTGGAGAGGAGTTAGAGTATGTCTGCTATGCAAACGGCAGTCTGTCTGTCCCGCTCGGGGCAAGGGGGGATTACGCCGCCCCCTCTGTCGAAAAGAGAGCGGTCTTGGCCTGAGTGACAGCTGACACGGGGTGCGGTGGCGAGGTGAGGGCGAAGGGAAGGGCAGCTGGGGTGGAGAGGCATCACCAACAGGCCACCAGATCCCCCTTTAATTAACCAGCAGAGTGCTGGCACACACACACACACACACACACGCACACAGGCACACAGACACACACACTACTCAACAGAGGTGATTGTGTATGCCTGGTTGCTCTCTACATTGATTGCTCTCTGGTTGTGTAGAGAGGGATGGAAGCGGTCAGGTGTGTAAACCAAAGCAGGATATCCCCAGTGTAGTCCACACAGTGAGAGAAGAGAAGCACAATTAAGAGAGCTTGACTGTAACTTCAGCTTTTTAATTTGAGCTGCTCTCCCAAGCACTGGGACTCTCCAGTTCCTCAGTTACATTAACATGGAGACAGTCCTCCTCTTCCTGACTCTGTTCTCTCCCCTCCCTCTCGTTTTCTTCTGTGTGTGTTTGTGTGTGTCTATCATCTGTGCTGCTCTCTCTTATCATGCCTCATGAGACTGACTGATATGGCTCAATGGAGGGTTGGTGTGTGTGTGTGTGTGTGTGTGTGTGTGTGTTTGTTTGTGTGTGTCTATCATCTGTGCTGCTCTCTCTTATCATGCCCCATGAGACTGACTGATATGGCTCAATGGAGGGTTGTGTGTGTGTGTGAGTGTATGTGTGTGTGTGTGTGTGTGTGTGTGTGTGTGTGTGTGTGTGTGTGTGTGTGTGTGTGTGTGTGTGTGTGTGTGTGTGTGTGTGTGTGTGTGTGTGTGTGTGTGTGTGTGTGTGTGTGTGTGTGTGTGTGTGTGTGTGTGTGAGTGAGACAGAGCAGCTCCACTGTTCCACTGTGCCGAGGTCTGTGTCTGTTTCACACTACAGGGAGACAGACAGACTGGCACCCGTTCATCAATTCTCTCCATCACGTATGTACAGTGGACTGACTGTGCGCTGTCACGCTCTCCGTCTCTCACTCTACCTTTCTGAGTACCAGACCTGGGGTCAAATACTATTTCATGGAATTTCCCACATGTTTGCTGGGATTGATTGAGCTTGCCTTGTGCAATGGAACCAATACAGTAATCCCAGAAGAGAAAACCCCGCCCATCAGGGACTCCAGGCAGACTAGAGCAAACACTAAAAATATTTGAAAGATTTCAAATAGTATTCGAACCCAGGTCTGTTGAGTACCTGTCCTGTTGCTTATGCACTAGTCACACCAGTGCTGTTCTGCAGGGACAGGTGGCTGGCAAGGCAGGCCTTTTACAATGATGAGATACGTAGAGACAATGACTCCTGAGCCATCGTTGTCTGATAGAAGTATTACCTTACAGCTCTGACAGTGATGGGGAGTTTCTGTTCAGGGGGTGATATTAGTCCCATGATGTCACCATGATGTCATTCCAACTAGTCTCTGGTTGGAACCAGTTTTGTCCGCAGGGTTTGGGGTTAGTTTTGGAATGGTTTTCAATGGTCCTCTAGACATATACGGTACGTCTCTCCCTTCTTCTCTCCCTCCCCTGTATGTGAGGAGGATGTAGTGCAGTCCCCCTCTGGGATGCTCTCCTCTTCCTCATCCTTCTCCTCCTCTCCTCCTCCTCCTGCAGGGTGATGGGCCTCTAATTAATTCATAATTGAAAAGTGAGTCACGGGCCTCAATTAGAGCTATTTTTTGACCTGTAGTGCTGCCTAATGACTGAGACACTTTATGGTGCCTGATGACTGAGACACTTTATGGTGCCTGATGACTGAGACACTTTATGGTGCCTGATGACTGAGACACTTTATGGTGCCTGATGACTGAGACACTTTATGGTGCCTGATGACTGAGACACTTTATGGTACCTGATGACTGAGACACTTTATGGTGCCTGATGACTGAGACACTTTATGGTGCCTGATGACTGAGACACTTTATGGTACCTGATGACTGAGACACTTTATGGTGCCTGATGACTGAGACACTTTATGGTGCCTGATGACTGAGACACTTTATGGTGCCTGATGACTGAGACACTTTATGGTGCCTGATGACTGAGACACTTTATGGTGCCTGATGACTGAGACACTTTATGGTGCCTGATGACTGAGACACTTTATGGTGCAGATGTTTCGCTATGATATCTGTGAGTGAGTGTGTGTGTGTGTGTGTGTGTGTGTGTGTGTGTGTGTGTGTGTGTGTGTGTGTGTGTGTGTGTGTGTGTGTGTGTGTGTGTGTCAGTGTGCATGCATGTGTCCATGTTTACATGTGTGTGTGTGTGTATTTTTGGTTGGAGTTGGCACCTGACTATCAGTTAAAAAATACTACTCAGCTGTTAATTTCACAAGCTGAATGGTGTTTCCTGGTCCTGAATGGTGTTTCCTGGTCCTGAATGGTGTTTCCTGGTCCTGAATGGTGTTTCCTGGTCCTGAATGGTGTTTCCCGGTCCTGAATGGTGTTTCCCGGTCCTGAGTGGTGTTTCCTGTCCTGTCCTGGGCGTCGTGCTGGACAGGACAGAGCTGTCCCAAACAGTGCCCGTCTCAATCTCAGATCTGTGTAACCACGTCAGTGTTCCTTTCTGCCTCGCATTGGAACGGGGCAACAGGCGGGCGCCCCACGTGCCCACAGATGGCTGGGCGGGCAGGACAAGACTGCTTCTTACTGGTGCCCACGTAGCAGCGGGCACTGGGCTGTGCTCATGCCACAGACACTGAGAGCTACCATGGCTTTGTTTTGATAACTGCCAATTCTCTCTCTCTCTCTCTCTCTCTCTTCTCTTTCTCTCTCTCAAACACACACACACACACACACACACACACACACACACACACACACACACACACACACCTCACACAGGCTAATTAGTAGCTGAACTATGACTCACGTTAGCGGTATTTCAGTTAGATCATGTCTCTGTGTTGAAACACTAAAACTCTAATGACATCCAATTATTTTATAGTGGCCCATAAACAGTGTCTTCAACAAATGGTTTTCACGCACAGTGTTTCCTTTTTCCACAACAGGGATGTCAGATTTTTCACCAATCAAGACCTTGTTTGTGCTCAATGTAGGCTATGTCCTTGTGCTGTTTGTCAGGGTTGAAGTGTGCAGGGTGCTGAGGGAAGTGCAGGGTGGTGGTAGATGGTATGTGTAGCTCTTATTTGCGAGGTGAGAATTAGGAGCCTGGCTAATGTCGGTATTGGACAGGGCTGAGGAATGAGTGACAGGTGGGCACGATTTGGTGCCAGCATGCCCGTAGTTGGCACGCCGGAGTGACAATCTCCCCGCTGTCATCCAAGCTGCTCCTACTGGTTACTACGCAAGAACAGACGGCCCAACAATCCTTCTCTTTCCTTCTCCTTTCTGCTTTCCCCTCCTCTCCTCTCCCCTCCTCTCCTCTCCTCTCCTCTCCTCTCCTCTCCTCTCCTCTCCTCTCCTCTCCTCTCCTCTCCTCTCCTCTCCTCTCCTCTCCCTCTCCTCCTCTCTCTCTCTCTCCTCTCCTCTCTGCTCTCCTCTCTCTGCTCTCCTCCTCTCCTCTCCTCTCCTCTCCTCTCCTCTCCTCTCCTCTCCCTCTCTCCTCTCCTCTCCTCTCCTCTCCTCTCTCCCTCTCCTCTCCTCTCCTCTCCTCTCCTCTATTATTCTCCTCTCCTCTCTGCTCTCCCTCTCCTCTCTCTCCTCTCCTCCCTCTCCTCTCCTCCCTCTCCTCTCCTCTCCTCTCTCTCCTCTCCTCTCCTCTCCTCTCCTCTCCTCTCCTCTCCTCTCCTCTCCTCCTCTCCTCCTCTTCTCCATTCCACTCCACTCCAAATCACTCCACTCCACGCTCCTCTCCTCTCTCTGTTCTGCTCTCCTCTCCTCTATTATTCTCCTCTCCTCTCTGGTCTCCTCCTCTCCTCCTCTTCCTCATTCCACTCCACTCCAAATCACTCCACTCCACGCTCCTTTCCCCTCTCTGTTCTCTCTCTCTCCTCTCCTCTCTCCTCCTCTCCCTCCTCTCCTCTCCTCTCCTCTCCTCTCCTCTCCCTCTCCTCTCCTCTCCTCTCCTCTCCTCTCCTCTCCTCTCCTCTCCTCTCCTCTCCTCTCCTCTCCTCTCTTATTCTCCTCTCCTCTCTTATTCTCCTCTCCTCTCTGGTCTCCTCATCTCCTCCTCTTCTCCATTCCACTCCACTCCAAATCACTCCTCTCCACTCCACGCTCCTCTTCCCTCTCTGTTCCGCTCGTCTCTCCTCTCCTCTCCTCTTCTCCTCTCTACTCCCCTCTTCTCCTCTCTACTCCCCTCTTCTCCACTCCTCCCCTTCATAATTTCAACACGTAACCAAAACAGAGTAGTCAGTCGTAAGGTCAGCATTAAATAACATCCATACTCTGGTCAAGGGGTTTCCATCTGATGGATTGAGTGAGGCCGTAGTATCCTGTAGGCTGTAAGGCTGATCTCCTTGGTGTTGTGATTGATGTAGGGAGGTGTTTTCCTCTCCTCACTGTCCTCATCCATCAGACCAGCCACTCTCTCGGCTCCAAGTCCTTTACTAGTCCGGGCTTATATGATTCCCAGCTACCGCCCTGAGTGTGAGTGAAGGGTGGGCCCAGACATGGCAGACCATCGATCGGAATACGAACAGACGCCAAGGGGGTTGGGGGTGTGGGGGCGGGTCAACCCAGGCGAGGTAGGGGGTGGGAGAGAGGAGGGGGAGGATGAAGGGGAGTGGGGTGCGGGATACAGTCACACACAGAATTGCATCATGGGGGACTTGGCTGTCTGACTCTTGGGCCATCCTAATTGTCAGGTAAATTCTCTCTCTCTCTCTCTCTCTCTCTCTCTCTCTCTCTCTTCTCTCTCTCTCTCTCTCTCTCTCTCAATTCAATTCAATTCAATTTAAGGGCTTTATTGGCATGGGAAACATATGTTAACAGTGAAATAAATAACAAACAATAAAAATGAAAAATGAATGATCATCCATTGGACAGGAGGTTAGGAAGTGCAGCTCAGTTTCCACCTCATTTTGTGAGCAGTGAGCACATAGCCCATCTTCTCTTGAGAGCTATGTCTGCCTACGGCGGCCTTTCTCAATAGCAAGGCTATGCTCACTGCGTCTGTACATAGTCAAAGCTTTCCTTAATTTTGGGTCAGTCACAGTGGTCAGGTATTCTGCCACTGTGTACTCTCTGTTTAGGGCCAAATAGCATTCTAGTTTGCTCTGTTTTTTTTGTTAACTCATTCCAATGTGTCAAGTAATTATATTTTTGTTTTCTCATGACTTGGTTGGGTCTAATTGTGTTGCTGTCCTGGGGCTCTGTGAGGTGTGTTTGTGTTTGCGAACAGAGCCCCAGGACCAGCTTGCTTAGGGGACTCTTCTCCAGGTTCATCTCTCTGTAGGTGATGGCTTTGTTATGGAAGGTTTGGGAATCGCTTCCTTTTCTCTCCTACTCTCTCCATCTGTCTCTCTCTTTCTCTTTCTCTCCTCTCTCCTCTCATTTTCTCTTTCTCTTGCTGTCTCTCTCTCCTCGCTGTCTCACTCAGACTGATATTTCCATAAGAGTGACTTCAGAAGGGATGATTTATAAAAGGTAGAGTTATTGCTCTGGACCCTTGGTTTTGGATAGAGGGTGAATACGTTCCATGTGTATTGCAGGTGTACCTAAACTGCACTTGGAGTGTGGTGTGTGTTTGTTTGTGTGTGTGTGTGTGTGTGTGTGTGTGTGTGTGTGTGTGTGTGTGTGTGTGTGTGTGTGTGTGTGTGTGTGTGTGTGTGTGTGTGTGTGTGTGTGTGTGTCCACTGAGGGACAAGGAGCTCCAGGGTCTTAGCTCAGTGGTAGTCTGCATCACTGTCCTGCTGTCTCCCTCTCTCACTGAGCTCTACAGGGCTTGGCTTAGTGGAAGCGCACACACACACACACACACACACACACACACACACACACACACACACACACACACACACACACACACACAGTGGGGAGAACAAGTATTTGATACACTGCCGATTTTGCAGGTTTTCCTACTTACAAAGCATGTAGAGGTCTGTAATTTTCTTATCATAGGTACACTTCAACTGTGTGAGACACAATCTAAAACAAAAATCCAGAACATCACATTGTATGATTTTTAAGTAATTAATTGGCATTTTATTGCATGACATAAGTATTTGATACATCAGAAAATAAGAACTTAATATTTGGAATCCTTTGTTTGCAATTACAGAGATCATACGTTTCCTGTAGTTCTTGACCAGGTTTGCACACACTGCAGCAGGGATTTTGGCCCATTCCTCCATACAGACCTTCTCCAGATCCTTCAGGTTTCGGGGCTGTCGCTGGGCAATACGGACTTTTAGCACCCTCCAAAGATATTTTATTGGGTTCTTACGGAGTCACTGCTTAGTTGCCCTGGCTGTGTGTTTCGGGTCATTGTCATGCTGGAAGACCCAGCCACGACCCATCTTCAATGCTCTTAGTGAGGGAAGGAGGTTATTTGCCAAATTCTCGCGATACATGGCCCCATCCATCCTCCCCTCAATACGGTGCAGTCGTCCTGTCCCCTTATCAGAAAAACATCCCCAAAGAATGATGTTTCCACCTCCATGCTTCACGGTTGGGATGGTGTTCTTGGGGTTGTACTCATCCTTCTTCTGCCTCCAAACACGGCGAGTGGGGTTTAGACCAAAAAGCTCTATTTTTGTCTCATCAGACCACATGACCTTCTCCCATTCCCCCTCTGGATCATCCCAGATGGTCATTGGCAAACTTCAGACGGCCCTGGACATGAGCTGGCTTGAGCAGGGGGACCTTGCGTGCGCTGCAGGATTTTAATCCATGACGGCATAGTGTGTTGGTTTTCTTTGAGACTGTGGTCCCAGCTCTCTTCAGGTCATTGACCAGGTCCTGCCGTGTAGTTCTGGGCTGATCCCTCACCTTCCTCATGATCATTGATGCCCCACGAGGTGAGATCTTGCATGGAGACCCAGACCGAGGGTGATTGACCGTCATCTTGAACTGCTTCCATTTTCTAATAATTGCACCAACAGTTGTTGCCTTCTCCCCAAGCTGTTTGCCTATTGTCCTGTAGCCCATCCCAGCCTTGTGCAGGTCTACAATTTTATCCCTGATGTCCTTACACAGCTCTCTGGTCTTGGCCATTGTGGAGAGGTTGGAGTATGTTTGATTGAGTGTGTGGACAGGTGTCTTTTCTACAGGTAACGAGTTCAAACAGGTGCAGTTAATACAGGTAATGAGTGGAGAACAGGAGGGCTTCTTAAATAAAAACTAACAGGTCTGTGAGAGCCGGAATTCTTACTGGTTGGTAGGTGATCAAATACTTATGTCAAGCAATAAAATGAAAATTAATTACTTAAAAATCATACAATATGATTTTCTGGATTTCCGTCTCTCACAGTTGAAGTGTACCTATGATAAAAATTACAGACCGCTAAATGCTTTGTAAGTAGGAAAACCTGCAAAATCAGCAGTGTATCAAATACTTGTTCTCCCCACTGTACATACACACACACACACACACACATACACACCGTGCATTAACCCCACTGAACCCAGGCGGACAGCCTCTTACCCCTTTGGATCCTAAGCCCTAATTTAGGATTGTGTGCCTTTAGTTTCTCCCCTGTCTTTGTGTTGTGGAGCTTGGTGTTGCAGGATGGCTACATCTGCCTAATGTGGTCCTGGGCATGTGTTCTCACAGAGCAGGGCCCCGTACCAGCGGCGGGCTTAGCGTACATTAAGGACCGGAAGGTTACACTGTAGACTCAGAGACTGGGAGGAACTGGCCTGGTGGATGTGTTCTCACAGAGCAGGGCCCCGTACCAGCGGCGGGCTTAGCGTACATTAAGGACCGGAAGGTTACACTGTAGACTCAGAGACTGGGAGGAACTGGCCTGGTGGATGTGTGCTCACAGAGCCTGTAAGCCAAACATTTGTATAAATGTAATATCTTTTCATTCAAATTTTTACACTGTAGACTCAGAGACTGGGAGGAACTGGCCTGGTGGATGTGTTCTCACTAGGGCCCCTCCAGCGGTGGGCTCTCTCGTACATTGGAATGTTACACTGTAGACTCTCTGGGAGGAACTGGCCTGGTGGATGTGTTCTCACAGAGCAGGGCCCATCACCAAGTAATACTTAGCTAAGTAGTACCTGTCTTAGAGTTAGCATTCTCAGTGATGTCTATGGAGCCTGTGAAGACAATTGTCTTGTTATGAGCTTGGGAGGAACTTTGGCCTGGTGGCTGTTGTATTGCCTGTGTGTGTGGAGACGGATGGAGAGAAATCAGTAAGGAGTGGATGGAGACTGTAGATCAGAGTGGGAGGAACTGGCCTGGTGGATGGAGACAGAGATCAGTAAATGTAAGTGGATGGAGACAGAGATCAGTAAGGAGTGGATTAGACAGAGATCAGTCTCTCTCTGGATGTAGACAGAGATCAGTAAGGAGTGGATCTCTTTCAGATCTCTGTGATCAGACATGTGGATGGAGACAGCCCATCAGTAAGTAATGGATGTAGACAGAGTATCTGTCTTAGAGTGGATGGAGACAGTGATGTCTATGGAGTGGATGGAGACAGAGTCAGTATGGAGCTTGGATGGAGACAGAGATCTCTTTGTGGATGGAGACAGAGATCAGTAAGGAGTGGATGGAGACAGAAATCAGTAAGGAGTGGATGGAGACAGAAATCAGTAAGGAGTGGATGGAGACAGAGATCAGTAAGGAGTGGATGGAGACAGAGATCAGTAAGGAGTGGATGGAGACAGAGATCAGTAAGGAGTGGATAGAGACAGAGATCAGTAAGGAGTGGATGGAGACAGAGATCAGTAAGGAGTGGATGGAGACGGAGATCAGTAAGGAATGGATGGAGACAGAGATCAGTAAGGAGTGGTGAGGACAGAGATCAGTAAGGAGTGGATGGAGACAGAGATCAGTAAGGAATGGATGGAGACAGAGATCAGTAAGGAGTGGATGGAGACAGAGATCAGTAAGGAGTGGATGGAGACAGAGATCAGTAAGGAGTGGATGGAGACAGAGATCAGTAAGGAGTGGATGGAGACAGAGATCAGTAAGGAATGGATGGAGACAGAGATCAGTAAGGAGTGGATGGAGACAGAGATCAGTAAGGAGTGGATGGAGACAGAGATCAGTAAGGAGTGGATGGAGACAGAGATCAGGAAGGAGTGGATGGAGACAGAGATCAGTAAGGAGTGGATGGAGACAGAGATCAGTAAGGAGTGGATGAAGACAGAGATCAGTAAGGAGTGGATGGAGACAGAGATCAGTAAGGAGTGGATGGAGACAGAGATCAGTAAGGAGTGGATAGAGACAGAGATCAGTAAGGAGTGGATGGAGACAGAGATCAGTAAGGAGTGGATGGAGACAGAGATCAGTAAGGAGTGGATGGAGACAGAGATCAGTAAGGAGTGGATGGAGACAGAGATCAGTAAGGAGTGGATGGAGACAGAGATCAGTAAGGAGTGGATGGAGACAGAGATCAGTAAGGAGTGGATGGAGACAGAGATCAGTAAGGAGTGGATGGAGACAGAGATCAGTAAGGAGTGGATGGAGACAGAGATCAGTAAGGAGTGGATGGAGACAGAGATCAGTAAGGAGTGGATGGAGACAGAGATCAGTAAGGAGTGGATGGAGACAGAGATCAGTAAGGAGTGGATGGAGACAGAGATCAGTAAGGAGTGGATGGAGACAGAGATCAGTAAGGAGTGGATGGAGACAGAGATCAGTAAGGAGTGGATGGAGACAGAGATCAGTAAGGAGTGGATGGAGACAGAGATCAGTAAGGAGTGGATGGAGACAGAGATCAGTAAGGAGTGGATGGAGACAGAGATCAGTAAGGAGTGGATGGAGACAGAGATCAGTAAGGAGTGGATGGAGACAGAGATCAGTAAGGAGTGGATGGAGACAGAGATCAGTAAGGAGTGGATGGAGACAGAGATCAGTAAGGAGTGGATGGAGACAGAGATCAGTAAGGAGTGGATGGAGACAGAGATCAGTAAGGAGTGGATGGAGACAGAGATCAGTAAGGAGTGGATGGAGACAGAGATCAGTAAGGAGTGGATGGAGACAGAGATCAGTAAGGAGTGGATGGAGACAGAGATCAGTAAGGAGTGGATGGAGACAGAGATCAGTAAGGAGTGGATGGAGACAGAGATCAGTAAGGAGTGGATGGAGACAGAGATCAGTAAGGAGTGGATGGAGACAGAGATCAGTAAGGAGTGGATGGAGACAGAGATCAGTAAGGAGTGGATGGAGACAGAGATCAGTAAGGAGTGGATGGAGACAGAGATCAGTAAGGAGTGGTGGAGACAGAGATCAGTAAGGAGTGGATGGAGACAGAGATCAGTAAGGAGTGGATGGAGACAGAGATCAGTAAGGAGTGGATGGAGACAGAGATCAGTAAGGAGTGGATGGAGACGGAGATCAGTGGAGTAGAAGGAGTGGAAGTTGTCAGTTTGACCACACACCGTTTATCAGTAATTTGTGGCGCCCAAATAAACAAATGACAGTTGGAACTCCACAGCAGAAAATATGTGATTCTTGTTGCTAGGCTACCAGTTACAGTGATTTTATCTTCCAGTTATCCAGAGATGATACAACAACTATAGCTAGTGTCTGAAAGAATGACATGGATTTAATATTTGTTAAATTATTGAGCATTTCCTCAAAAACCAAATGGCATCAGAAAGCTTATGAAGATCCTGATATGGACCTCAGTCAAGAGCATATTGCATAGTATGTGCTGAGACAATATACTCTGTAGGCCTACTGTCAGTATTTGTCATCATATAGAGAAAATAAGATGTCCACAGAGGCCGATCTCAGGAAATCAAATGAGTCAATATCCGGCCATACCATGTATGATATCCGGGGGGAGTCCCAAAATGATTTGGGCATGAAAGGAAAACATGGATTTAAGTTTTGTCAAATTATTGAGCATTTGCTGAAAACTCAATAAAAAATAATTTCAAGATCCGGATATAGACTTCTGGAATCAGTATAGTTTATTATCTTGAATGTGCTGAGAAAACACAGATATACGACGTATACAGTCAGTATTAGTGGACATGAAGTGAGGAAATGGGATGTCACATATAACAGGATGTGGAATGAGTCCACATCAGGCCGTAGGATGTCACATATAACAGGATGTGGAATGAGTCCACATCAGGCCGTAGGATGTCACATATCACAGGATGTGGAATGAGTCCACATCAGGCCGTAGGATGTCACATATCACAGGATGTGGAATGTCACATATAACAGGATGTGGAATGTAGTCCACATCAGGCCGTAGGATGTCACATATCACAGGATGTGGAATGAGTCCACATCAGGCCGTAGGATGTCACATATAACAGGATGTGGAATGAGTCATCATGTAGGATGTCACATATAACAGGATGTGGAATGAGTCCACATCAGGCCGTAGGATGTCACATATAACAGGATGTGGAATGAGTCCACATCAGGCCGTAGGATGTCACATATCACAGGATGTGGAATGAGTCCACATCATTTAGGATGTCACATATAACAGGATGTGGAATGAACATCAGGAGGATGTCACATATAACAGGATGTGGAATGAGTCCACATCAGGCCGTAGGATGTCACATATAACAGGATGTTGAATGATCCAGGATGGAATGGAATCAGTAGGATGTCACATATCACAGGATGTGAATGAGTCCACATCAGGCCGTAGGATGTCACATATAACAGGATGTGGAATGAGTCCACATCAGGCCGTAGGATGTCACAGGATATACAGGATGTGGAATGAGTCCACATCAGGCCGTAGGATGTCACATATCACAGGATGTGGAATGAGTCCACATCAGGCCGTAGGATGTCACATATCACAGGATGTGGAATGAGTCCACATCAGGCCGTAGGATGTCACATATAACAGGATGTGGAATGAGTCCACATCAGGCCGTAGGATGTCACATATAACAGGATGTGGAATGAGTCCACATCAGGCCGTAGGATGTCACATATCACAGGATGTGGAATGAGTCCACATCAGGCCGTAGGATGTCACATATCACAGGATGTGGAATGAGTCCACATCAGGCCGTAGGATGTCACATATCACAGGATGTGGAATGAGTCCACATCAGGCCGTAGGATGTCACATATAACAGGATGTGGAATGAGTCCACATCAGGCCGTAGGATGTCACATATAACAGGATGTGGAATGAGTCCACATCAGGCCGTAGGATGTCACATATCACAGGATGTTGAATGAGTCCACATCAGGCCGTAGGAAATGTCCATGTGTCTCATTCAGAGAAATCACAATAGCATATGTCTAAAAGACATATCTGGAAACTCAATTTGTCAGGATATGATGCAAATCCACAAAACTCCAAATAGCCTTGGACGTGGTCTGTGTTCTCTGGAGTATCAAACACATGTCAGGTAAAGATGTCCCCTGATATGGACCCTTTTCACCCAGTGGGTGTGTTTGTTGTGTTTATTCGTGATACCTGTGTGTGTCTGTGTGTGTGTGTGTGTGTGTGTGTGTGTGTGTGTGTGTGTGTGTGTGTGTGTGTGTGTGTGTGTGTGTGTGTGTGTGTGTGTGTGTGTGTGTGTGTGTGTGTGTGTGTGTGTAGAGTGTTTCACAGGGTAATAGAAGGTGGCAGGTAGAAAGGTGATGGATTGCCTGATTAGAGGCCTGGCAGTGCTGCTCCTCACAGATGGGCCGTTAGCTCCGGACAGCTGCCCTCAACACACACACACTCTCTGTGCCATCACACACACACAGACCCCACTGCTACCAACATGGTGTCTTCCAATACACCCGTTCACACAAACAGGCAATTTGGGACAGGCACTACATAGCCAGCCCGATTGCCGTAGCTCGGGTCCTTATTCCAGCATACCCGGAAGCTACAGAGACGGAGAGAGAGGAACAGAAACAAACATTGATAATAAACATCACTTAAATGAAACATAAAAGCCTGCCTGTGTGTTCTTTATACCAAAGTGTTCTTGAATGGAGGGATGAATAATGTGTGGAATGTTTGAACTGAGATTGCTGGGTTAACTTCTGTGTCCACCCACATCGCTAACATGGCTGAAAACAGAGCAGGGAGGAGGAGATGAGTGTGTGTGTGTGTGTGTGTGTGTGTGTGTGTGTGTGTGTGTGTGTGTGTGTGTGTGTGTGTGTGTGTGTGTGTGTGTGTGTGTGTGTGTGTGTGTGTGTGTTTGTTAGCTTACCAAATGCTGTCCGCAGTCAGTGACAGACTTCTCTCTCTCTCTCTCTCTCTCTCTCTCTCTCTCTCTCTCAATTCAATTCAATTCAATTCAATTTGCATTATTGGTATGACGTAACAATGTACATATTGCCAAAGCTTACTTTGGATATTTACAATATTGAAATAATACGAATCAATATTGTCAACGGGACAACAGTAACAACAATAACCAAGGGTCAAAATAACCAGACATTCAACAATAACAATAAGCATACAGTAGAGGACATGTGCAGGTTGATTGGTCTGTCAGACACTGTCCCTCAACTTATGGCAGGCAGCAATGTAGTGCGCTGCCAACCCACAGCTCTCTGCGTCCTCCCCCAACAGGACGGGTAGCCTATCCTCATCAGAGAGGTCTTTGAAACCTTGAATAAGGTTTTCAAATTTGAGAAAATGACACTCTCTAATTGTTTTATATTTTTGACATTTTGTCAGGAAATGCATCTCCGTCTCAGGTTCTGCTGTGGTGCAGTGGTTGCACAGCCTTTCCTCTACAGGGAGCCAGGTTTTCCTGTGTCTACCCTTCTCAATGGCAAGGCTGTGCTCACTGAGCCTGTCAAGGTTTTTCTAAGGTTTTGATCAGTAACCATGGTCAAATAGTTAGCCACAGTGTACTGTCGATTTAGGGCCAGATAGCACTGCATTGTGATTTGTGTTTGTGCTTGTGTTTCCCAATAAGCAATGTAGTTTTGTTTTGACTGTGTTGTAATATGGTTTATCCTGATTGATTGGATGTTCTGGTCCTGAGGCTTCAGTATGTTAGTAGAACAGGTTTGTGAACTCAGCCCGAGGACCAGCTGGATGAGGGGACTCTTTTCTATGCTCAGCTCTTGGCATTGCAGGGCTTGGTAGTGATATGAGAGGGGGTCACTGTATTTTAGATGTTTCCAAAACTTAATTGGTCTTTTTTGAGTTTTTATTATTAGTGGATATTGGCCTAATTCTGCCCTGCATGCATTGTTTGTAGTTTTCCTCTGGACATGTAGGAGAATCTTACAGAACTCTGCATGCAGGGTTTCAATGGGGTGTTTGTCCCATTTGCAGAAATCTTGTTTGGCAAGTGGACCCCACACCTCGCTGCCATAAAGTGCAATTGGTTCAATGACATTCAATTAGTTTTAGCCACATTTTCAATCTGAATTTGAATGAGTTTTTTAATGGCGTAGAATGCCCTGCCTGCTTT
This sequence comes from Oncorhynchus tshawytscha, assembly GCF_018296145.1. Lineage (NCBI taxonomy): Eukaryota > Metazoa > Chordata > Actinopteri > Salmoniformes > Salmonidae > Oncorhynchus > Oncorhynchus tshawytscha. The sequence continues at coordinate 5,138,701 of NC_056436.1, read as the reverse complement.
CTCTCTCAGTTCGTTCACTGCCTCATTAAGGTGTAACGGCTGTTGGAAGGAGAGGACCAAGGTGCAGTGTGTTATGTGTCCATATTTATTAAATGAGCACAGCAATAACAAAAATAACAAAGAGAACGACCGAAACAGCAAACAACTACCCACAACTCAAGGGCGAAACCAGGCTGCCTAAGTATGGTTCTCAATCAGAGACAACAATTGACAGCTGCCTCTGATTGGGAACCATACCAGGCCAAACATAGAAATACAGACATAGAACAAAACATAGAATACCCACCCACATCACACCCTGACCAAACTAAAAATAGAAATATACAAAGCAATCTATGGTCAGGGCGTGACAGGTGTCCAGTCTAGCTTATTTTTAAACCTAAGTAATTGTAGTGTGCGCAGTGCGCTATATATTTTGTACCAATTGAGAACTTTGGTCTAATTCCCTGAGATCTGGATCTTCTCTGGAAAATCCTTATTTTATTTATTATTTTCCTTGTTTTGGGGGTTTACTGCCAGGGCCCAGGTCTGGCAGTACTGCTCTAGCAGGTCCAGGCTCTGCTGTAGGCCATGTGCTGTGGGGGTTTACTGCCAGGGCCCAGGTCTGGCAGTACTGCTCTAGCAGGTCCAGGCTCTGCTGTAGGCCATGTGCTATGGGGGTTTACTGCCAGGGCCCAGGTCTGGCAGTACTGCTCTAGCAGGTCCAGGCTCTGCTAGGCCTGCTGGGGGTGCCAGGGCCCAGGTCATAGCAGGTCCAGGCTCTGCTGTAGGGTGCTGTGGGGGTTTACTGCCAGGGCCCAGGTCTGGCAGTACTGCTCTAGCAGGTCCAGGCTCTGCTGTAGGCCATGTGCTGTGGGGGTTTACTGCCAGGGCCCAGGTCTGGCAGTACTGCTCTAGCAGGTCAGGCTCTGCTGTAGGCCATGTGCTGTAGGGGGTTTACTGCCAGGGCCCAGGTCTGGCAGTCCACTGCTGTGGGGGTTTACTGCCAGGGCCCAGGTCTGGTAGTACTGCTCTAGCAGGTCCAGGCTCTGCTGTAGGCCATGTGCTGTGGGGGTTTACTGCCAGGGCCCAGGTCTGGTAGTACTGCTCTAGCAGGTCCAGGCTCTGCTGTAGGCCATGTGCTGTGGGTGATATCAGGCATAGGTCATCTGCAAAAGAGTAGGCATTTAATCTCTGAATTGTGGAGACTAACACCAGGGGCTGAGGATTTTTCTAGAATAGTGTCCAATTCGTTCATGTAAATATTAATGAGTGCAGGGCTCAGATTGCAACCCTGGTGAAGGCCCCGCCCCTTATTAAAGAAGCATTTCCTTTTCTTATCCATTTTGATGCTGCACGTATTGCCAGTACACATTGATGTAATGATGACATATGTTTTACCCCCTACACCACTTCCCATAGTAGAACAGTCCTGTCTGCCAAATAGAATCAGATGCTTTTTGGAAGTCCATAAATCAAGCGTACATTTTGTTATTATTTTGATGGACTTGTTTATCTATCAGGGTTTGTAAGGTGTTTTGGTATAAATCCAATTTGGCTTTTACTCAAGACATTGTGCTTATTAAGGAAGTTTAGAACTCTTACATTTATAATACTACAGAAAACCTTCCCCAGGTTACTGTTCACACAAATGCCTCTGTAATTGTTAGGGTCAAATTTGTCTCCGTTCTTAAAGATTGGGGTTATGAGTCCTTGATTCCAGATGTCAGGGAAATAACCTACACTCAGGATAAAATTAAACAGTTTTAATATAGCCAATTGACATTTTGCACTAGTAAGTTTGTGCATCTCATTTAGGATGCCATCAGGTCCGCATGCTTTTTCAATTTGAGGGCCTGAAGTTTCTTAAAGAGCTCCAGGTCAGTAATTGGAGATTCCAATAGATTTTGATTGTCCTTTATAGCTTTTTCTAATCCATTCAACTTCTCATGAATTTGGCGTCGTTCTGCGTTTGTGTCAATTTGAACGGTGTTGTAGAGTGTTTTAAAATGGGTTGTCCATATGTCACCATTTTGTATCGCTAATTCCTCTTGTTTTGATTTTTTTGTAGCTTTTTTGTTGTTGGCAGAAGTTGTGTGTTTTTATGGACTCCTCAATTAGTGTCAGCTGCTTGCTGTTGTACTGTGATTCTTTGGTTCTGAGTGTGAGTTTATAGAGTTTTAAAGTCTCACAGTAATGAAGGCGTAATTCACCATTATTTGGGTCTCTGTGCTTTAGGTTGGAGGTGTTCTATGTTTATTCCTTATCATTTTACAATCTGCATCAAACCAGTTGTCATCTGTGGTCTTTTTTAAAATTCTTATCATTTTCAGTTGTGCTTCTTTTGTCATTTGTCTGAATATATAGTTGATGTTTTTACTGTTAGATTGAAGCCTTCTTCACTGTGAGTGAATGTGGTATCCAGAAAGTTATCTAAGAGTGTTTGGATATTTTGGTTCCAGGTTACTTTCTGGTATTCTTCTGTGTTGTTTTGGGACCATCTGTATGAATGTGTTATACAGCTGACTGGGCTGTGAATGTCTGGTTGTTTCCATGTCTGTTCTTTTGAGGAACAACGTGATTTGGCTGTGATCAGACAGAGGTGTTAGTGGCTTGACAGTGAATGAGCTGGGAGAGAAAGGGTCCATGTCTGTGATCATACAGTCTACTGTGCTGTGGCCAAGAGGTGAGCAGTAGGTGAATCTCCCCAAAGAGCCCGTCCATAACCTACCATTGACAAATTACAGACCCAGGCTTCGACAGAGCTGCAACAGATCCCAGATTTGTTTCCTCTCAGATGAGCACGTTTCCCTGGGCCTGGAAATGACATGTCTCTTCCTCAAGGGTGGGGAAGATCTCCTCTGAGTAATATGGGGATTCTGAGGGAGGGATATCTATTGCGCAAAGGAACATCTTTTTCTGTCAGTACTCTCTCTCTCTCTCTCTCTCCCTCCACCATCTCTTCTTCTCTCCCTCTCTATCTCCCTGGTCTGTTGTGCTGCTCGTTAGTCAGTGTAATTACTGGGGAAGGGAAACAGATGAGGGCATTTACGTGCAAGGATGTTTACACACTCTGGACAGACAGACACACTGCCTGTATCACTGTGTAGGGATTAGTGACACACACTCATATGGAAGTCACCACAAACACACACACACACACACACATATGGAAATCACCACAGGTGCACTCACACACACATGCATATGGCACACATGTGCACGCACACACACACACACACACACACACACACACACACACACACACACACACACACAACACACACACACACACACACACATACGGACACACACACACACCGTGAACTTTATCCACCTGCAGAGTGAACACATGACAGGCTTAAAGGAACACCTGTACTAGTAATCATAAGGAGCTGTAATCAAGACAAATCTAGATGAAAACATCATGAATTACACCTTTACTGTTGACTCAGTGTTCCATTACTGAATTTCCCTTTACGCACATTAAGTGAAACACATTCCCTTTAAGCACATTAAGTGGAACACATTCCCTTTAAGCACATTAAGTGGAACACATTCCCTTTAAGCACATTAAGTGGAACACATTCCCTTTAAGCACATTAAGTGAAACACATTCCCTTTAAGCACATTAAGTGAAACACATTCCCTTTAAGCACATTAAGTGGAACACATTCCCTTTAAGCACATTAAGTGGAACACATTCCCTTTAAGCACATTAAGTGGAACACATTCCCTTTAAGCACATTAAGTGAAACACATTCCCTTTAAGCACATTAAGTGAAACACATTCCCTTTTAAGCACATTAAGTGAAACACATTCCCTTCAAGCACATTAAGTGGAACACATTCCCTTTAAGCACATTAAGTGGAACACATTCCCTTTAAGCACATTAAGTGGAACACATTCCCTTTAAGCACATTAAGTGGAACACATTCCCTTTAAGCACATTAAGTGAAACACATTCCCTTTAAGCACATTAAGTGGAACACATTCCCTTTAAGCACATTAAGTGGAACACATTCCCTTTAAGCACATTAAGTGGAACACATTCCCTTTAAGCACATTAAGTGGAACACATTCCCTTTAAGCACATTAAGTGGAACACATTCCCTTTAAGCACATTACGTGGAACACATTCCCTTTAAGCACATTACGTGGAACACATTCCCTTTAAGCACATTAAGTGGAACACATTCCCTTTAAGCACATTAAGTGGAACACATTCCTTTAAGCACATTAAGTGAAACACATTCCCTTTAAGCACATTAAGTGGAACACATTCCCTTTAAGCACATTAAGTGAAACACATTCCCTTTAAGCACATTAAGTGAAACACATTCCCTTTAAGCACATTAAGTGAAACACATTCCCTTTAAGCACATTAAGTGAAACACATTCCCTTTAAGCACATTAAGTGGAACACATTCCCTTTAAGCACATTCCATTGAGACCCATTATTTTTACCATTGTGTTTCAAACAGACACGTTGAATTTTTCTACACAGGCATTTGAGGATCAAGGATCACGTAAACATCATTTTATTATACATTATATATTTATTCTACTTTTTATGTTTCAAAGGAACACTTCTCGCCACAGGTGGTGTTCATCTCATTCTTGACTTTGCCTACTATGCAACGTTTTGATTAAAACACAAAGAGAAAAACACAAGAAAGAGAGAGAAAGAAGAGGAGAACAAGTGAAGGTCAGAGTGCCCTCAGCAGTCTCAGTGGAACTGCTCCACACTCCCCAGTGAGAAGAATTGGTTGAACGATGTCTTTTCACCGTCTTGTACTCACGGGGTTAAACCCACCCTCTGAGAAACACAGTTAGCTACTTCCCAGCGCTCTGTTTCTGTACTATCACCACCTTGCAGTGTGGTTCACCTCTTTAGAAACAAAGGTACCAAATTGTACTTGAAAGGTACGAAGCTTGTCACTGTAGTGGTATCCTGTTTAGTGTATGTCCATTGTACCTTTAGTCAAAGGTACACAATTGTACCCTTACAGTTTGATCCTCTAGAGAGCCAATTGTGCCATGCTACAATTTCTCTTAACGTCATTTCATAACCAACCCACTGAATCAAACTTGCTGACTCCACACCAAGGGGCACACAACGTGTTTTCAGCGTCGCGGTTACTGCGTCCTCTCAAGTAAATTGCCCAGAGGCATCCAACTGACAGTTCCGAGCCAGCCAATCACGTGAGACCGCCACCTGGGAGTTAGGAGGACACTATCATCTGATTGGTTTGTTGTCATCCACCTGTCACGGTGGTAACATCATATGTCAAGGGGCTCCTATTCCGGCTCATAGTATTGGCATTACTGGACTCACATGCGCACACACACACAAGCATGCACGCTCGCACACACACACTATCTCTTGCTCTCTCTCTTCCACAAAAACACACACACACAGGCACGCACACACACTCTCTATCTCCCGCTCTCTCTCTTACACAAAAACACACACACACACACTTTTCCATCAAGCTAATCAAAACACTTGAGAAGGGAAGGCAAAGGGCACAGAGGGGGAGGAGAGGAGGGATAATGATGTTGTAGCTACCACAGAGGGGGAGGAGAGGAGGGATAATGATGTTGTAGCTACCACAGAGGGGGAGGAGAGGAGGGAAAATGATGTTGTAGCTACCACAGAGGGGGAGGAGAGGAGGCAAAATGATGTTGTAGCTACCACAGAGGGGGAGGAGAGGAGGGATAATGATGTTGTAGCTACCACAGAGGGGGAGGAGAGGAGGCAAAATGATGTTGTAGCTACCACAGAGGGGGAGGAGAGGAGGCAAAATGATGTTGTAGCTACCACAGAGGGGGGAGGAGAGGAGGGATAATGATGTTGTAGCTACCACAGAGGGGGAGGAGAGGAGGGATAATGATGTTGTAGAAAGCTACCACAGAGGGGGAGGAGAGGAGGGATAATGATGTTGTAGCTACCACAGAGGGGGAGGAGAGGAGGGATAATGATGTTGTAGCTACCACACAGGGGGAGGAGAGGAGGGATAATGATGTTGTAGCTACCACACAGGGGGAGGAGAGGAGGGATAATGATGTTGTAGCTACCACAGAGGGGGAGGAGAGGAGGGATAATGATGTTGTAGCTACCACAGAGGGGGAGGAGAGGAGGGATAATGATGTTGTAGCTACCACAGGGGGAGGAGAGGAGGGATAATGATGTTGTAGCTACCACAGAGGGGGAGGAGGAGGGATAATGATGTTGTAGCTACCACAGGGGGGGGAGGAGAGGAGGGATAATGATGTTGTAGCTACCACAGAGGGGGAGGAGAGGAGGCAAAATGATGTTGTAGCTACCACAGAGGAGGAGGAGAGGAGGGATAATGATGTTGTAGCTACCACAGAGGGGGAGGAGAGCAGGGATAATGATGTTGTAGCTACTTCAGAGGAGGAGGAGAGGAGGCAAAATTATGTTGTAGCTACCACAGAGGGGGAGGAGAGCAGGGATAATGATGTTGTAGCTACTTCAGAGGGGGAGGAGAGGAGGGATAATGGTGTTGTAGCTACCACAGAGGGGGAGGAGAGGAGGGATAATGGTGATGTAGCTACCACAGAGGAGGAGGAGAGATAGGCTAGCTGCCACTCACATTACTCACCTGACTTACACACACCTTCCCCTACAGACACACACTTTCCTCTACAGACACACACCTTCCCCTACAGACACACACCTTCCCCTACAGACACACACCTTCCCCTACAGACAGACACCTTCCCCTACAGACACACACCTTACCCTACAGACACACACCTTCACCTACAGACAGACACCTTCCCCTACAGACACACACCTTCCCCTACAGACACACACCTTCACCTACAGACAGATACCTTCCCCTACAGACACACACCTTCCCCTACAGACACACATCTTCACCTACAGACACACACCTTCCCCTACAGACACACACCTTCCCCACAGACACACACCTTCCCCTGTAGACACACACCTTCCCCACAGACACACACCTTCCCCACAGACACCTTCCCCTACAGACAGACACCTTCCCCTACAGACACCTTCCCCTACAGACAGACACCTTCCCCTACAGACACCTTCCTCTACAGACAGACACCTTCCCCACAGACACACACCTTCCCCTACAGACACACACCTTCCCCCACAGACACACACCTTCCCCTATAGACACACACCTTCCCCTACAGACACACACCTTCCCCTGTAGACACACACCTTCCCCTTCCGACAGACACCTTTCCCTACATACATCTTCAACTACAGACAGACACCTTCCCCTACAGACACACATTTTCCCCTACAGACACACACCTTCCCCTACAGCCATCTTCACCTACAGACAGACACCTTCCCCTACAGACACACATCTTCCCCTACAGACACACACATTCCCCTAAAGACATCTTCACCTACAGACAGACACCTTCCCCTACAGATACCTTCCTCTACAGACACACACCTTCCCTTACAGACACACACCTTCCCCTTCAGAGACACATCTTCACCTACAGACACACACCTTCACCCACAGACAGACACCTTCCCCTACAGACACCTTCCTCTACAGACAGACACCTTCCCCTACAGACACACACCTTCCCCTACAGACACACACCTTCCCCTACAGACAGACACCTTCCCTTACAGACAGACACATTCCCCTACAGACACACACGTTCCCCTACAGACACACACGTCCCCCTAC
>NC_056436.1:5123503-5126003 GCF_018296145.1 Oncorhynchus tshawytscha | reverse complement strand
TGTCTCTGGTCTGTCTCTGGTCTGTCTCTATCTCTGGTCTGTCTCTATCTCTGGTCTGTCTCTATCTCTGGTCTGTCTCTGTCTCTGCTCTGTCTCTGTCTCTGGTCTGTCTCTGTTCTGTCTCTGCTTGTCTTTGTCCTCAATCTGTCTCTGTCTTTGGTCTGTCTCTGGTCTGTCTCTGGTCTGTCTCTGGTCTGTCTCTGCTTGTCTTTGTCTCTGATCTGTCTCTGTCTTCTGGTCTGTCTCTGGTCTGTCTCTGGTCTGTCTCTGTCTTTGTCTCTGATCTGTCTCAGTCTTGGTCTGTCCTGGTCTGTCTGGTCTGTTTCTGTCTCTGGTCTTTCTCTGGTCTGTCTCTATCTCTGGTCTGTCTCTGGTCTGTCTCTGTCTCTGGTCTGTCTCTGGTCTGTCTCTGTCTCGGATCTGTCTCTGGTCTGTCTCTGGTCTGTCTCTCATCTGTCTCAGTCTTGGCCTGCTCTGTCTCTGGTCTGTCTCTGGTCTGTCTCTGTCTCTGATCTGTCTCTGGTCTGTCTCTGGTCTGTCTCTATCTCTGGTCTGTCTCTATCTCTGGTCTGTCTCTGGTCTGTCTCTATCTCTGGTCTGTCTCTGTCTCTGGTCTGTCTCTATCTCTGGTCTGTCTCTATCTCTGGTCTGTCTCTGGTCTGTCTCTGCTTGTCTTTGTCTCTGATCTGTCTCTGTCTCTGGTCTGTCTCTGGTCTGTCTCTATCTCTGGTCTGTCTCTATCTCTGGTCTGTCTCTGATCTGTCTCTGTCTCTGGTCTGTCTCTGGTCTGTCTCTGCTTGTCTTTGTCTCTGATCTGTGTCTGTCTCTGGTCTGTCTCTATCTCTGGTCTGTCTCTATCTCTGGTCTGTCTCTATCTCTGGTCTGTCTCTGTCTCTGATCTGTCTCTATCTCTGGTCTGTCTCTGTTCTATCTCTGCTTGTCTTTGTCCTCAATCTGTCTCTGTCTTTGGTCTGTCTCTGGTCTGTCTCTGGTCTGTCTCTGGTCTGTCTCTGCTTGTCTTTGTCTCTGATCTGTCTCTGTCTTTGGTCTGTCTCTGGTCTGTCTCTGGTCTATGTCTGTTCTGTCTTTGTCTCTGATCTGTCTCAGTCTTGGCCTGCTCTGTCCCCGTCTGAGAGACGGAGAGAGAGCTGAGCAGGGGAGGTGTGTGTGTGAGAGGTGCCAAGCCAGGATTGATATGTTTGCCCATCCAGATCTCTGTCGACAGGTGGGCCCGCTCAACCCTGCCATCGGCCCGTGCCAGTCTGTGCCAGCCAGTGCCAGCCCGTGCCAGCCTTGCCAGTCCCTCACAGCATATGGGGCCAAACGGGTGCCCAGTGCACTACTTAACAGAGAGCAGTAGCAGTAGCAGACAATGTTTACAACTGCTCACACACTCACACACTCTCACACACACACACAATATACATCCGAGCCACTGTGTGTGTGTGTGTGTGTGTGTGTGTGTGTGTGTGTGTGTGTGTGTGTGTGTGTGTGTGTGTGTGTGTGTGTGTGTGTGTGTGTGTGTGTGTGTGTGTGTGTGTGTGTGTGTGTGTGTGTGTGTGTGTGTGTGTGTGTGTGCGTGTGTGCGTGCGTGTGTGTGTGTGTGTGTGTGTGTGCGTGTGTGTGTGTGTTTGTGACCCATCTCAGTGATGATGCCAAGGAGTCTTAGTAACAGCAGAACAAGCTTGGAGTGGAGTCTTAGTAACAGCAGAATAAGCTTGGGGTGGAGTCTTAGTAACAGCAGAACAAGCTTGGGGTGGAGTCTTAGTAACAGCAGAACAAGCTTGGAATGGAGTCTTAGTAACAGCAGAACAAGCTTGTAGTGGAGTCTTAGTAACAGCAGAACAAGCTTGGAGTGGAGTCTTAGTAACAGCAGAACAAGCTTGGGGTGGAGTCTTAGTAACAGCAGAACAAGCTTGGAGTGGAGTCTTAGTAACAGCAGAACAAGCTTGGAGTGGAGTCTTAGTAACAGCAGAACAAGCTTGGAGTGGAGTCTTAGTAACAGCAGAACAAGCTTGGAGTGGAGTCTTAGTAACAGCAGAACAAGCTTGGAGTGGAGTCTTAGTAACAGCAGAACAAGCTTGGAGTGGAGTCTTAGTAACAGCAGAACAAGCTTGGGGTGGAGTCTTAGTAACAGCAGAACAAGCTTGGAGTGGAGTCTTAGTAACAGTGTTGGAGGGTTTGGAGTTTGAATAGCTTTGTCTCAATGTCTGTTGAAAGGGCACTACTCAACTGCATTGTTCTTGGTTATAACACAAATGTGTGTGTGTGTGTGTGCATTCATATTATCATCATCATTATTGCAATGTATTGTAACCAGTGTGTGGAAATAGCTAACCTGCAGCTACTCTCTTTGAAAACATTGTAAAGGTTTCAACAAACTTTTCTTTTATTGAACAGGAATTTCTGAACGACCTTTGCTCTGGCTTTCACACACACACACACACACACACACACACACACACACACACACACACACACACACACACACACACACACA
>NC_056436.1:5111003-5118503 GCF_018296145.1 Oncorhynchus tshawytscha | reverse complement strand
CCATGCCCATCTGTGTGTCACAGAGACAGTACCGTTGTACCATGCCCATCTGTGTGTCAGAGAGACAGTACCGTTGTACCAGGCCCATCTGTGTGTTAGAGAGACAGTACCATTGTACTGTGTTCATCCATGTTAGAGACTGAGTGTGTTGGCCCGCTGAGAACTCCCCTCCCCTTGTGTAAATGTGTGTCTACCTCAGCAGCTTGTGTGAGCTTTTGTGCTTGCGTGTGTGCGTGCTTGCGTGTAAGTGTGCGTGTGTAAGGGTGTGTCTGTGTGTGTGCTTGGGTACATGTGTGTGTTAGAGTGTTTGTGTGTGTCAGTTGGGTAATGAAGGGAGTGGATGATCCTCTGTGCTTCATGGGAGGAATGGCCTGATAGATGATCTTTATCTGGAGCCCTGGGGGACTGAGTCTTCAGCAGCTAGAATACAACACACCACTAATCCACCTATACTGCCCTGCTCTACCCTGCCCTGCTCTATCCTGCCCTGCTCTATCCTGCCCTGCTCTATCCTGCCCTGCTCTATCGTCACATGCTCTACCCTGCCCTGCTCTACCCTGCCCTGCTCTACCCTGCCCTACTCTATCCTTCCCTGCTCTACCCTGCCCCCTACTCTACCCTGCCCTGCTCTATTCTACCCTGCTCTACTACCCTGCCCTACTCTATCCTTCCTGGCTCTACCCTGCCCTGCTCTACCCTGCCCTGCTCTATTCTGCCCTGCTCTACCCTGCCCTACTCTATCCTTCCTGGCTCTACCCTGCCCTGCTCTACCCTGCCCTGCTCTACCCTGCCCTACTCTACCCTGCCCTGCTCTATTCTGCCCTGCTCTACCCTGCCCTACTCTATCCTTCCTGGCTCTACCCTGCCCTGCTCTACCCTGCCCTGCTCTACCCTGCCCTACTCTACCCTGCCCTGCTCTATTCTGCCCTGCTCTACCCTGCCCTACTCTATCCTGCCCTGCTCTATCCTGCCCTGCTCTACCCTGCCCTGCTCTATCCTGCCATGCTCTATCCTTCCCTGCTCTACCCTGCCCTGGTCTACCCTGCTATATTCTGCGCTGCTCTACCCTGCCCTGCTCTATCCTGCCCTGCTCTATCCCTGCCCTGCTCTATCCTGCCCTGCTCTATCGTCACATGCTCTACCCTGCCCTGCTCTACCCTGCCCTGCTCTACCCTGCCCTACTCTAACCTTCCCTGCTCTACCCTGCCTGCTCTAACCTTCCCTGCTCTATTCTGCCCTGCTCTACCCTGCCCTGCTCTATCCTGCCCTGCTCTATCCCTGCCCTGCTCTCTACCCTGCCCTGCTCTATCTGCCCTGCTCTACCCTGCCCTGCTCTACCCTGCCCTGCTCTATCCTGCCCTGCTCTACCCTGCCCTGCTCTACCCTGCCCTGCTCTACCCTGCCCTGCTCTACCCTGCCCTACTCTATCCTTCCTGGCTCTACCCTGCCCTGCTCTATCCTGCCCTGCTCTATCCTGCCCTGCTCTACCCTGCCCTGCTCTATCCTTCCTGGCTCTACCCTGCCCTGCTCTACCCTGCCCTGCTCTACCCTGCCCTACTCTACCCTGCCCTGCTCTATCCTGCCCTGCTCTACCCTGCCCTGCTCTATCCTTCCTGGCTCTACCCTGCCCTGCTCTACCCTGCCCTGCTCTACCCTGCCCTGCTCTATCCTGCCCTGCTCTATCCTGCCCTGCTCTACCCTGCCCTGCTCTATCCTGCCCTGCTCTACCCTGCCCTGCTCTACCCTGCCCTGCTCTATCCTGCCCTGCTCTATCCTGCCCTGCTCTACCCTGCCCTGCTCTACCCTGCCCTGCTCTACCCTGCCCTTCTCTATCCTGCCCTGCTCTACCCTGCCCTACTCTATCCTTCCCTGCTCTACCCTGCCCTGCTCTACCCTGCCCTACTCTACCCTGCCCTGCTCTACCCTGCCCTGCTCTATCCTTCCTGCCCTGCTCTATCCTGCCCTGATCTGCTCTCCTGCCCACTCTATCCTGCCCTGCTCTATCCTGCCCTGCTCTACCCTGCCCTGCTCTATCCTGCCCTGCTCTACCCTGCCCTGCTCTATCCTTCCCTGCTCTACCCTGCCCTGGTCTACCCTGCTATATTCTGCCCTGCTCTACCCTGCCCTGCTCTATCCTGCCCTGCTCTATCCTGCCCTGCTCTATCCTTCCCTGCTCTACCCTGCCCTGCTCTACCCTGCCCTGCTCTACCCTGCCCTGCTCTATCCTGAAATGCTCTATCCTGCCCTGCTCTATCCTGCCCTGCTCTATCCTGCCCTGCTCTACCCTGCCCTGCTCTACCCTGCCCTGCTCTACCCTGCCCTGCTCTACCCTGCCCTGCTCTACCCTGCCCTGCTCTATCCTTGCCCTGCTCTACCCTGCCCTGCTCTACCCTGCCCTGCTCTACCCTGCCCTGCTCTATTCTGCCCTGCTCTACCCTGCCCTACTCTACCCTGCCCTGCTCTACCCTGCCCTGCTCTACCCTGCCCTGCTCTATTCCTGCCCTGCTCTACCTGCCCTGCTCTACCCTGCCCTGCTCTATCCTGCCCTGCTCTACCCTGCCCTGCTCTACCCTGCCCTGCTCTACCCTGCCCTGCTCTACCCTGCCCTGCTCCCTGCCCTGCTCTACCCTGCCCTGCTCTACCCTGCCCTGCTCTACCCTGCCCTGCTCTACCCTGCCCTGCTCTACCCTGCCCTGCTCTACCCTGCCCTGCTCTACCCTGCCCTGCCCTGCCCTCTATCCTGCCCTGCTCTACCCTGCCCTGCTCTACCCTGCCCTGCTCTATCCTGCCCTACTCTATCCTGCCCTGCTCTATCCTTCCCTGCTCTACCCTGCCCTGCCCTGCTCCTGCCCTGCTCTACCCTGCCCTGCTCTACCCTGCCCTGCTCTACCCTGCCCTGCTCTACCCTGCCCTGCTCTATCCTGCCCTGCTCTACCCTGCCCTACTCTATCCTCATGCTCTATCCTGCCCTGCTCTACCCTGCCCTGCTCTATCCCCTGCCCTGCTCTACCCTGCCCTGCTCTATCCTGCCCTGCTCTACCCTGCCCTACCCTGCCCTACTCTATCCTGCCCTGCTCTACCCTGCCCTGCTCTATCCTGCCCTGCTCTACCCTGCCCTGCTCTACCCTGCCCTCTATTCTGCCCTGCTCTACCCTGCCCTACTCTATCCTTCCCTGCTCTACCCTGCCCTGCTCCCTGCCCCCTACTCTACCCTGCCCTGCTCTATCCTGCCCTGCTCTACCCTGCCCTGCTCTATCCTGCCCTGCTCTACCCTGCCCTGCTCTACCCTGCCCTGCTCTACCCTGCCCTGCTCTACCCTGCCCTGCTCTATCCTGCCCTGCTCTACCCTGCCCTGCTCTACCCTGCCCTGCTCTACCCTGCCCTACTCTATCCTTGCCCTGCTCTACCCTGCCCTGCTCTACCCTGCCCTGCTCTACCCTGCCCTGCTCTACCCTGCCCTGCTCTACCCTGCCCTGCTCTACCCTGCCCTGCTCTATCCTTCCTGCTCTACCCTGCCCTGCTCTACCCTGCCCTGCTCTACCCTGCCCTGCTCTATCCTGCCCTGCTCTATCCTGCCCTGCTCTACCCTGCCCTGCTCTATCCTGCCCTGCTCTACCCTGCCCTGCTCTACCCTGCCCTGCTCTATCCTGCCCTGCTCTATCCTGCCCTGCTCTACCCTGCCCTGCTCTACCCTGCCCTGCTCTACCCTGCCCTGCTCTATCCTGCCCTGCTCTACCCTGCCCTACTCTATCCTTCCCTGCTCTACCCTGCCCTGCTCTACCCTGCCCTGCTCTACCCTGCCCTGCTCTACCCTGCCCTGCCCTGCTCTATCCTGCCCTGCTCTATCCTGCCCTGCTCTATCCTGCCATGTTCTATCCTGCCCTGCTCTATCCTGCCCTGCTCTACCCTGCCCTGCTCTATCCTGCCCTGCTCTACCCTGCCCTGCTCTATCCTTCCCTGCTCTACCCTGCCCTGGTCTACCCTGCCCTGCTCTATTCCTGCCCTGCTCTACCCTGCCCTGCTCTATCCTGCCCTGCTCTATCCTGCCCTGCTCTATCCTGCCCTGCTCTACCCTGCCCTGCTCTATCCTGCCCTGCTCTACCCTGCCCTGCTCTATCCTGTCTATCCTGCTCTATCCTGCCCTGCTCTATCCTGCCCTGCTCTATCCTGCCCTGCTCTACCCTGCCCTGCTCTACCCTGCCCTGCTCTACCCTGCCCTGCTCTATTCTGCCCTGCTCTACCCTGCCCTACTCTATCCTTCCCTGCTCTACCCTGCCCTGCTCTACCCTGCCCTATGCTACCCTGCCCTGCTCTATTCTGCCCTGCTCTACCATGCCCTGCTCTATCCTGCCCTGCTCTACCCTGCCCTACTCTACCCTGCCCTGCTCTATTCTGCCCTGCTCTAACCTGCCCTGCTCTACCCTGCCCCCTACCCTGCCCTGCTCCTGCCCTGCTCTACCCTGCCCTGCTCTACCCTGCCCTGCTCTACCCTGCCCTACTCTACCCTGCCCTGCTCTATTCTGCCCTGCTCTACCCTGCCCTACTCTACCCTGCCCTGCTCTACCCTGCCCTGCTCTACCCTGCCCTGCTCTACCCTGCCCTGCTCTACCCTGCCCTGCTCTACCCTGCCCTGCTCTATCCTGCCCTGCTCTACCCTGCCCTACTCTACCCTGCCCTGCTCTACCCTGCCCTGCTCTATCCTTCCCTGCTCTATCCTGCCCTGCTCTATCCCCTGCCCTGCTCTACTCTGCCCTGCTCTATTCTGCCCTGCTCTACCCTGCCCTGCTCTATCCTGAAATGCTCTATCCCTGCCATGCTCTACCCTGCCCTGCTCTATCCTGCCCTGCTCTACCCTGCCCTGCTCTATTCCATGCTCTATCCTGCCCTGCTCTACCCTGCCCTGCTCTATCCTGAAATGCTCTATCCTGCCATGCTCTACCCTGCCCTGCTCTATCCTGCCCTGCTCTACCCTGCCCTACCCTACCCTGCCCTGCTCTATTCTGCCCTGCTCTACCCTGCCCTGCTCTATCCTGCCCTGCTCTACCCTGCCCTGCTCTATTCTGCCCTGCTCTACCCTGCCCTGCTCTATCCTTCCCTGCTCTACCCTGCCCTGCTCTACCCTGCCCTACTCTACCCTGCCCTGCTCTATTCTGCCCTGCTCTACCCTGCCCTACTCTATCCTGCCCTGCTCTATCCTGCCCTGCTCTATTCTGCCCTGCTCTATCCTGCCCTGTTCTATCCTGCCCTGCTCTATCCTGCCCTGCTCTATCCTGAAATGCTCTATCGCTGACATGCTCTACCCTGCCCTGCTCTATGCCCTGCTCCCTGCTCTACCCTGCCCTGCTCTACCCTGCCCTGCTCTACCCTGCCCTGCTCTACCCTGCCCTGCTCTACCCTGCCCTGCTCTACCCTGCCCTGCTCTACCCTGCCCTGCTCTACCCTGCCCTGCTCTATTCTGCCCTGCTCTACCCTGCCCTGCTCTATCCTGCCCTGCTCTATCCTGACTCTACCCTGCCCTGCTCTATCCTTCCCTGCTCTACCCTACCCTGCCCTGCGCTACCCTGCCCTACTCTATCATTCCCTGCTCTACCCTGCCCTGCCCTGCTCTACCCTGCCCTGCTCTACCCTGCCCTGCTCTATTCTGCCCTGCTCTATCCAGCCCTGCTCTATCCTGACATGTTCTATCCTGCCCTGCGCTACCCTGCCCTGCTCTACCCTGCCCTGCTCTATTCTGCCCTGCTCTATTCTGCCCTGCTCTATCCAGCCCTGCTCTATCTGCCCATGTTCTATCCTGCCCTGCTCTACCCTTCCCTGCTCTATCCTGCCCTGCTCTATCCTGCCCTGCTCTATCCTGCCCTGCTCTACCCTGCCCTGCTCTTTTCTGTCCTGCTCTATTCTGCCCTGCTCTATCCTGCCCTGCTCTACCCTGCCCTGCTCTATTCTGCCCTGCTCTATTCTGCCCTGCTCTATCCTGCCCTGCTCTATTCTGCCCCGCTCTATCCTGCCCCGCTCTATCCTGCCCTGCTCTACCCTGCCCCGCTCTATCCTGCCCTGCTCTACCCTTCCCTGCTCTATCCTGCCCTGCCTATCCTGCCCTTCTCTACCCTTCCCTGCTCTATCCTACCCTGCTCTACCCTGCTTTATCATTCTGTCTCTCTCTCTCTTGACCAATATGTCACACAAAGATCTTTTCTCAGTCCATCTCACCTTCTCTCTCTTCTTTCATCCTCTATCATTCCGTCTCTCACCATCCCGACTCTTCGCTCTATCTCTCAATCTGTCTCTAACAAATAGTTACTGTCTCTCAGTCCGTCACTCACCCCATACCTACTTCTTCTGCTGCCTCTCCCTCAGAGATCCTGTCTCCCTCTCTCCCTCAGAGACCCTGTCTGTCTCCCTCTCTCCCTCAGAGACCCTGTCTGTCTCCCTCTCTCCCTCAGAGACCCTGTCTGTCTCCCTCTCTCCCTCAGAGACCCTGTCTGTCTCCCTCTCTCCCACTGTTACTACTGATCTAGTATTCTAGTTTTTAGAGTGATTGCGTGTGCGTATGTGTGTGTGTGCGTGTGCGTATGTGTGTGTGTTCTTGCAACCGTAACTGTGTGTGTGCATATGTACCCACATGCACGCAATTGTGTGTGTGTGTGTGTGTGTGTGTGTGTGTGTGTGTGTGTGTGTGTGTGTGTGTGTGTGTGTGTGTGTGTGTGTGTACATGCATGTGTGTGCACAGATGGCAGCAGAGAGGGCCTCGCTGTCCCTCAGGCTTGGGTAATTAAAATCCCTCATACCTTCCAGCATCATAGCATCAACAGTTGTTTAGTAAAGTAGTACATACAGGGTATAGATAGTACTTAACTAGTAGTACATACTGTATCCTACATGTTGTTGTACTATCAGTGTAACTAGTAGTATATACTGTATCCTACATGTTGTTGTACTATCAGTGTAACTAGTAGTACATACTGTATCCTACATGTTGTTGTACTATCAGTGTAACTAGTAGTACATACTGTATCCTACATGTTGTTGTACTATCAGTGTAACTAGTAGTACATACTGTATCCTACATGTTGTTGTACTATCAGTGTAACTAGTAGTACATACTGTATCCTACATGTTGTTGTACTATCAGTGTAACTAGTAGTACATACTGTATCCTACATGTTGTTGTACTATCAGTGTAACTAGTAGTATATACTGTATCCTACATGTTGTATCCTACATGTTGTTGTACTATCAGTGTAACTAGTAGTACATACTGTATCCTACATGTTGTTGTACTATCAGTGTAACTAGTAGTACATACTGTGTTGTTGTACTATCAGTGTAACTAGTAGTACATACTGTATCCTACATGTTGTTGTACTATCAGTGTAACTAGTAGTACATACTGTATCCTACATGTTGTTGTACTATCAGTGTAACTAGTAGTACATACTGTATCCTACATGTTGTTGTACTATCAGTGTAACTAGTAGTACATACTGTATCCTACATGTTGTT